>NC_084839.1:74490044-74793075 GCF_033115175.1 Lepus europaeus | reverse complement strand
ATATATCATGGCTTCTCACTTGAATATATATGTATACACACATACATATACTCACACACATACAAATGTATATATAATATAATATAATACACATATATTTTATCTTCCAAAAGCAGGTTTTGATTTAACATTTACATATCTTAACCACTATCATTTTCATCTACATTTCCACATTTCCTTCTCATCTGGTGGTTATCTTACTTGAATTCATTCTCTTTCTACAGTCACCTTTTCCAATAGAACAACTAATTTAAGACTCTGGAATTTATGAAATTCTCCATTTGCATATGTTTCAGAATATAATTTTCCTTCATAATAAAAATTGTTTTCACTTCCCTTTGGGCATTGTACCAGCACCCTATGTATAAAATATAATTGACATTTTTTCACTCAAATCATTTCTACTCATTTCTCTATCACTGTAAATGGTGTTACTCTTTCAGAGTATCTTTTAGAGTGCCAATATCCATAGGATGAAACCTCAGAATCTTCTTTGATTAACCACTATACAATTCAATTCCTTTACTAATTATTTTTAAGTTATTGTAAGCACAATTATTTCTTCTACACATATGTTTCAAATTTCTCATAAACGAACAGTTGAATTCTAAAAAATTATGTATTTGAGGGTAAGAGGAAGAGGAAAGGGGAGAGTAAGAGAGGGAGAGAGGATAAAGGGGACAAGAGAGAGAGCACTTCCATTTGCTGGTTCCCTTCCCAAGTGCTAGGCAGGACTCATTAACTCAATCTAAATCTCCCACCTGGGCAGGCAGGAATTCAATCACCTAAGTCATCCTGCTCCCTCATAGAGTCTGCATGAGCACAGAACTGGAGTAAGGAGCTAGAGCTGTGTATCAGACCCAAGTATTCTGATGTGGGAAGCAAGTACTTTATCCAGCATCTTAAAGTGCCAACTCCATTGAAATCTCATATTATCCTGTCATTAGAGGCAAGACCTATCGTTTTAAATTTAAATTATTTTTTCTTCTCATTTCTAGGATATCCCCTGGTTCTCCTACCCTATTTATTCACGTACATACACACTCAAAAAAAGAGGTCTGATATACGTTCCATAATGCGATATTACATTCATATAAAATATTCAGTGCTTGAGGAATTTATGTACATAAATGCTATGAGCTGTAAAACTTGTTTTTTGTTTTTTTTTTTTACCTTATAACATTCATATGGTCTAAGTTTTATTTACTTGGTTGAGATAGTGGCAGAAAGAGTTAAAGAAAGAGAGAGCACTTCCCTCTACTGGATCCCTCCCCAAATACCCATCATGGCTAAGCCAGGCTGAAGCCAGGAGCTCAGAACTCAATCCAAGTCTTCCATGTGTGTGGCAGGGATCCAGTTCCTTGAGTTATCCCCTGCTGCCTCTGAGGACTTGTGTTAGCAGGAAACGAACTGGGAATGGAGCTGAGACTTGAATTCAGGCAGTCTGATATCTGATACTGGAATTACAAATGGTGTCTTAACCACTGGGCCAAATGCCTGCCCCTTAATACTACTTATACAATCTATAAATGCATAGTAAAGACAAATAGTTTCTCCTTTCTGACAACAGTAAAGATGGTATACACATATTATGGATCTATTTTAATTCCTCTACCTATTTCCCTAGTAATAGGAACTAATATTGCTTCTTCACCCTGATACATAACTTCCTACAAATCACAAAAAGTCATTGAAAAGCATCACATACACACTTGCAGCACCACTTAGATAAAACATAAAGCTTACTTGGGACAGCTTTAAAAGTGTAGAAATAGAGCCCATACAATATCCTGGACTCTCACTATTCCAAAGCACAAGCCTTAGCATAGAGTCTACATGCAGTATGGCCAGTAGTCGTTAATGCCCTATGCGTTTATAAAGTTGAGGGCAAATAAAATCAAAGAGGTCTCTTGTTAGAGAGGCAGAGCTTCCAGAACCAGCAGTTTAATCATGCTCTTCTTCTGTGTTATTCATTCTTGCTGAACCAGCTTAAAATAAGAGAAAGAGCATCTGTGCCATCCTAGATGAGAATTTCTCTGGTGTATTCAACCAGGTGTGTGTGTGCTGAGGTACAGATATTTTTAATTTGATTAAGTGTTGCTGGATGCTTTCCACAAAGGTGGTAGTAATTGCGCCTCTACTAACTGCATGGCATTTCTTGCTTTCCCAAATTTCACCAAAACATTCTATTGTCCTACTTTCAGATTTTCATCAGCCTACTGAGTACCTCAACATTTTAATTTTCTCCTCTCAAGTTCCTAGGAAGGTGAACATATCTTCAAATCCAATAACTATTTAGAGAATTCTAAATAGTTATTTAGAGAATTCTAAATAGTTATTGCATATATATCTTTCCTATGTTCAATTTGAATTTTCAGCCTTTTGGTGATTTGCATGAGATTCTTGATCAGGTCTCTTACACAGAACTTTTAGTAGAAATGGTGGAAATATTTTCTCTCTGTATTGGTGCATGTCACAGCCACTAGCCTCACATGGCTAACACATGCTTAAATGAGGTTAGTACATCTGAGGAACAGAAATTTAATTCTGTGTAATTCATGTAAACTCAAATTTAAATAGACATATATATCTATTACTAGTTCTAGATAATACTTTTTCACTAGTTGTAGAGATTAAATTATTTTAACCATTATGGAAGACAGTATGGCAATTCCTCAGAAGTCAAAATACATCCATATGATGCGGCCATCCCATTCCTGGGAATTCACCCAAATGAAATCAGTTCAACATATTAGAGAGTTATCAATACCTCTATGTTTATCACAGCTCAGTTCATAATAGCTAAGATACGCAATCAACCATGATGTCTGCCAACTGATGACTGGGTAAAGAAAATGTGGTACATATACACTATGGAATACTACTCAGCCAGGAAAAGAATGAAACCCTGTTTTTGCAATGAAAGGGATGCAACTGGAAACCATTATGGTTAGTGAAATTAGTTGGTCTCAAAAAGACAAATATCTATATTCTCTCTGATATGTGACAGTTAATATAGAATACAAGAGATGCATAGGAATGATATGACCGTTGTTTTTTAGCCTTTATTTATACTCCTGTGGGACTGTGGTCTTCCTACTTTTTTCTTGTTGAATATTTTGGGTAGTGGTTAAGTAAGTCTGTGATTAGAGAGTTGCAACTTTGTTTTTGGGTATAAATATGTTTAGAATTGCTATACATTCGTAAAGAAGTACCTCTATTATACATTGTTTAAAAATTTGTCTCCCTCCCCAGGGGAAAGAAGGGGCCATCAAAGAAAGATGTATTTTTCTTTGAAGGGAGGAGAGAACTTTCACTTTGCTATGGCCTTGTCCAAATACTGATGGAGTCTGTGGTCACAAAAAGCTTCCATAGCCTTGGCAGCTCATGTCAACAGCCTCGGGTCGGGTGATCTCTAATGTCATAAATAAGAGTGTTAATTGTTAAATGAACAACAGAAGTCACTGTGCACTTACTCCTCATGTAGGACCTCTGTCCTTAATGAATTATACTATGAGAATTAACTGCAAAACTTGTTCTCAAAATGTACTTTATATGTTGTATATGCATGTGGGTGCAAACTGTTGAAATCTTTACTTAGCATAGAGTTGGTCCACTCTATAGAAAGATAAACTAAAAATGAACCATAATGAAAAATGCGATGGGAGAGAGAGTAGGAGGTGGGATGGGAGTTGCAGTGGGAGGACGGGTATGGGAGGAAGAACCACTATATTCCTAAAGTTATACCTAAGAAAAATGCATTCATTAAATAAAAGCTTTTAAAAAAATTTGTCTCCCTCTCCATCTCCCTCTCTCTCATTCTCCCTTTCTTTCACTCCTTCTCCTTCTCTCTGTGCTGTTGTTCCTACCAAATAAATAAATAAATCCTTTAAAATGTTCCATTTCATTTGATGAAAAGAATTAGAAATCCTTGAAGAGCTTTTTCACTATGCACATCTTGCATGAACTTTGGGATGACCCATCATACATGATCTTCTAATTCTCAGAACTATGATAAAGCTTCGCAGAGTTCTCTATGGATATGTCATTTTTCAGATTTTTAAAAAGCTTTCTTGTCAGTCCCTTAGCCTCAACTCTTAGTGCTATGTCAGACAGCTAGAACGTTATGCAATTATAAGTAAATTTTTTATATGAAAGCCTTGCTGGTATGGCTATTTGTATATCATGAACTCTGAATCAAGTCAGACAAAGATACACCTCAGAATGGTGTTTTCAGTGACAAGATTAATAGTGGCAGTTCTATGGGGCTGAGAGACTTGGGGAGCTCCAGATCAGCTCTCCTCCCCACCCCCACCCCAGTGGCTCCTAGGCTACCAGAGTTTCAAGAATGTTGGCTTACAAAGTCACCACAGAACTGGGAGACAGGAGGTGAAATTTTCACAAGCTAAACTACCACACTGATATTAAGCTGGTTTTCTTAAACTAGATGCTCTTGGGATTTTGACAAATCTTTACTCAGTTTCCAGAATTCTGAAAAATTTGAGTTTGACAGTTTTTACTGCCAGTGTTCTTGCTGCTACTATGGAAGTGTGGATTTTTCAAAGGTTCTTGTTGGTTCAGTCCAGATGCTGAACCTGATTCTTATCCTTCTCTCTGTAAAAATTCTAAGTGCCATTCAGTCTTAGGCTACTTCTCAAATCACATAATTAGCATGCATACTATAGTGATCCACCGCAGCCACTATTCAGTCTGCAGGAACTGTGATTCTCAATATAGCCTCAGACCAGCAGCACTGAAAACTTACATGAATACAATCTCGTGGGATTCAACCTAGACCAACTGGATCCAAAACCAGGTAGTTTGACAGAAAAAATTATAGGCGTGAGTTATCTTGCAAGTTTCTTTAAACATGAAACAATTCTGGAAGTGGTAGACATTTGAAAAAACTTGCTTTGTGGTAGGTGGTTCATATAAACCATAGTTAATATTGAGAGTCAAGGTGATTGTTAGAATAAGAAACACAGTCAATTCAGAGCTTATCTCAACTTAGCTAAATTCACTGCAGCAAATTCAATGTCACAAGCCTGTTTGTTTCCCAGATCTTCTACACAATTACAGCTCAATTTCATTCTTCCCCATCTCTTTTCTTTTATTCTTATTTCCATAAAATATTGCAAAGAATTAAGAAGTATAACTTCTGGTGTTGGAATTATGGCCCAGTGGGCTGCCTGCATTGCTGGCATTCCACATTGGAGTGCGCATTGGAGTCTTGGCTGTTCAGTTTTTGATTAAACTTTCTGCTAATGAGTGTGAGAAAGCAGCAAATGATGACCCGATGTGGTAAATGCAGATGGAGTGCCTGGCTTTGGCCTGGCCCCAGTCCAGGTTGTTGTAACCATTTGGGCAGTGAACCAATGGATAGGAGATTCTCTCCCTCTCTCTCAGTGTATGTGTGTATGTCCCTATCTCTTCCTCTCTTCACTTCTCTCTATAGCTCTGCCTTTAGAATAAATAAATCTTAAAAAAAAGTACCTCTTGCTACAGTTAACTTGAACTAGGAACAGGGACTTAGAGCCTAGAAAACTTTAGTTGCTCTGGGGGCATTGCCTCGACTCAACCATCATTTATTATTCATTTATTCATTTTTCCACAAATTATTGTTGAATTAAGAAAATGTGCAATTCTGAGCTTACATCTCAGGGGAGTTCAAAGCATTAGAAATAGAGACTTGAGAGCCAATTGTGTAGAGATATACACAGAAAATTGGAGGCTGCTCTGCAAGAGAGAAGCAAAATAAAAAAGTATAAAAAGAAGTCTGAAGAATGCTCAGAGTTAGGTGGACAAGAAAAAGGCCTTATTAAAAACACAAACTTACTTGATTGTTAAAGGGGTCTTTCTTGTGAAATGCACACTCTACAGAGCTGAGGAAATTTCATTTGCTCAGAGAAGGCTGATATTCTCAAAATATGCTCACAGCACGAGCCATGCCAGCATATCTGGGAATTTACTAAAAATACAAAGTCTTATTCAAGCTTATGGAACCAGAAATCTGGGGATGAGACCCCCCCAATCTGTGGTTTTCTTTTTTTTTTTTAAGATTTATTATTGGGTCCGGCGCTGTGGTGCAGCAAGTTAATGCCCTGGCCTGAAGTGCCTGCATCCCATATGGGCACTAGTTCGAGACCTGGCTGCTCCACTTCCAATCCAACTCTCTGCTATGGCCTAAGAAAGCAGTAGAAGATGGCCCAAGTCCTTGGGCCCCTGCACCCACGTGGGAGACCCAGAAGAAGCTCCGGGCTCCTGGCTTCGGATCAGTGCAGCTCTGGCTGTTGCGGCCATCTGGGCAGTGAACCAGCAGATGGAAGACCTCTCTCTTTCTCTCTCTGCCTCTCCTCTCTCTGTATAACTGAATTTCAAATAAATAATAGATCTTTTATTTTTTAAAGATTTATTTATTTATTTTAAAGGCACAGTTACAGAGGCAGAGGCAGTGAGAGAGAGAGAGGGGAGAGAGAGGGGAGAGAGAGAGAGAGAGAGAGAGAGAGAGAGAGAGAGAGAGAAGTCTTCTATCTGTTGGTTCACTCCCCAAATAGCCACAATGGCTGGACCTGGGCCTATCAGAGCCAGGAGCCAGGAGCTTTCTCTGGGTCTCCCATGCAGGTGCAGGGGTCCAAGGACCTGGACCACCTTCCACTGCTTTCCCAGGCCATAGCAGAGAGCTGGATTGGAAGTGGAGTAGCAGGGATTCAAACCGGAGTTCACATGGGATGTCGACACTGCAGGTGGCTTTACTCGCTTTGCCACAGTGCCATTGCCCTCAACCTCCAAATCTGTCTTTTAACAAGCCCCGCAGGTGATTCTGGTGTCTACTTAAGCTGGAAATGAAGTTTAAGCTTTAACAAATACATTTCTTGGCCTAGAGAGGTAATCCAGAGAGATTCCAATGTTCACGTTGATTAGGGATGGGATGGCTTTTTTTTTTTTTTTCTTTACAATTTACTGGCTTTTTTTCCCCCTGAATGTTCTTTCTCTATATTAATCGAGGGGGAAAATATCAACCTAAAGTCAGAGTTCTTCTAGACAGAAATTGGTTACAATGTTTTTAACGTTAGCAATTGTAGCACAGGGGATGGCCTTAAACATAGTCAGAGTTCTTTAAATACTTGCTGAATTGTTTCAAATCAGATCAAATCCACTTTGATGTCTTAATTATAAAAGTAAAATTTTATAATTTGGAATTGGCTTGGAAGATAATCAAATTTAATTTTCTATATCCATGAATTCTTTCTCTAATGGGCAACAATGAGAAACAAAGCTGAAATGAATGTCCCTAAAGTTTTGTGAGACACTCAATGATGAAGGAAAGATTCAATTATGTGCAACTGAACCCACTTAGGCAAGAGAATACCTTAGACATTTTAGAATGATTACAAAAAACAAAACAAAACACAATAAGCTCCTATCTGGTTAAAGCAGGTGTTTGTGCATATTTACACAACATTTTACAGAAAACAAATATTATGACATTATGTAATTATGAATAATAGTCATGGTTAAATAAGCACGTAATATTTTCTGCATTTTGTGTTAGATTATATACTCTTGTACAATCTTGGAAGCCAACCAGCCAGTTTTACAATATCCCTTTTATAGGTGGGTTTACCCAAGGCAATCCAGGTAATAAGTGCAATAAAGTCAGAACTCAACCTAATTAAACTAAAGATTATGAAACTTGTCATTAGAATAAACTACCAAGGATCTGGGCATTCAGTCTGGATCCTCCCCATTTCTAAAACGCTTAGCCTTGATATATATACTTGATATTAAAACATGCCTCACCTTTGCCTCATCTGAGAGCTCTCATGGGAAAATATTTCTTTCCTCAATGGTTATACTTCAAACCTTCCAGAAATGATGGCATTTTTTTCCTATTGATAACTGTTTCTTATCATTTATTATGTAGCTGGAGATAGACTTCTTTCTTAATGCACTAAGAATCTTATCCCTGGGATACCTTTTGAATGTAATTAGAAAGGAAGAAACTATAGTTTTAAATTGGGCAGGGGGTAGTGCTCTGGCAACAATGGAAAAGTCTCTTCTTCAGGTTTCCTTTGGCATTTTAAATGAAAAAGTTAGCATTTTATCTGCCGAGGTAAAGACTTAGAAACATGTACATAGAACCCAAGTATTCTCATAGGTTTAGCTACCACTCTGTAAACTGAGGGTTCCTAATAGTACTTACCTTAAGGGGTTTTAGGGCTGTGGGACTTAGGGTCTGCAGCTGGTTTTTTTTTTAAGTTCATATCGCAGCACGAGAGATGATATAAAACCAGAAATATAGGTAAGGTACAAGTAGGAAAGCAGGATTTATTGAAAGAGATAGTACATATCCAGAAATGTCTGCCCATAACAATGTTGGGGTTGCCATTTTATTGAGTAGGTGGTTATGCTCTAATTAATACATGGACGGGGCAGAGTTTGGGTTGGTTTCAGAGTGCATGGTGATCTCTGCCAATATTTTATGGTATGTCAATGTGGAGCTCAGCATAAACGTGGTTAAGCATTGCATCTGGTCCATGATGGGGGAGTGAGGCTCAACTGCATCATGGGAAGTAGGTGTGCTAAGCATGCGTCCATGTTGGATTGCACGGAACAGGGTGGAATTTTAGTGGTTCATGGCTCCAGCAAAGAGGCTGCTGGGAGTCTCTCAGCTCCTTTGTATGCTATCTCCCTGCCTGTCCTGTATCAGTAGTACATTTTATTTTGGCAGCACAGGTAATCCATTTAGCACCATGTCTATTACAAGTTAAAGGTTAATGAATGTTAGCTATCACTGTCGTCATCATCTTATCCATCATCATGAGGTTTTACGCATGAACACATACAGCCTTCACACATGGCTCATAAGATCCTCAATTTGACCTGACTGAATAAAGCACAGTGTCTACTTGGACTGGGATATGAGCTTCATTACCTATAAACAAGGCCGAAGGATCTCACTTAGCCTTCTGGGAAAACTCAGACATTTGTAAGGCTGTTTTTGGTCAAAGGGGCAGGATATGCACACTGGTGAGTGAGGTAAGAGATCAGATTTCCCAGTCTGTGCCCTTAAGGGGAGGGCAGATTTTATTTTAGTGTGATGCTTCAACTATCTCTAGGTTTATTTCCCTAACCAATGCAATCTCATAGCCTCAAAAACCATTTTTGCAAGGTAGTCATTCCTTCTTTGCCCCTCTTTCACGGTATCATTTTAATTGTTTCTGCCATTCTTCAACCAATCAATATTAGCTGGCTTGCTAATGAAGTAGGCTTGCTTTCACAAGATTACTCTGAGAAGGTCTCACTTTAGCCAGCAAAATTTCTCCTTTGTTGTAATATATAGACTAACCAGCTGTGCTCAGGCATGGTTCTGATTCTATGCCTAGGGCACCCCTTCGGGTCACAGTGAATGAGCACATCAGACAGAAATGAAGCCAACAAAACCAAAATATATGTCCAGAGTCTGATTTCATGCATGTGAAAATTTGTCTATCCTGAACTACCCAATGGTGAGAGAATATGACTGCTCAATCCCCATGCTAATCATGAGTGCCAAGCTGTGCACCTGCATCCAGAGACCACAATGGGAAGTGACACTCAGATAATAGGATTAATGTCAGCAATTATACTAAATGACTCAGGTCAGTGGTTCCCTTTGTTAGAATGGAGGCCAGGAGGAGCTAACAACCCTAGGTAGGGAAGGCGGCACCTAGCAGTCTAGGTAGCCCTGCAGGGTTGGACAGAAATCATGGACTGCAGGTTGATCATGCAGGGAACAGTGTGTTAGGGTCATTCAAATCTATTCCTGCTGTAAAAGTAGTAGTCCTTGATTGGAATCTGTGGGAGAATAGGTGTCCAGTTCTTTTAGTCCAGGAAATCTGTAAAATATGTGCCTCCTCCTGTCACTTCCAGCTTCCAGCTCATTACAGAAATTCAGAGCTGGGAGAGCAACTTTATTTTTCACTGGGAATGTTCTTCTATCCACTGCTACTGATGTGCATATTTTATAAGGCTGGAGGAACTTACTCAAGATCTATGGCTAGCAAACTTTTCCTATACAGTACCAGATGGTAATATTTTAGGATTTGTGGTAATACTGTAATTCTACTGATGTGCTGTGACAGAAGCTGCAGGCAACACATAAACAATGAGTTAGAATATTTGAATTCTACTTTACTTATAAAAACAAGTGGTAGTCTGAATTTGACCCACAGGCCTGTATTTTAGAAACTTGTCTTGCTTACCAAATCTTTTCCGACTGGTCGACACGGAGGACCACCATGTAAACTCCATGGTGATTTTGATGTTCATGCCACCACCTGAGGTCTGGATAATGTTTGAGGTGAACCTGTGAAAAATACGGCCCTCCCATTGGTCAGAACCTCAAAGCTGAATTGCTGGAGAGTGAGTTCTGGGTTCAAGATGAAGTTTCCTATGTTTTGATCATATCCTTATCCAGATCTCTTTCCTGTGGCTCAAAGGTAAGATCAAGATTTTCAGTAAGCCACCTGGAAGAAGTGTGACAGATTTTCCAATTACATTTCCAAAACTGATGAGAATTGAAATATATTTAGAATTGAAAGCTTCAGCCATCTGAGAATTTCTGAAAATGTTTAACTAAATGATATTTATTTTTTAAAAAGATGTATATTACAATATAATATTGCATCCTCTGGTCTGCTTTAACACAAACCAGGAGGAAAAGAAAGCTAGGCATCAGAAGCAATGGGTGGCAGGCCTATTAATGGCTGATCTGTACAGTGATCTGCCCTCAAGGAGACCCAACAGGCCAGTCCATTGCAGTGGCTTTCAAAGTGGTAAGCCTGGGCTTCAGCAGAAGTCAGCTTGTGAAGAGCCCTGGCAGCTCTGCCAAGAGTTGGATCACTGGAAATGGACCTGCCCTGGAGTCGAAGGATGCCCAGGTCAGAGCCACAGATCTTATTGGCTCTAAGCTGAAAAGCCCTTCACTCAGCCCAACTTCCAAAGTGACCACTGCAGCTGAGGGGATGGTCAAGTAGGGTCAGCAACATTGCAGGCAGAACTGTAAATTTCTTGTTAGAGATGCCCCCTGCCTTTACCTGGCCAGCTCTCCTCCCAGGCCAGCCAAGTAATGAAAGTCAACAGAGTGCCTTTCCCTAGGAGGTTCACACCTCCCTTAGGATATACCCCATGTGAAGAGATAGATAGGTCTGGGCCTCTGAATTTACAAGGCCTAAAGCCCACCAGATTATTATCAAGCCCCTTCTATCAGGTTCTATTTGCCTCTCAATCAGAAAACTTAATTGTAGCTTAGACAGCACCTTTCTTAGCTCCTCTAATAATGACTCTGTCCTTTGTTCTAGACCCTGTCTAGCGCACTTGGGCCTCATTCCTTTGTAATCATAACCTCTACTCTACCTCCAATGGCTCTACTCCCAACCTGTGTGTACTGATGGTCCTCTTCCCCACTTAATGCTGTATAATTGTTCAAACCTGGTAAATGCCACTCTTAGGATCATTGGTTACTATCCTCACTCTGTCTTTTATGACCTTGTCTAAATATGATCAGAGTCGGCAAACTTGGAAGGCTTCCATAGCCTTGGCAACTCATGACGACAGCTTAGGATGGTTACTGGCGCCATAAACTAGAGTGTCAATTTGTTGGGTCAACAACAGGAGCCACTGTGCACTTGCTCCTCATGTGGGATCTCTGTCCTTAATGTGCTGTACATTGTGATTTAATGCTATAACTAGTACTCAAACAGTATGTTTCACTTTGTGTTTCTATGTGGGTGCAAACAGTTGAAATCTTTATACTAAATTGATCTTCTGTATATAAAGAGAATTGAAAATGAATCTTGATGCAAATGGAAGGGGAGAGGGAGCGGGAGTGGGGAGGGTTGCAGGTGGGAGGGAAGTTATGGGAGGGGGAAGCCATTGTAATCCATAAGCTGTACACTGGAAATTTATATTCATTAAATAAAAGTTTAAAAAAAAAAGATGTATATTACAGATGACTTAATCTCTTGGGAAGTTATAGAAATAATTCCTGTTTCATAGAATGTCATTGGAAATGCAAGTCAGCAGAACGGTTTGGAGTGAATGATGACATCATCTGAGATTTCCAGTGTGTCCAAGAATAGTTGCAGAGCCAGTGCTGTGGTTTTGTGGGCTAAGACTCTGCCTTCAGTGCTGGCATCCCATATGGGCTCCTCTTCCGATCCAGCTCTCTCCTATGGCCTGGGAGGGCAGTGGAGGATGGCCCAAGTGCCTGGGCCCCTGCACCTGCATAGGAAACCAGGAAGAAGTTCCTGGCTCCTGGCTTTGGATCAGCCCAGCTCTGGCCCTTGTGGCCATCTAGGGAGTGGATCTGCAGATGGAAGGCCTTTCTCTCTGTCTTTCCCTCCTCTTTCTGTAACTCTACTTCTCAAATAAATAAAATTTTTTAAAAAATAGTTGCATATAGTCAAATAAACCAGGAAAACAGAATGTTTCACAAAGAGAAACTGAAATTTGGGACAAATAAATATTTAGAAAAGAGATCCCACACCTGAAGCAAGAAAATTAACAAACTGAAAGTCTTCCCATTTCATCACATGATGACACACCACTTTTAACAACATTGTGTTTTTCCCAAGATCAGTCAAGTAAACTGAAATGGTGACTCAAAAAAGAGTAAGCAGGGGCATTAGACAAGAGGTTTATACTTTTCTAAGCTTCTGTCCATCCTCCAAGTTAGTGTATTTTTGGGTTTTGTTTTTTGAAGATAATTTTTTGAAGCATCCTTGAGGATGCTTGTTAAAATTACATAGTTTTGAGCCTCACTGTAAAGCTACTGAAAATTTCTATGTGGGGGGACCTGAACATCAGTGATGTTAACGGATGCCTTGGAGAATCTGAACCACAATGAAGTTAAGAACCATTATCAGCCCCACCCTCTTGGCCAAAATATTCCTCTCTTCAACTGAGCAAGTGTGTGTTTAGCAGCGCCTGTGTAAATGGCAATGTTATAAAGTGAATTCTGCCCTCCCTTCCTTAATTCATATAATGGAGCCAAGAATTCAATTTTAATGTAGGGTTGAGTGAATAATTAAGATTAAATGAGGTTGTAAGGCTGGATCTCTAATCCAATGTGACCAAGGTCCTTATAAGAAGAGAAAATTTGGATTCCAAGAGACCAAGCACAGGAGCACACAGAGGAAAGACAAGTGAGGCTGGGGTAGAAAGACAGCACCTGCAAGCCAAGGAGAGAGACCTTGGGAGAAACCAAATCTCACATCTTCATTTTGGACTTACAGCCTCCATAACTGGGAAAAAATACATTTGTTGTTGGAGCCACCCAGGATGGAGTGTTTTGTTATGGCAGCCTCAGAGAGCAAATACATGTACTGTATGAAAGGATGTAGACACAGCCTTTAGGAAGATGAGGGGCTAGAGTAAGAAATGGTCTCACTACATAAATCATAAAGCATGCGAGACACAGGAGGAGTGAAAGTAATGGAGGTGGGGTGACAGTAATGTAGGCAGCTCTGGGTGCCACTCATCAGGTTTGTTCTACATGTCAGATGTTTTGTGGTAAACTACAAATTTCATCCATAAGCCAGCCCTCAGAAGTAAACTCTATTATGATCCCCTTCTCTGAATGAAGAATTTGAAGTTTAGCGACACTGAGTATTTAGCAAAAAGTTACCAGAAAAATAAGAGGCGAAGTCAGGATTTGAAGCCAGCTGTTTCTGTGGGCATAGATGACAGTCTCAGGAACTCCTGTGCGCCTTTAAGTAGTCTGCAGTTTAGGGCAGAAGGGTGGAGTCTTGAGGTCAGCCAAATGAGGAAAAAGCAGGTTCTTCTAAACTTCAGGCAACACCATTCTCAGTGCTCAGCTGTTGGCCTGACTGGTTTGGGAAATGGATGATAACAAGATGTGGAATAGCTCTTACCCGGGAGCTGCACCAAGGCCATAAAATGCAGCAAAGACTGCTAAAGTGTGCAAAGGAGTCCTGGAGGCTCAGTCTGCTCCTCGTGGCCTCCAGCACGCTGGGGATACAACTCCCTTGTCAGTCTCCTTAGAGTCTTTCTTGTGAGAAGGCAGAGTTACAGAAAATAGCAACTTTGAGCCAGAGATTCTGGGAGTTTATAGACCTCCCTTAGGTAACAATGTCTACAAAAGTTGATATAAAAACATCCCAGTATAATGTGGAACACTTTATAAAATTGGACAATAGATGAAGCACTTGGCCTGGTGGCTTAATGGCAGGCAGCAAAGCACAGAGAGCTTTGTGCTGGAGCTGGAATTCCATTGCTAGGGTATGAAACCCTGGCTCTACCACTGTGGAGTTGGCAAGTTATTATTCTAAGATTCAGTTTCCTCACTGGTAAAATTAAAATAATACTATCCCCTTCAGCTTATTGAGATGGTTAAATGAAATATTCCACTTTACTGACTGAAAAAAGTGTTTGCAGAAGTGAATTAGATGATGCCAGTTAACTTACTGTAGCATTTGAAAGAAGGCAGAAGAATGGGGACAGCAGGTAATGGTGCAAACCAAAGTAAAGGTCAGGGTCCCGCTCGCCCCGGTCTTAGCTCTTCTACTTCCTTCTCTTCCTTCCACTCATTGTGCCACTGATTTTCTCCCTTGACCCCTACTTAGAAGCTTCCTTCTATTTCTTTCATTGATTCCTTAATCAATTACTTAAGGCAATAATATCTTCATTTACTCAAGCAAAGGTTTTAGTGCCAGGATTCTTGGAGGATCTGAGAGGATCACAGATTCACTTCTTAAGACACAAGATAGGTAACGTTTCTGCACTTCCATGGTTTAGGATGATCCATTAGATTTATTGTCAAGTTTGAATGGCACAACAATCCTGGAAGATAGATCAGAGACCATCCTTACTTCCATGTAAGGGAACCAAATCTAATTGTCACATATCTATTACTGGGATTGTCTAGCTTGGAACTCTGAATCAATTGAATGATGTTGAAGAGTTACTCAAGTGGCAACTTTATCAAGCTATGTGTGATAGGTGCTGAAAGAAAACATTCAGCTCTCATCTGTCAAAAAAGAGTGGAATTCTTTTATTTGTAGCAATATGGATAGAACTGGAGGACATTGTGTCAAGCAAAATTAAGTCAGGTACAGAAAGACAAACACTTTATGTTCTTAGTTTGTGAAAGCTGAAGTTGATCTTAAGAAGGAGATGGCAGAGTAGAGGCTACCAGAACCTGGGAAGAGTGTGGAACAGAGAGATATGGGGAGAGGTAATTATTGTGTACAAGGTGCTGTTGGATAGGAGGAATAACTCCTGATGTTCTACAGCACAAGAGGTTAACTAGGGTTGAGAACAATAATGGAATATTTCAAACTGGCTAGTAGAGAGGATTTTGAATATTCCCAACCCAAGAAATGATTATTACATACTCTATACATGTATTGAAATGTCACATGGTCCCCCATAAGTATGTGAAATTATTATATGTTATTATATATTTTATATATATGTTATTATATATTAAAACACTAAAAATAAAATAAAAATAAAACTATAAATTCAGTAGTGGAGTTTAAGATAGATAAAAGTCACATCTTGATGAAATGACCAAAATGGGCTTAATGGAAAGGGTGGGATTGAAACTGTAATTTGAAGAAAGAGAATAAAACTCTAGTGTTGTTTATCGCATCTCATAAACACAAATTCCCTTAGTCTGGGACCTGAAGTAAATTCAAATGACACAAATGGGAGTCAGACTGTGTTTTAGTGTGCCAGAGATCATGAATCCTGTTGCTGATAAATAGATGAAATTAATGTAATTATCAGGCAGGATCTGTTTAGTGGCTTATTTATTGTTATTTAAGCAATCAAGTTTTAAATAAAATATGGAAAAAGAAATGCAAGGTGCTTTCAATAAGAATAAATCAAGCTTCATTCATACCTTTCATTCAAGCTTCCAGAAGACTTTCGATCAAGTCTCTGTCAAAAATGTGAATGGGAATGACCAAGGTAAACAGATACCCACAGGGCAAATACAAACAGAGGTACTTTCAAATATTGAAAGAAAAAGAATAATTCGGCTGATGGTTTATCAGATTAGACGATTATACATTTTAAAGGAGTAGATGAAGTTTCCTAGAATTCTTATTCTGAAATAATCATGAAAATAATTATCTTATTTTACATAATCATTATCAGTTGATGCTACAATTTTGGAGTAATAGAAAGCATACTACTTATTATTGCTCTATTAATGGAAAAACTAATTTTTCTCTCAATTAGCCTCATTCAAAGGAGAAAGAAAAAACTCACAAAGTTGAACCATGATGTAATGCTAGAAAGATTTAAACCCAGGCCACTTTTTCTTTGATGTTTAAAAATCACAGGTCAATTTGTTCACATTGTTTTTGTTACGGTGGCAGAACAAGATCAGCTTCCTCATTTACTGTGCATGACATACAAAACTTTGGAAGACAACTTCTGCTGAATAAATTTGCCCTAATTTCTCCCCTACTAAACTGAAGATAACAAGAATTCACTTTTAACAAAACATATACTTACTTGGCATAAATATGTTTTTAATTTACAAAATGTATAAAAGTCTGTTTTGTCTTGTTTGTTTCTAGACATTGCTTAGAGCTGCAGATTTTTACCCAGGGTTTTTATCTGTGAAGTGCAGCAGTTCATTTGCATATTTCTAGCCTCAGGAACATTTAAGAGTACAAGACCTAAGTGACTGTTCTATTCTTGATACTTATATGGTAAACAGCCTCTAGATTCACCAGATCTTTTGGATAATTTTCCTATTTCTTTTAGTAACATGAGGGGTTAAAATTATACAATGAATTAGAAAATTTATGTTGATTTTTTTAAAAGCAAAATATTTTTGTTTGTATCATTTTGGAATCCACATGTTCTTGCAAATTCTTTAAAATGTAATGGTTTGAGGTGAGCATTTAGCCTACCAGGTAAGATGCAGCTTGAGATGCCTGCATCCCCTATTGGCATATCCAGGTTCAGGTCTCAGCTCAACTCCCAATTCCAGCTTCCTGCTAATGTGCACTCTGGGAGGCACAGGTGGTGGCTCAAGTGGTTGGGTCCCCATCATCCACAAGGCTGACCTGGATTGAGTTCCTAGTTCTCAGCTTTTGCTTGGCCCAGACCCAGCTCCTGTGGGCATTTGGGTGAGCGAACCAGAAGATGGAAATTTTTTCTCTCTTTGTTTTTCTGTGTGTGTGCCTCTGACTCTCAAATAAATAAGTGAATAAACTTTAAAAATTATATAATGGCCTTAAGACATTTATACTTATGTAGCTACCTGGAGAAATTCTAAATAAGGTTATTCTTTTAATTGTTAGCTTTCTATGTACCTGTGTGATCTGTAATCCCAAACATAGGCCATGTTAACTTTGATAGTGTCCAGCTAAGCTGGAGTCAAAATAGACAAACTGTCATTAAATAGTTTTTTTTTTTTTTCAGGAAAATATTCTATGATGACACTCAGAAAAATACTTGACACTTGGTAAGGTCCATATATGATAGTGGTTAGAAAGACAGAATAACAAAAGAAAGAGAGACTTTGCTATGTTCTATGGTTTAAGGGGAGTTGATGACATCAGGAAATGAAATACTTTTCAGTAACTGCCTCTGCCCTAATTGGACCTTTCAGACAGACCACAGTTAATTAACACAGAGCAGAGCTGGGGCAGAGTTGGAAGAATCTCAACTGCATACTTTGGACAGCTTTGTGCAGCACATTTGTACACAGTTACACTGGTCTGCATGAAAGAAGAGATGCATCATTGAACTCCACACCTGTATTTGATTTGAAATTTTATATTCTATCAATTATTTCTATGTACAATAACTTCAAAAAATGAAAGATCTAAAATAGTGAATAACATTGTTCACCAATAATTCTAGTTCTATAATTTCTGGGTTTTGTTGTTGTTACTGTGGAATGAGGCCTTGTAGCTAGTTCTAGCCAATGACTTGTAATTCAAGAGTCATGTAGATATTCTAGGCTGGACTATTGCTCATTCAAGACCTTCCAGAAGTTTCCTCCTTGGAAGCAATGACCTGTTCCATCAACTTGGGTTCCTGAAGGAACAAAATCATCAGCCTCACTCCAACAAATGGTGGATATCTGGTGTGACCAAAAGTTGAATCTGTGCTGTTTTAAGCTACTGAGATCTTGATATTGGTTCCAAGCAGCATAACCTAGGCTATCAAGCAGAAATATCCTCAAATTATGTTTTCAGATTTTCTTCTGTCTGGGCCAACTGTGACTGAGTAAGAACATTACTTCATTAGACTTATTCTCCCCTCTATAGAGTAAGATCTAATCCTAGCTTCATGATTCAGAATCTGTAACTTTTTTTTTATCCACTTAAATGTGATTTCCACTCTATGAGGCCCTCTGGTTTTATTAGGTCCTTAGGTTCTCTCCCTCTATCATACCAAGTTTTGCCTAATTCCACAGATTTTCTATTGTCTTTTGGTTCTCAATTTTAATGCTTTATTTTTAAGGTAATGTGATATTAAAACAAAGAGAACAGAATTAATGTAGTTCATACATGAAATTATAACGATATGGTATTCTCTCCTTCCCTTTCTCCTTCCCCTCCTTACCTCCCTCCCTTCCTTTCTTCCTTGCTCTCTCTTTCTTTCTTCTTTTTTAGTTTTTGAGATAACATATTTTAACTGACATTGTAGGAAAAAGCTTAAGCTCCATTGAATAAATAGTTCAACAACTAAAAAGACCCTAGTTCAGTGGGAACATAGGCAAGCACTATAAACAATAACCAAATAAAAATATGACCATTCCACTCATATACAGTAAATTTTAAAATAATCACAGATCATTAAAACTGTAGTAATACATAATTCTTAAAAATTTGTTTGGCAAAGATACAAAAAAAAGTTTAATGAAACCAAGTTTTTAGCAATAGTGATATAGTCATTTCTTTCTTTTCTTTAATTTTAGCTCTCACATACAAGGAAGAATATATGGTATTTGCCTTTCTGTGTCTGGCTTATTTCACACACAACATGATGTCCTCCAGTTGCATCCATTTTGATACAAATGGTAGAATTTCATTCTTTTTTTATCACATTTATTCCATTGTGTGGAATAATTTTCAATCCATTCATCTGATAGTGGATCCTTTGGGAAACTCCATATTTTGGCTATTTTGAACAGTGGTACTATAAACATACTGGTTCAGGTATCTCTTTGATACAATGTGTTCATGACTTTTGGGTATATGCCCAGCAGTGAGATTGCTGGATTATATAGTAAGTCTGTTTCTAGTTTTTAAAGAACTCTCTATACTCTTTTCCATAGTGGCTGTACTAATTTACATTCCCATCAAAAGTATATATGAGTTTTCCTTTTTTCCACATTCTTGGCAGCATTTGTTTCTCTGTTTTGGATTGTAGCCATTCTAGCAGAGGTGAGGCGATATCTCATTGTAGTTTTGATTTACATTTCCCTGATGGCTAGTGATATTAAGGCTTTTTTCCTATATTAGTTGGCCATTTGTATTTCTTCTTTTGAGAACTGTCTACTGAGGTCTTTTGCCCTTTTCTTAACTAGCTTTGTTGTTTTGTTTTTGATATAGGTTGAGTTTCTTATATAGTCTTGAGTATTAATTATTTATCAGATAGATAGTTTGCAAATATTTTTGCCCATTCTTTTGGATGCCTTTTCATTGATCATTTCATTTGCAGTGCAGAAGCTTATAATTCCATTTGTATAGTTTTACTTTTGTTTCCTGTGATTTGGGGATCCTACCAAAAGAAGTCATTACCTACACTATAGTATTTGAAGTGTTTCCCATATATTTTCTTCCAGCAACTTGAATTTAGGTATTTGATCCATCATGAGTTGATTTTTGTATGTGGTAAAAGCTATAGACCTAATTTCATTCTTCTATATATATATATCCAGTTTTGATAGCACCATTTATTAAAGTTATTATCCTAACTCCAATGTATGGTCTGAGCACTTTTGTCAAAAACACAGCTGCTGTACGTATGTGGATTACTTCCTGCACTCTCTATTCTGTTCCATTGATCTGTGTGTCAGTTTCTATGCCAGTGTCATGCTGTTTTAATTAACATGGATTTGTGAGTCTTCTGATGCCTCCAGCCTGATTCCCTCCCCCCTTTAATGCCCCATTCAGGATTGCTTTGGATATTCTAGATCTTTTGTGATTCTTAATGCATTTTAGGATTTTTTTTTTAATTTTATTTTTTGCCAATCCAGCTCCTTTCTAGAGCCTTTATAGAAATCCCACTTTAATATCAGCCAACACATTGCCTACCTTTGCCATGGGCAGTTTTGGAGATCTGCCCTCATTGCCAGTCAAGGTTTTGGAATTCTTTCCTTTTTCTTCTTGTAGTTTTATAATTTACCAGTACCAGCTGGTCTGATTCATGGATGGATGTGTCATCATTAACCAGTGCTGAAACAGGGACTATGTGTTGGGTATTCCTGTGAACTTGGTACTTGGACCATGTCACTATCCTCTATGACCAAGTTACTGAAGCTGGATCCATTTTTCAAACGTTAAGTTCACTACAGTGCTCATCTTTGGTTAGATCCTGGCTATTGCTTTTTTCATGTTGGTTCCATATGGTAAAATGTGACCCATGACGACTCAGAAGTAGGCTTAGAATGGATAGAGTGCTTGATGAAATAATCTAGAAGTAGAAAGTTTAGTGAATAGCCCTTACAATGACAATAAAATGTCAGAAGTGAAAAAGACAAAGAACCTTAAACTCTAAATGATCAGAATCAAGGGGTAGGCCGGCTCAAGCCCACTCCAAGAACATTTCAGGCATGGTAAGCCAAGACACTGTGACATAAAAATAAAAAAAAAAATGACCTACATGAACAATCTCTGTGAGTGAGATCCCAGTGGAAAGAAGGGGCCATTAAAGAAGGAGGTACCTTTCTCTGAAGGGAGGAGAGAACTTCCACTTTGATTTGGCCCTGTCTAAATAATGTTGGAGTTTGTGGACTCAAGAGGCTTCCATAGCCTTGGCAGCTCATGAAAAGGGCCTCAAGTGATCACTGACATCATAAGGGAGTGTCAATTGTTAAATCAACAACAGGAGTCACTGTGGACTTGCTCCCCATGTAGGACTTCTGTCCTTAATGAGTTACGCTTTGAGAATTAACGGTAAAACTAGCCTTCAAACACTAGTTTATACTTTCTGTGTCTGTGTGGGTGCAAACTGTTGAAATCTTTACTTAGTATAGAGTTGATCTTCTGTATATAAAGATAATTACAAATGAAACTTAATGAATAATGGGATGGGAGAGGGAGTAGGAGGTAGGATGGTTTGGGGGGTGGGAGGGCGGGTATGGGGGGAAGAACTACTATACTCCAAAAGTTGTACCTATGAAATTTATATTTATTAAATAAAAGCTTTCTATAAAAAATAAAATAAAAAGGTATGTCTCTCCTTGTCAAGAAATATAAAACTAAAATGGACGAAAGAAGTGCAACAAATTATTAAATAAATTTAGGGTAGTAAGCATATATGGAGATTGAATTTATAATACATTCAATGGATAGAATAATTTCTGGAAATATTCCTTGTCTTGAGACATTTGAGTTCCAACATGAAAGGGCAGGCAAATTCTCAAATGTGAGAATAACATGGTGAAATAAGATATGGACTGTGATAGGTAAGATAGAATGTGTTATTGGAAGAGAGCATGGAATATTTATTTCAAATAAAGAGACTGTGTTCAATTTTCCTTACAGAGGATATTTACATTTATAAGCTTTTTCAAGGAGGATGCTGTGGAAAGGAAAAGATATTCTAAGAGGAGCAGAGGGTGTAATCAAAGGCACAGATGTGGGAAAAGATGGCACAAATGTTATTTCCAAAGCTGGTGGCACCAAAATATTTCTTCACAGAGTTATATCATGCTTACTGCCAAAAGATGGCTTATTGTGACATTCTTGGGTCCCAGATGTAAGGAGTTTAGCTTAGTAGCTGAAGGGGCCCCCAGGGAATTTTAATTTTGAAAGATTTCTCATATCCAATCAGGGATCTTTATGGATGAGTAGAATCTATTCTAAAGCCATTAGGAAGAAAGACATTATAAAGGACTTGTGTGACAGCAGCATTTTTCCTAATAGCTAAAATTGTGAGAGCAATCCTTTACAATGACTAATTTATGAATAAATAAATGGATAAACAATAAAATACCATTTAATAATACAAAGAATCAAATTAACAATATCTACAACTATGTAGACAAACTTGCAAACATAATGCTACATGAAAAAAACATGCAAAACATAACATACCACGTGGTTCCATTCATATGAAATATCCAGAAAAGGTAAATCTATCAAGACAGAGGAAAATTAATATTGCCTATTGCTGGTGGTTGGAATCAGAGTTAACAGCAGGTAGGCACAAGGGATTATTTTTGGGTTATGGAAAAGCTCTGAAACTGGACTGTCATGATGGATGTACACCTCTGGAAATGTACAGAAATATTTAATTATATACTTAAAAATTTGAATGTTATCTCTAAAAACACTATTAAAATACACTGTATGTTCACAGCATGAAGGACAGAAAGCACCTGCAAAAACTCCAATGACCTGAGTCACTGCCACCTTACTCCAGACAACCCAGCAGTGTCTATACTATGCCTCTTTGAGGTCATTTATGTCTCCAAAACTCTGGTTCAGAGGCAAGGTTGGGTGTAGTGATTGGCAGCATTCAGGTTTTGTGCCCATCCTCTAACAGCAAGAGAGAAAGGGAGATGAGTCTTTGGCATTGACCTCTGTGTTGGCCTGCCTTTTCTCCAGCAAGGCTTATCTGTGGAGAACCCCTGGCATGAGTCTGACTGTGAGTTAGTACACAACCATCTTTAGGGCCTACACCATCATAGTGTAAGCTCCTCTGAGGTGTTCTTTTTTTAATCCAACCAGCTTAGTGTCGTTGGGATATAGTTAGAGAAGAGGACATTAGGGGAGAGGTAAAATACATGTGAGATGTACCTGCTCCATTGTGAGAAAGCAGCCTTCATGAGTAGTGAACTGTCTAGTGAATAGGAAGGCCTCTTTTTCTACTGCTTGCTGATATTTACTAAGGATTGGCACAGCTTTCCATGAAGACATGCCCCAATATCCAACACTATGGAAGCTGAATTTTCTAACGTGTGTGATCTTTTGAAGATTCTGATTCATGAAAATGGAAACAGGTGATGAGTTTCAGAAAGAGAAATAAAAAACCATACTAAAAAGCAAATAAGTATGGAAATTCTATGCATATGTCAAATAAATGTAATTTTATAATTCCACAACTTTCCATGATAGACATTTAACCATAAACATACCTAAGAATCAAGAATTATGATCAACTTCTAGTACTAGTGTTGCCATTCACCAAAACAACAAAGGCCCTTTCTTGTATCTTTTATGAACACTGGACCACATTTCCAGCACAAATCCATACTCTTGCTACCTCGTCTGTTCTCTTTAGTAAGTACGAAGAGTAGCATAGCCAGGGTGGCCAGACTTCAGAATGGGCAGGATTTTGATAAGGAAAAGTAGGGAGGAAAACATTTCAAAAAAGGTTAGTTTACACAAATGCACAAAGAGAATGCACCACAAGTGAAGAGATGGCAAACAGCCAGTTGTCACATTTCTCTGCCTTTTTCAGATGCCAAAGTTGTGTCCTCTATGCTGTCTTAAGTGCCTCATAATGCATCTATTGTTTGAATTTATCCCACTTAGTGTATATCAGAGCTACTAACACTCACATTTCATATAACCTTTATTGCAAAGTGTTTGACACCCTAATTGATTTTGAATACCTGAAATAACATGCATTACTCTTGAATGGAGTGAAAGAGAGAGAAGAAATATT
The DNA here is from genome assembly GCF_033115175.1 of Lepus europaeus. Lineage (NCBI taxonomy): Eukaryota > Metazoa > Chordata > Mammalia > Lagomorpha > Leporidae > Lepus > Lepus europaeus. Next base: position 74,769,198 of record NC_084839.1, on the reverse strand, counting down.
CACTCAAATTGCCAGAGAAAGTATATGAAAATGCTTTTCTTGTATAGCCTGGAATTGAAAACTAAATTTCTCTGACTACCAATGTGAAAGCACTAGAAGATTCAGTAGTTACTTTTAAGGCTGAGAAAAGAGGTTTAAGCCGGAAATGCTGAAAGGGATTTTAATTAAAGCAGCACGAAAGATGGTTCTGCAATTTACTCTGATTGTTTTTTTATCATATACTATTTTCTAACTTCAGTAAATTGTGGGGAGGTTGTGAAGCCAAGTACTCTATTCCATTTGCCTATCATGGTTGCTAAATGTTTCCCATTCATTATAAAGCACCACTGTAAGAGCTGTTCAATTTCTCTATGTCCTTTCCATTCTTTAGGCCACATGATTATGAATGGGCACGGATAATAGCGCTCACTCTCCTCTATCTCTCTGTCCTACTTTCAAAGATAATGGGTGTTTTTTTTTTAACCACTGTAAATAAGCATGCCATGCAAATACAAAACAGGCTTTCTTACATGCTACTTATTTTCATGTAGAAAGATAAACAGCACCCATATACCTAATTTCAGCAATGGAGTAGTGGAATTTGAAAAGAAATCGCTTTTCAAATCACACAGAATATATGAAATGGCCCCCAAGGTCAAATTGGATATGATGCTGCTCTGGCTTCTTAAACATAGTTTATTTGTGCTGTATATTAAAGTGTAGGTCAGTACTAAGTTCCTGGAAATCAAGATAGCAGGAAGTGAACTAATTGAAGAATGGGTCACTTAACATTTCCCTACTTACATACCAACTTATGTACTTATGTAACATGACATATGATGGAAACTAGGGGGTAAAAATATACTCATATATTTCTGCAAACATCTTAGTGCCTTAAGTTTGTTGCATGAAACTCTTACAGCATGTGTATTCTAGCTTCTACATAATATTTCATATTCCCCAACCCCCATGCCACTTTTATCTCCACATACTTCTATCTATCCATTTACATTTTATCCATTCTTCAAGGACTGTATTCAAACCCAACCTTTCCATTTGATTATGTTTCTTACTTTCCCAGAAGCTACAGAGTTTATAGATAATGCATTTAATGTGCTCATCTATTGGTTATGTTATTATCTAGGAATCTTGGTGAATTATCCTTATCGCCAATGCATTCATGAAAGCCCTGTTTTGGAAGAAACTCTGCTTCTACTGCTGTGATCTCTGCCCCTGTGCCTAGACTCATCAGAGGAGATTTTCAAATTCTTTGGATACGTTTGGTATCAACGTCTTTTTCTTAAAGATTAACTCATTTATCAGTTTGCACCCTCAAACTGATGAAATCTTTACTAATTATATACAGAATCAATCTTCTGTATATAAAGATAATTGGAAATGAAAAAAGAAACCTGGTGTTAAAATGGAAATGGCATAGAAAATTAATTAATTTTTAAAAAAATATTATGTAGGATCTCTGTAGTTAATGTGCTGTACACTGTTATTTAATGCTATAACTAGTACTCCAACAGTATTTTTTCACTTTGTGTTGCTATATGGGGGCAAACTGTTGAAATTTTTACTTAATATATACTTAACTGATCTTCTGTATATTAAGAGAATTGAAAATGAATCTTGATGTAAATGGAAGGGGAGAGGGAGCGGGAAAGGGGAGGTTTGCGGGTGGGAGGGAAGTTATGGGAGGGGGGAAGCCATTGTAATCCATAAGCTGTACTTTGGAAATTTATATTCATTAAATAAAAGTTTAATAAATGGAAAAAAAAGAAAAAAGATTAACTCATTTATTTGAAAGGCAGAGTCACAGAGAGAAACAGAGAGCTTCCATCCACTGGTTCAGTCCCCCAAATAGCTGCAATGACCAGAACTAGACCAGACAAAGCCAGAAGCCAGGAGTTTCTTTTTAGTCTCTCACATGGGTACAGGGTCCCAGGAACCTGAGCCATCCTCTTCTGCTTTCCCAGGTGCATTAGCAGGGAGCTGGACAGGAAATGGAGCAGCCAGGACTCAAACCGGTGCCCATCTGGGATGCCAGCACTGCAGGTGGTGGCATCACCTGCTGCTCCACAATGCCAGCCCCTGATATCAACTCCTTGAAATTAAAAAAACTCACATAAAATTAACATATGAGAGTTAGCAAGTTAAGTCTACTGTCTAAATTAATGTGTTAATTTTCTTTTCATCTCCACAACATCACTGACAGGTGATCCTCCAGGCTCAGCCTGAAAACTCCCAGTGGCAAGAAATTTTATTAAATTTCAGAACAGTTTATTTCATTTCTGGAAAGCTTTAAATTTTATACATTTCTTCCTAATTACAAAAGCTGGTAGCCACGTGTTTATGGACAGAGAAAGTCATATCTGCTGAAGAATCTGAACAGAAAGAAACCTTGGTCTACTTCTCCATGGAGGAATTAGCTTCTTTTTCAAAGTGTCCCCCAATAGTCTCTTCTTCCCTACTTAGAAATATTCACCAATGCATGAGCAGCAACGACTTGGATTTAACAAGCAAATACTGCAAATAAGCCAACGCATTAAAGGCTAGATACAGTCTGGCTGTATTTAAAGTTGACCCAATAGTTTTTAATCAATGGAATCAACCCATTATGATGCAAACACAACAATGAAGCCTGGAAAAAAATTGCAGTAGGAATCATAAGGTAATAGTCAAAAATTATTTTTAGTGACTAGAAGCATATTGAAGAGTGTTGACAGGTCACTGGCCTTACACGTGCAGGTTTGACTTTGGGTTGTTTTTTGATGAACTTATGTGAGTTCTGGGGTACATGGGTTTTTGTTTCTTCAGTTGTAACTTGAGGAAGCTGGAGAGGATGACCATCAAGGCTGCTCACAGCTCCAACTTTCCTTGTGTTGAGTATACTTTTCAATTCTATTTACTCCAGTGTTGTGGAGAAATTCTTTAATATCTTGGTGAGAGAATAAAGAAAAATGTCTATTGTTGATATAACTGACATAGTCAATTTTTCCTTGAGAAAGTCTGTGAAAATCAAATCAAATAATTTGACAGCAATCAAATATCTTCGGTGCTTACATTTTTTCTGAATTTTTCTCAAAATTTGGCCTGATTCCTGTATCAGACACGTGTAGAGTATCTGAATTCAAAATTGCCTTAGAGATTGCAACCTTCTTATTTTACAGTTTAAATATACTGAGTTTTAGTTCTGAGTTTCTTCTACTACACCATCACTTACTGAAATATAAAATAGTAAGTACTTTGGTAGCCTTAAACACCACCTTATAATTAACCTATTTTATATACTTGCTAGTTCTTACTGTGGAGAACCACCCACCTCCACATTTCTGAAGCTATATCTAATTGCAATTATCCAGGTGTTACAGGTCTTTAGAATTCTGTTTTTCCTATAGTTGCTTGCTTATTTGAAGGAAAGGAAAGATAAAATCCCTGATGGAAAGGTAATCAAAGCTTGAAATATGCATTTAGACTGCTTAAAGTACTGAATTCACAAACTAATTACCGGTTCATCATATGTTCTGTGCTGTGTGATTCCGAATTGGAAGGGGCTGCCACATATAATTGTGTCTCTTTGGGCACAAGTTGGTACGACAGGCTAATGTGTGCCAAAGCCATAGAATTTTCCATTTTCATCAAGTGGAAGAGGCATAGGCATAAAAGACAGAGTAATGTTGATGCCTTCAGTGTTACAATGGTGAAACTTCTCATCCCTGAACAACCAGGGCCTTGCTTGTTCCCAGCCATGAAAAAAAAAAAAAAAAAAGAAAAGAAAAGAAAAGAAAAAAAACAACCATTTCTCAACCCTATTGCAATTTTATTCCATGTGATACCTATTTCTGTAAAAAATATTCTCAGGCACAAGTGCCTCTATCTCATTTTGCAACAAAATTTCTGCCCAGTTTTGAGATTGAGAGTTGTTTTATAATTTCCCAATGGATAGACTAAAGTGATGCGATAAAACTGTGGCAACACATATTTATAAACAACATTAACGGAGCGGTCCCAATTGCAGAAGTTAAAGGACTCTGGGAGTTCTAGGGGTATATAAAACTGGATATTTTGAGAACTTTTGTACATACACTGTGGGGTTGTGTTTATTGATGTTTACTTAGGAGTCTGGGTGAGAATCCTAAGTGAAGAAAGCTGTCTTCTCCCTCTTTCAGCTCCATCTTTTTTTCTTCCCCTTTTTCTCATTCCCAGAAAGATAACAATGACAGAAGTCAAAATTTTAAAACAATATGAATAGAAATCTGAGATGTTCTTTCCTCCTCAGAAATACTAACATAAACCATGTCTGAATGTCTAAAAGCTTTAGGATCCTTAGGGATTTTATATGTGTGACTCATTTCTTCTACTTCAAGATGCTAAATTCAATTCTTTGAAAAGTATGGGAAGATGTTTGTAGGACAATCTTATCTGGAATGGTATTATTCTAATCAATTCAATAAATAAGCTAGAAACCCCACAATATGTTAGGAACTGGTTAGGTATTTGAAAATGTTTTAAAAGTGAGTCACATAGACAAAGGCACATGTGATAGAGGCCTTTTAGGTGTTATGGGGGCTTGCAGGATTGCTCCATACCATAGACCAACTTATCATGGGTGGCAAAGTCTCCCTGGAGATTTACAGACACATTGTGACAAACATAACTAACAGAAATTGTTTTATATTAACATGATGGAACATTATGCATCCATGATTGATATACTGACTTATTATTTTATTTTTAAAGAAAAATGTTCACAGAATATTGTGAAGTGAAAACAAGACCATTTAGGGAATCCAGTAGGATTCGTTATGTGTAATGTAGAATATGTTCACGTATAGGTATAAAAACAGTCTTTAAAAAGTTCATGGGAAAAGCACTTTCTGAAAAAGCTATGTGTGTTCTTAGGCGTTTAAAATTAACAGAAAAGTGATCTATGTTAAACATAGGAGTGGGAATAAGAGAGGGAGTAGATATATAGGTTGGCACATGCTCACTCGGACTTACCTCCAATGGTGGAATTAGAAATGTGCCAGGGGATTTCAAATCAATCTTACCAAGGAGGCAGGTACTAATGCCAGCGCACTTGGTAAAGTGATAAATGTAAATACGCAACCGATAAAAAAGATAGGGTATGTGTCGAAGAGATTTCACAAATAAGACCAGTGTAAGCAAATAATGAAGGATAGAATTAAAAGGGAGAGAATGATCCTGCGGGGGAAGCAGGACACACAGCAGACTCATAGAATGGCAAACGCCCAAAACAGCACTCCGGCCTCAGAATCAACCCTTGGGACATTCGGATCTGGCTAAAAGGTCCATGAGAGTCTCACAGGCATGGAAACCCATGACACGGTGGCAAAAAACAATCTAAATGAAAAACCCTGGTGAACAAGACCCCAGCAGAAGGAACAGGCCATCAAGGAGAGAGGCGCCTTCCTCTGAAGGGAGGAAGGAACCTCTACTGTGATACGGCCTTGACTAAACAAGTTCGGAGTCGGTGAACTCAAGGGACTTCCATAGCCTAGACAGCTCATAGCAAGAGTCTCGGGTGATTGCTGACGTCATAAATAAGAGTGCCAATTGTTAAATCAACAACAGGAGTCACTGGGTACGTGCTCCCCACGTAGGATCTCTGTCCTTAATGTGTTTTACTATGAAACTTAAAAACACTACTAGTCGAACAATACCCTATACCTTGTGCTGTTGTGTGAACGCAGCCTGTTGAAATCCTTGCTTAGTATATACTAATTGATCTTCAGTATATGAAGGTAATTGAAAATGAAACTCGATAAAGGGCGGGATGGGAGAGGGAGAGGGGAGGGCCACGGGATGGAGGGAGGTTGGGGGGGAAGCCACAACAATACAAAAGTTGCACTTTGTAAATTCACATTTATGAAATAAAAAAAAGAAAAGAAAAAGCTATGTGTGGATTTCAAAATTGTTGGCAATAAAATAAACTTATCTTTAATTCCATTTTCCTCAAATGTACACTAATACACGTATATAAGAAACTCTGAGGTTAATGACAACTAAATTTGGTACTCTTTTTGCCTGCCTGTATTATGTAATTATTATTATATACCTAAATGTATTATATAATTATATAATTTTTATATATAATCTACATTAATTCTCTAAATATAATGGAAAAGGATCTTTATGGACAGAGTCTACCAGCAGAGGAGAACTAGTGATACTGATGCAAGGAGAATGGAATCTGGTCAACCTAATCCATCCTGCTGGTTCTACACATGAATGTTTCATCAGTCATCCACATGTCATGAAGAAATATCCTTCAAGTCAGTCCTCCTCTTGGGGTTTTGACTGAGACAAGCAACTCTGTGACCAAGTCATCTATCCTTACTTCCAAGAACAGAGAGCATCCTTAGAGAATGTGAGGAATTGAGCTCTAGAGAAGATTCCTTTCCCTTATAAATGGTTATGACGACATCCTGATTCATAGAAACACCTAATATAAATGTATTCCTGAGAACTCCTAGCATCTCAGGGTGAAAGTTTTGAATAGTTAACAATGAGGTCTAAATAATATTCATACTGCAAGTTCACAAACTATGTTCATAATGGCATGCAATGCTCCCTCAATTAATGACACTGGAGGGACAGTGCAGTATTTTTCGAATTTCCAGGCTATCTAAACATGACAATAGGAAGCCTGTTCCCAGATGTATACAATGGCAAACCTTCAACCTGATGATCCTCTCCACAATTTAACCCAGGTCTATTAAAATACAAATAAATACAATTTGCAAAACCCTACAATATCCAAGTATACTTCAAAAAATATGTGGAAATGCAATGAAAAGTTTAGTTCTGATAAAAAAACATTTTTAAAATACATGCATACAATGGGGTATTCAAAATGTACATGAGAAATGTTTATTATGAAAAGTTGCATAGATTTCAAGAAATGTATTGAACTAAAATGAACTTATATTTTAGTTCCATCTTTCCACAAATGTTTTGAAGCTTATTCATATGTATATTTATGTCACATTATATAAACATTATTTCCCTACTTTTGAGAATACTTGCAGCGACATAAGGCCTACATCTAGTCCTTTATTTCTTCTACCACTACAGACAAATAGCCCAAACTAAGAACATATACATTTGATTTTGGTTACTGTTCCCAAATAATATGTAAAAATACAACATATTCTATATCCATTTTGGGAAGAATTATACCTAGTACCTAAGCATGTATGCAGTATTTACAGTTTTTAGGAGTGGAAAGACTATGAAGAAAAAATTGCCAGTACTTCAAGTCAATAATGTGTCTACCTACATCATTGTTTTTAACTGATTACTATGATTAAGTCACTGGTTATGTTGAGGTGTCACAGAGGTGTGAAAAACTATAGAATATCTCATTGTACCCTTTGCGCAAGAAAGAAGTTAGTCTGGCATAGTTTTTATTTATTTATTTATTTTTCTTTTTGACAGGCAGAGTGAACAGTGAGAGAGACAGAGAGAAAGGTCTTCTTTTGCTGTTGGTTTACCCCCCAGTGGCCGCTGCGGCCAATGCACTGCGCTGATCCAAAGCCAGGAGCCAGGTGCTTCCTCCTTGTCTCCTATGTGGGTGCAGGGCCCAAGGACTTGGGCCATCCTCCACTTCACTCCAGGGCCACAGCAGAGAGCTGGACAGGAAGAGGAGTGACCGGGACAGAATCCGGCGCCCCGACAGGGACTAGAACCTTGTGTGCCGGTGCCGCAGGTGGAGGATTAGCCTATTGAGCCGTGGCGCCAGCGTTCTGGCATAGTTTTAAACTTAGTAGAAGACTCAAAACTCCTGGGTCAGAGACTGATGACTTAATTATTCATGGCACAGCAATGAGGAAGAGCATTGTATTTGCATCAATTCTTTATTTATTTATTTATTTTTTTATTTTTTGACAGACAGAGTGGACAGTGAGAGAGAGAGAGACAGAGAGAAAGGTCTTCCTTTGCTGTTGGTTCAGCCCCCAATGGCCACTGCAGCCGGAGCGCTGCGGCCAGTGCACCACGCTGATCCGAAGCCAGGAGCCGGGAGCCAGGTGCTTCCTCCTGGTCTCCCATGCAGGGCCCAAGGACCTGGGCCATCCTCCACTGCACTCCCGGGCCACAGCAGAGAGCTGGACTGGAAGAGGAGCAACCAGGACAGAATCCGGCACCCCAACTGGGACTAGAACCCCGTGTGCCGGCGCCACAGGCGGAGGATTAGCCTATTGAGCCATGGCGCCAGCTGCATCAATTCTTTTTGCCTCTTGGGACCCATGGGAAATTCAGAGAAGCCTAGAGGGATGCTGTGAGTGGAATGGATGTGCATGGTCGAAGCCCAAGCTTGGAAAATAGAAATCTCTTGTAATGGGCTGAAATCAAATCTGCCATTTGCTCCAGAATGAGGTATTATCTTCATTATTCTAGAAAGGAAACAAATATGCTATTTTATTGGGATAGAGATACTATCTTCCAGAAAGTTTCTATATTTAAAAAAAATCCTTAGAAAAAATAGTCTGGGGCAAAATGGCAGTTAGTGCCTTGCTAGCAGGATATGAATAAACTCAGGGAACCCATGACATATTTTCTCCCGACAGTGTGCTAGATGGTTTTTCACAGATGCATAAAACATCATTCAGCCTTCTGTTTTACTTTGGGGCACATCATTTGAGGCTTTAGTCAGTTAGACTGGCAGAATGTGGGTAGCCCAGCACTACGTCTTTCCAAAGTCAGCCCTTCCCCTTGTTGGTAGGCTGTGGTCATAATTACATATAAAAGTCAGCATACAACAAAACTGACCCTATCACTTGACATTAACATAATGATAATGAATCAACAAATGGCTCTTTTGGCTGTACTCAACATAGATAAATTCAATTCTTAAGTAATAGGAGGTATCAGACCAAAATGCACAGGATCAGAAACCAAATGGAGCTTACAAAGCAAAGCAAATGAGACAAAAGTTTTCCTGTTTGTTCCCACACACATGTTCTATCTGTCATTCTTTCTCTCTCTCTCTCTAATTCATCTCTTGCTGTCTGATGCACTTTAGGTCTGATTATTTTCTTTCTCTATACTCTCCATGCCTATTTCATCTTACTTAAGCTTCCTCCCAACTGCACCTTGCTCATGGACCAGAAGGGCCTTAACAATCCCTTATGAGTTCTCCTCTCTGGGTATCCTTTCTACGTCAGTTCCTGATGTTAACTGTCTGAGTTTCATGGCTTCTTTTATTAGGGAACTTAGTGGACCACATCCTTTCTCCAACTCTTTATCTGTTTACAGGACACACTTGTTCTGTTTTATTTAATCATTCCTTTGATCTGCTTGCTCCAGGATGGACTCTGTTTCTACCATAGTATTTACAGACTGTGTTGTACATTCTGGCTTGCTTGTAAGTCCTGTGAGACTGTAAGCTGCTGTTAAACTATGGACAACATTCTCCATTGTACCCTGATTGTTCAGCACAATAGAGAATATCGATGTTGAGTTGAAGTACAATGTGAGCCACAAATGAGAACCACATAAGTAATTTCAGGTACTAGTAACCATATTTAGGGGAAAAAAGCAAGCAATATTAACTTCAATAAAGTATTTATTTATTCTAGCATATCATTTTAACATGTAACCACTATTTTCAAAAAAATTACAGAGATACTTAAATTCCCCTTTTTGATTAAGTTATTGAAACTTGGTATATATTTAAAACTTATAGCACATCTTAATTTTAACAGGCCATATTTTCAGTGCAGTAGTAGCCACACTGGGGACTGTAGACGGGACATGAGTATTTATTAAATGAATGAATGTATGATTTTGGGTAACATGCCATATAGCTCAGCCCTTTTGAAAAGGGTAACAAATGTTGCACCAACATAATTGATATAGCCCATTCATTTTATTAATCTCATTTTAAAAATTAGAAATATTGAGACTCAAAGAGTTGAACTAACCTATTCAAAAACACAAAGGATATATTGATTTTTTGCTTAGTGTCCTTTTAGCACCTTGAACATCTTTCTATAGTATCATCCATTTCACTGTATTATTGAACATTTTTAAATGGATTTTTTCTGTTAGTTTGTAGGAATTTTTAAGGTCCTAGTATTTTTTAAATACATTCTTAGTTCTTTGAGTTCCTAGCTCAAGAGTAGACACTGGGTAAATGTTAGTTGAATGAATGAGTTTTTGATTGAATGAATCAGTAGATGACTCTTTACTCTAAATTGCATGATGGACAAAAAAAGGAAGAATGGGGAGGGGATCTTACATTCACTCATAAACAACTACTACATGCCAGCCACTAGGTCTAGTAAACTCACTTATTTACTGTAATTCTTACACAAGCCTACAAGATTGTTTCAGGCTAACTTCCTCAACAGTGTTAAATATGCTATCAAATCTCACAATGCATGTAAAAGTTAGAACCAAAATTTGAATTTCAGGTGTGTCTGACTCTACAGCTCAACCATTCTTATTATTAAACTGTTACTAGCCACAGCTTCTCTGACTGCTTATGCAGACAGACTGAAATAGTAAAGAGAATTCAAAATGAGTCCCACAATAAACAATTCACAGCCATGAACACTGTGAGGAATGTGTATGTGCGATACTCCAAAAATGAGTATCTTTAGCATGCTGGGAATCGTCACCTCATTATAAATGTTCCATTCTAATCTCCATGCTTCACTCTCCATTAATATTTCAAGCATTTAAAATTTTATTGGATTGCAAATCGGCACACAGGTCATGAGCCTGGCTTCACAACTGTCATATTCAACACGGAAATGGAATTATTTCCTTTCTGTGTCTAGTCAAGTAGCCCATTTGTACCATCCAAATATGCCTAATGGGAAGAACAGAAACACTTGAAGGGAGAAAAATTCTCATGAAGTTAACAACTGTAGTGCAGTCAGTGCAGATTTCAGTTTAGAACACTGCTTGGCTAGTCGACACTAATGTACCATTTCTCAAAATTTTACTAAACTATCAATGAAGACCCAGAAAGGGACAAAAATGCACATCATATCCAGAAACTAAAATTCAGAATAAGCATATTGCCAGAATTATCATGAATGTTGCCTAAACATAAGACCAAAGAAATGCAGTGGGAAAATATTATTGGTCTAGCAATGTTTAGTCCTAGGAAACAGGACTCCCCTCCGGAACAAGTTCTGGAAGTATTTTATTTCTTCCTGCAATGTCTGTGTATGAATCAGGCTTAGATTTTGTAACAACCAAAGTAAGTATGCAGTTGTATCTTTTTTGATCATATTAGTGTATGACATGTATTCAGTTTCATTATTTATGATCACTTTATTCTAAGCAAATTAATCATGACATAAACTTTGACTTTGAGAAATAGAAAATACACAGGTTTTTCAGTTATTTTACTACCATTAGTTTTAAGTTTCCATACAGTACTCACAATAATTAAATACTACACATTAACCGTCTCGTAGTATGTTTATGAAGAACCAAATGCAGAGGGGAAAAAAATACCAACATAGGGGCCGGCACTGTGGTACAACAGGTTAACGCCCTGGCCTGAAGCACCCGCATCCCATATGGCCGCCAGTTCAAGACCCGGCTGTTCCACTTCCGATCCAGCTCTCTACTATGGCCAGTGGAAGATGGCCCAAGTCCTTGGGGCGCTGCACCCACGTGGGAGACCTGGAGGAAGCTCCTGGTTCCTGGCTTTGGAATGGCGCAGCTCTGGTTGTAGCAGCCAACTGGGGAGTGAACCAGCAGATGGAAGACTCTCTCTGTGTGCCTCTCCTCTCTCTGTGTAACTCTGACTTTTGAATAAGTAAATAAATCTTTTAAAAAATGCCAACATAAATTTATCTTCTAAAAAAATTTCCTTAAAAATATAAAACCATTGTTCCTTCTAATTATATATTGGTGGTATATTCTCTATAAAATGTATAATTGTATTCTAGTACAAACAGTCATGATGAGGCAACAATATCATTTCAGGAAGGCCTTGAACAGGCAAGTCCAAAAGTTGAAGAGAAGACACAAGAGCATAAAAAGTCACTTGAGAACACTGAACACACACTCTAATATTTTTCACTTTCTAGTTGGAACAAATATGTGTAAAATTTTCTTAGCAGACAGTTGTCAAGAGTGCATGATAAATTGGCCTTCACATCCCGTATGTTGAGAGAAAAACAATGTCACTGAGAAAAAAGAGCCATGCTCACTTACTTTTAGGTCTGTTATAGCAGCTGGAAGTTTTTGTCTTACTTTCTTATTGATCTAGGATCCTAGGCAATCATCTTTTATTGTGCATATGCTTATTTTGTAGCAGCTAAAATGCTGAATTTATGTACCTTTGCACATTACTTTGGAAAAATTCTAAAATGTGCACAAGAGAAATGACAGATTAACATCAGAGGATCTCCGATTAGAATGACAGCTGATTTTTCATAAGAAATCCTAAAGGCTAGGAGAGAATGGAGAGAAATAGTCCAAGACTTAATAGAAAAAAACAAAAAAAAAAACCCAAAAAACTAAAAAACAAAAAACCTGTGGAACCAGAATACTTTATCCTGAAACTTCTCATTTATAAATAAAGATGAAATAAAGACATTCATAACAAACAGAAATTTAATGATTGTGTTACCATTCATCCAGCCTTACAAATGATGCTGAACGATGTGCTACACACAGAAACATGGAAAGATAGTAATCATTCTGAAAGAATGTGAAGGGCAGAAAACCTCCCAGTAAACATACAAAGGAAATACAAAGCAAAAAACAGAAATATTTAAGGAAAAATGACAGGACCACATTGTCACTTATCAACAATAGCCTTGAGTGTATATGACCTAAATTTTCTAATCAAAATATACAGACTGGCTGAATGGATTTAAAAAAAAAAACCCATCTATTTACTGTCATGAGAAGCACACCTTACCAACAAAGATACACACAGACTGAAAGTGAAAGGATGGAAAAGATACTCTGTGCTAACTAAAAGTAAAAATGAGCAGATGAAGACATCCTAATATCAAACATACTTTAAAACAAAAATTGTTAAAAGAGACAAAGATGAACATTTTGTAATGATGATAGGATCAATTCAACAGGAAGATATGACTATAACAAATGTATAGGCACAAAATGCTAAACATTTGACTATTTAAAACAAATATTAATAGATATAAAGGGAGACACAAACTCCCAGTAGTAATGGAGGAATTCAACTCTCCACTGTCAGCAATGGACAGAGAACTAGACAGAAAATCAACAAAGACAACAGAGCTAATCTACACTATGGACAAAGTGAACCTAAACAATATTTACAGAACATTTCATCCCCCAGTTGAAGAATATTCATCTGTTTCATCAGTTCATGAAACTTTCTATAGGCTAGATAATAGGCTAGGCCATAAAGCAATTCTCACCAAATTTAAAAAAAATTAAATCATACCACAATGGAACCTTTTCTGACCACAATGGAATAATGATAGAAATTAACAACTCTAGAAACTTTAGAGGGGCCAGTGCTGTGGCCTAGTGGGTAAAACCGCTGCCTGCCATGCTGGCATCCCATATGGGCACTGGTTCGCATCCCAGCTGCTCCACTTTTGATCCAGCTCTCTGCTATGGCCTGGGAAAGCAGTAGAGGATGGCCCAAGTCTTTGGGCCCCTGCACCTACGTGGTAGACCCAGAAAAAGCTCCTGGCTCCTGGCTTTGGACCGGTCTAGCTCCAGATGTTTTTGCCATCTGGGGAGTGAACAAGCAGATTGAAGATCTCTCTCTCTCTCTCTCTCTCTCTCCCTCTCCCTCTCCTTCTCTCTCTCCCTCTCCCTCTGTCTATTTCTCCCTCTCTGCCTCTGCCACTGCCTCTCTGTAACTCTGCCTTTCAAATAAATAAATAAATCCTAAAAGAAGAAACAAAACGCTAGAAAATCTGCAAACATGTGTAGAATGAACACATGCTCCAGCATGAACAGTGGGTCACAGAATAAATCAAAATGGAAATCAAAAATTCCTAGAAATGAATGGACATGTCAATATATCATATAAAAATGTATAGTATATAGAAAAAGCAGTATTAAGAGGGAAGTTTATGGCTATTAGTGCCTACATCAAGACATGGGAAACACACCAAATGAAAAAGTAGACAAAATTATTACAACATTGGCTCAACTAACCAAAAAAAAAAAAAAAAAAAAAAAGGAAGAAGACCCAAATTAATAGAATCAAATATGAAAAAGGGACTACAAATATGAAAAATGTACTACAGCAATAAAATCATCAGGAATTAGTACAAAGAGCTATATGCCAACAAATCAGAAAATCTAGAAGAAACAGATACATTCCAGGACACAAACAACCGACCTAAATTGAGCCATGAAGACAGAGAAAACCTAAACAGACCAATAACCAAGAGAAATTGAATCAATACTAAAAACACTCCCAACAAAGAAAATCCTAGGAAAAGATGGCTTTACTGCTTAATTCTACCAGACTTTTAAAGAAGAACTAATCCAAATTCTTCTCAAACTATTCAAAACAGCTAAAAGGGAGTTCCTTCTATGAAACCAGAATCACCCTAATTCCTAAACCAGAAAAACAACTGAGAAAGGGAACTCTGCAGACCAGTTTCCCTGATGAGCATAGATGCAAAAACCCTCAACAAAATACTGGCTAATCGAATCCAACAACACATCAGAAAGATCATTCACCTAGACCAAATGGGATTTATAACTGGTATGCAGGGATGTTTCAACATTCATAAATCAATCAATGTGATACATCACATTAACAAACTGAAGAACAGAAACCCTATGGTAATCTCAATAGATGCAGAAGTATTTAGTAAAATACAACACCCTTTCATGATGAATACCTTAAGCAAACTGAGTACATAAGGAACATTCCTCAAAAGAATCAAGGCAATTTATGACAAACCCACAGCCAGTATCTTATTGAATGGAGAAAAGTTGGGAGCATTTCCACTAGATCTGGAACCAGGTAAGGATTCCCACTCTCATCATTGCTATTCAGTATAATCCTGGAAGTTGTAGCCAAAATTATTAGGTAAGAAGAAGTCAAAGGGATATATATATATATATAAAGGAGGAAGTCGAACTACCCCTATTTGTAGATGACATGCTTCTATGTATAGGGGAAACAAAAGACTCCACAGGAAGACTATTGGAACTCATAAAAGAGTTTGGTAAGGTGGTAAGATATAAGATTAACATACAAAAATCAGCAGCTTTTGTACACACAGAAAATGCCATCATTGAAAAAGAACTTATAAGATTAGTACCATTCACAATATCTACAAAAAACTTTAACTACCTTGGAATAAATTTAACCAAGAAGGTTAAATAACTCTACAATGAAAATTACAAAGCAAAAAAAAAAAATAGAAGAAGACATGAAACAATGAAAAAAATGTTAAAAATCTCCCACGTTCATAGATTGGAAAAATGAATATCACCAAAATGTCTATACTATGGAAAGCAAATTTCAGATTCAATGTGATCTCAATGAGAGCACCAATGAAATTCATCTCAGATCTAGAAAAATGATATCAAAATTCATATGGAAACACAATAGATCCCCAATGGTTAAATCAATATTAAACAATAAAAATAAGACAGAAACATCACAATACCAGATTTCAAGACATAGTACATGGAAGTTATCATCAAAACAGCCTGTTATTGGCACAAAAATAGACATGTAGACCAATGGAACAGAATAGAAACTCCAGAAATCAATCCATGCTTCTACAACCAACTTATGGTTGAAAAAGGAGCTAAAATCAATCCCTGGAGAAAAGACAATCTTTTTAACAAATGGGGTTAGGGAAATGAGATCTTGGTGTGTAGAAGTATGAAATAAGATTTCAGCTTACTCCTTACACAAAAATCAACTCTAAATGGATCAAAAGTCTAAATCCATCTCTGGATACCATCAAATTACTAGAAGAGTACATTCAGAACACTCTGCAAGACAATCGATAGGCAAACACTTCTTGAAAAATAGCCCAGAAACACAGATGATTAAAGAGAAAATAAACAAATGGGATTACATTAAGCTAAAAAGCTATGCACTGAAAGAAAACACTCAACAAAGTGAAGAGGCAACCGATATAATGGAAAAAAATATTTGCCAACTATGCAACTGATAAAGGATTAATATCCAGAATTTATAAAGAGCTAAAGAAACTCATCAGCAACAAAACAAACAATCCAGTTGATCAATGGGCAATGGATATGAACGGGCACTTATGAAAAGATGAAGCTCATGGCTAACAGACACATGATAAAATATTCAGGGTCACTAACCATCAGGAAAATGCAAATGAAATGCTCAATGAGGTTTCACTTCATCCCAGTTAGAGTGACTCTTATACAGAAATTAAAACATAACAAATGCTGGTGAGGATGTGGGGAAAACAGTACCCTAATACACTGTTGTTGGGAATGTAAACTAGTAAAATCATTATGGAAGACATCATGGAAAGTCTACTGTTAACTGAAAATAGATCTACCTTATGACCCAGCCATCTCAATCCCAGGAATTTACCCAAAGGAAATAAAATAAGCATAGGAAAAAGCTATCTATATCCCCACATTTATTACAGCTCAATTCACAATAGCTAAGATACGGAGTCAGCCCAGATACCCATCAATTGATGACTGAATAAAGAAACTGTGGTACATATGCACTATGGAATACTATTCAGTCATAAAAAATAATGAAATCCTTTCTTTTACAGCAAAATGGATGCAACTGGAAACTATTATGCTTAGTTAAATAAGCCAGTTTCCAAAAGACAAATACCATATGTTTTTCCTGATCCTTGATAACTGATAGAGTACAAAATATTTAAGGTATATGAGTGAAATTGACATTTTCAGAATTGATTAATGTTTATAGACCTGGTTTCTACTGCTGAGGAACAGTGGTTTTTTTTTTTTTTTCTTCCTACTAATTTTGAATTCTTTACTTAGTGGGGGGTTACTGTTATGATTATAAAATAAACAGAAAGTATGTCATAAAAATTAAAAGAATAAGAAAAAAAGGAGGGAGGGTGGGAGCATGGGTGGTTTGGGAGGTAGAGTGGAAAGTATCACTATGCCCCTAAATCTACATATATGAAATTTGTTTACCTTATATAATTAGAAAAATTTTAGAAAATTAAAAAATTCAAGAAAAAACAGCAATGTTAATTCTAAAAATCAACAGGACCAGTGGCTAAGAAGGTATGCATTGCTGTCTATTGGGTTTCCACATAAGATTTTATCTGAACCAATGATCCTCCCTCTATTTCGGTTGGTGTTATTGTTAGTACTGCTATTGCTAGTAATGATGATGAAAATCAGGGACTTGGCAAGTAGGGAAAATGGCAAATCCTCTCATGAACATTAAATATTCCCGAATGGAGTTAGTCAAATAGTATCAAGAACAAATCTGAATAACCTTGAATAACCTCCATTGCCATTTGGGTTAGCCAGATGACATTCTTAGACAGTATCCTGCTGTGGCCGCACTACTTCCGAAGATGCTCATTCTGCATGCCAAACGCCCACTTTTACTGGCATCAGTGCTGAGTCCTGGCTCTGAGGTTCAATTTCTTTGCCCTCAGGCAAGCTGCATAACAGCTTTGATTTCCACTTTCTTTTCTATAGTATAATAACGATTATTATACTCACGTCAACAAGATGTTTTGTATATTTATTTTTAAAAATTTAGTTATTTTTATGTATTTGAAAAACAGAGAGATGCTATCAACTGCTTCATTCTCTCAACTCTCTATAATAGCAAGAGCTGTACTTGGGAGGGGGCAGGGACTCTGAGTTTTCCACATGGGTGGCAAGGACTCAAGTACTTGAGCAATGATTCCCTGTTGCCAGGAATTGAGAGTGGAACTGATATTCAAACCTAGGCATTCATATGTGTTATGTCACCATCTCAACCAGTGTCTCAACCACTATTCCCCTCAATAGGTTATTATAAAATTAAATATGCTGCTGGCTGTGAATGGCCACTGTAAAGCAAATGCAAGAGCTTGTGATTGCACCGCACCAATACACCTACAACATTTAGGATCTATGTTACTCGTTGACTACAAAAACAAAACTAAACAGAACACCACAATACTGCCTTGGAGTTACCATTTGCCTTTTTGTACATACTTTGCCACCTCTTCCTTCAATAAGCTGGTAGACTCATTGACACATAATCCAATTTTTATACCTGTTGGTTTCCTCTTGTGAAATTCATTGCTCTGCACTGACCGAGTGCTTGAGAAATGCAAACTGATGATGACAGTAATTGCTTTTAGTGCTATCACAATTCAGGTATTCTCCTGTTTCAGATAAGTGCTTCTTTTCCTTCTGCAGGTGTGAATTACTAACTTTAATAGCATTCTATATGATTCAGTAGAAATATTCACAATGGAATATAAGGTCCTAGAGGGCAAGACTACTTTAAAATGTTTTATTCATTTATTTAGCTTGTACATTGCTCAGAACGAACTGGGGACAGAGTTGGAATAAATAAATCTGACAAAAATGTTGTGATGATGAAGATGCAGTATTCAGCCAGAAGGCACAGTTCAAAAGCCTCAAGTTAGCTTTCATATGGGATGGCTACAATGTAAGTTCTCTATCCAAAGCATTTGCCATTTTAATTTCCAGTGCCAACCACTTTAACAGTTTATTACAAACCATTTTCTATTGCTATATATTTTGACAAGGATTACAACATCCTTTTTATTCACCTTATATTTTATGAGATTCCAATACTATACTGATGTCTATTTGTAGGCAGCTACATTTCCCAGTTTTAGACTCTGGGGAGGCATTTGCCTTCTAATGAACCAGTGGAAGAGAAAGGAAGTTCAGGTTTAAATATTTTAGTTACTGCTCCTTTGTCTTGATAGGCACATTTTCACTTGGCCTCTTAATGTAACATTCACTTGCTTTGTGGCCCTCAACTGCAATGGATACCATACCATATTCCCTTTCATTTGGGGCAAAATAAGTGTTCTTTGCCAACCTCTGATGTTTTGCTACTGAGCCGCTTTATCTTCTAAGATGGTCTTGATGTCAGGGCTCAGATCCAAAAAGTAGCCTCTTTCAGGTCCCATGTCCTCTTTCTCCTCTCTCTTTTCCTTCCTTTCTTATCTTAGTCCATCAATTATTTTTGATTCTCGCTTCAGAATCTTTCAGGTTTTTTTTCTGTTTTTTTTTTGCTCAGAACTTCTTCCCTCCCTACATCTCATTTGCCACAGAAAATAGTGTAGATGCCTGACTTTCAGGGTTTTCCTCAATGATGGAAGCTTGAGCATGGCAGACTCATGGCAGATAGTTAACTCAGGCCTAGAGAGGATCTGGACACATTTCTAACAGACACGTCTTGTGCAGCTCTCACAGGATGAGGTTAAATATGCATGAGCAGGACTCTGTTCCATCACGGACAACATCTGCTTCTTTGCTGGGCAGTGACATCAAGGACTGCAGGTAGCACTTTAGAGGGAGGGACTTCCTTTCTCCCACCTGCTGGTAGCCGTGCTATTTTTGTCTAGGTGTGGGCACTCAATTCTCCCTGGTTTTTAGCCTCCTGGCACCAGACGCCATTAATCATGGCATCAGAAGGCCATCCAGCACAGCAAAATTCAGTTCTGTCACTGCTGAGGCCGCACCCTCTGAGAACCTGCTATACTTGTCCAGGCAAAGGCCCAGGCCTCAGTGACATTTTAAAAGCACCCCTCCTTTATTTTTAAAGATTCATTTATTTATTTGAAATAAAGAGTTACAGAGAGAGAGAAGGAGAGAGAGAGAGAGAGAGAGAGAGAGAGAGAGAGAGAGAGAATATCGATCTTCCATCGGCTGGTTTATTCCCCAATTGGCCAGAGCTGCACTGATCTGAAGGCAGGAGCCAGGTGCCAGGAGCTTCTTCTGGGTTTCCCACACAGGTGCAAGGACCCAAGGATTTGGGCCATCTTCTGCTGCTTTCCCATGCCAGAGCAGAGAGCTAGATTGGAAGTGGAACAGCCGGGACTCAAACCGGTGCCCATTGGGGATGCTGGCACTGCAGGCCGTGGCTTTACCCACCACGCCACAGCACCAGTCCCAAAAGAATCCCCTTTAACTCAAAGGGTTGAGGATGCCTGGTTCAGAATTTTCAGAAACCACTAATTCTTTCTACTTTCCTTTCTCCTTTTTAATTTCTCCTTCTTTCAGATTTCCTGGCAAGTGGTGTCAGGGATCAAACATGCTTCTCCATGTCCCCTGGAGCACCACCTACCCATTACTCAGCATCCGAATTACCTGGAGTGCTGAAGAGTGGGACATTTCTGGGTCCTAACCCCTAAGAGATCAAAATCACTAGGAGCGTCACATGGTGATCAATTGTCCTGGTTTGCCCAAGACTGAGGAGGACCATTATCTTAAGAATTTCAGGGGTCAGCACTGTGGTACAGCAGGTTAACACCCTGGTGTGAAGCACCAGCATGCCATGTGGGTGCTAGTTTGGGACCTGGCTACTCCACTTCCAATCCAGCTCTATGCTATGGTCTGGGAAAGCAGTAGAAGATGGCCCAACTCCTTGGGCCCCTGCACCCACGTGGGCGACCTGGAGGAAGCTGCTTCTGGCTTCGGATCAGCACAGCTCCAGCCAATGCGGCCATCTGGGGAGTGAACCAGCTGATGGAAGACCTCTCTCTCTGTCTCACTGCCTCTCCTCTCTCTGTGTAGCTCTGGCTTTTGAAAAATAAATAAATCTTTTAAAAAAAGAATTTCAGTGATAAAACTGTCCTAGACAAACTGAAGCTTTTCTTCACATTAGACAGACCCAGAGTTTTAAAGCATGTTCCTCATGCAATCGTCATGGAAAGTATGGTCTAGAACTCCTACTCTAGTCATTTTTAGTCCAATTCTATGTCTCAAGTGCAGAAACAAGCTTCCAGGAGTGCTAAACAGATGTTCACGTCGACCAGGGCAGGAGCTTGTTCCGCCTGGGTTCCACATGTTGCCAGATCCAGCCTCTTGCCATGGAGTTGGGTCTTCTGTCTCCCACCCTGCCTTTCCATATGTAGACCCCACACTGTGCGCGTCTTCCCTCTCTGTCTGCTGCTGCCCCTGGCTTCTGCTGCCGCCTCACACCCTCCCACTCAAGCTGTCTCTCTGCAGTGCATTTGCCTGCTTGTTCCCATCTGTTTCCACTTGCTCCTGTCTGCAGAAGCCTCGTGATAGATGGCTTCTCAGAGAAGCACTCCTTCCTTGGCATCTTTTATTCCTGAGCTGCCACTTCACACAGCCCCTGGGCCTCTCCACAGCGTTGTCTGCAGTGCAGGCCCCTCTTCTCTTCTCCAGGCTCGCCAGAATTCTGCTAGAACTTATTCTGCTCCCAGGCCCCCTAAAGGGAGTGTGGATTTTCCAAACAGTCAGAGTGACAGGAAAGTGTCTCTGAGTGGCAAGGGCAGGGCACAGAAAAGCTGATCAGCACGGCGCACGGCCTGGGCCCTGCTGAGCCTTAAATGAGGCATTCATCCAGTGTGACAACTGGAGTAATGGAGTCGAGGCACTTGGGGAAATGCTTATTTATTTAGGGAGGAGACCAGGCTGTGACTGCAGCCTTCCCTCCAGTCACTCAAAAGGAAGGAGGAAAAAGCCAGGGCTAGCTTCTGGACTCTGTAAATTATAAAACCACAGCTCTGTTTTCAAAGGTGCTACGAGAAGGCTTTTCAGGGTTTCACAAAGGGGCTATAACTGAGAGGTTTGAGAGCTCTGCAAAACTCTGAAATTGAAGCACAGTGTTTTGTGGCTTTGTGTGTACATTCATTTCCCTAAGCCGATAATTGCAATTATGCTCCGTGTGTTCTGACTAAAAAAAAAAATAGCCTAAGAACAGTATTTTAGAAAGAAGAAATGGAGTTCTGAATACAAAGATGGGTTCATGGGTTCATGTATTTTTATTTCCTTTTCTTCTTAGTCCGCCAGCCGACTAGCATGGAGCCAGGGACAAAGAAAAGTACTTCTCCAAAGATTTCTAGTGCTATGCAAATATTCACTCATGAGCACCAGCTGGGAATTCAGAAAGCTTAGCATCTGGTCCCAGCTGTACCACTCATCTACTGTGTGGCTGGAGACCAGAAACTTCACTTCTCTAGGTTTGGATTATAGAACCTCTGAACTATCTTTTGGTTCCGAAAGTCGAGTAGTCTGTAGTTACTCAAAGCAGAGTTAAAATTCTTCTAAGATGACAGCAAACAAAACTAGAGAGCCTAATTCTTTATTTCTGTGTGGAGAATGTAGGCTTTCACAGGAATTATGAGCGCAGGTACAAAATTTCTTTGTATTCTTAGATATGGAGTTCAAAATCCTGTCCTCAGTTTTGATGTGTAAGGCCCTGACTCAGCTGTATGCTCCACACAGTTGAACATAAACTGTTATGCCCAGAATTGGCCTAAGCAGTAGTAAAATGCCTGAATCTTTTCTCCAGCTATCTAATAATCTTATAGATAAGATGAAAGCCCATAAAACAGAGAGAAGAAAATTAATTGCTTAACTACAGGGTAGCAATTCTAATTGCTACAACCCCATGACTGCAGTGGTCCCAGAGGTGGCAGGGAGGAACTGGCACATAAGTTGTATCTTGGATGTTGGTTGTTGGTTGGAATATAAATTAGTGAAGAAAGGCACTCTTAATGGAGGCAGGTTTGCACAATATGATTCTGTCCTGGTTGCTCCTCTTCCAGTCCAGCTCTCTGCTATGGCCCGGGACTGCAGTGGAGGATGGCCCAAGTCCTTGGGCCCTGCACCTGCATAGGAGATGAGGAGGAAGCACCTGGCTCCTGGCTTCAGATCGGCGCAGTGCGCCAGCCATAGCAGTCATTTGGGGGGTGAACCAATGGAAAAAAAAAAAAAAGGAAGACCTTTCTCTCTCTCTCTCTCACTGTCTAACTCCGCCTGTCAAAAATAAATAAATAAATAAATAAATAAAAATATGGTAAACGGATGGAGGTGTTGGAAGGAAAGTAGATCGGCATACCTAACAAAAGCTCTTGGGGAGGCATGCGATGTTTAAGTTGGGTGAACCCTGAGGGTCTGAAAGGAAGGTTGGTGCATATGCTCCGCCCTGTGGGAGCTGCTGTGTGTTGTGGAGCACGAGGCCCCTGAGGTGAAGGGACTGAGGAGGAGTGTCCACGTACACAGTGGCCTGGAGACACGGTGCTGCTGCAGTCATGTGCACGTGCTTAGATAAAAGCCAAGACACGAGTGGAAGCTGTGAGAGCAGACAACCTCCCTGTGGCCTGAAAAACTCT
The DNA here is from genome assembly GCF_033115175.1 of Lepus europaeus. Lineage (NCBI taxonomy): Eukaryota > Metazoa > Chordata > Mammalia > Lagomorpha > Leporidae > Lepus > Lepus europaeus. Next base: position 74,745,913 of record NC_084839.1, on the reverse strand, counting down.
TTCTGGCATGGCAGCAGCAGCAGCTGGCAGGGCTCTGGGCATGCAGAGAAGCTTGGTGTGCTTGTTTCTAAGGGACCACACGATCTTCTGTGGACAACTGAAATTTGGAGTTGCAACTGTTGTTCTCCCTCAAAAATCTTGCATCTAAAATTCCTGTTTTCTCAGCCATATAGGAAGCTGATGCTACTGACTACAGGAGTGGCCAACAGAGAGCCAGTCCTCTTTGTTTGCATCTCCTTATTGCCACCCATACCCACCGAGGTGCCCCAGTGATCAGAGATTTCTGTGGTTTAGTTAGAAGTTGGTCTGAGTAAATTCACACCAGTCTTTCTGTTCAAGCTTTAACAGGTGATATTAAAAGGTTATTCCTGATCCAAGGTTAAGGGAGTCTGTCAGGAGAACAGAGGAATGGCATTATCTATCCATTTTAGGGGAAAAATAACAGTAACTAAACACTGTTGCCATTGGATCATTAGAGTCTTATGCAAGCAGAGGTTCTTACTTGCTTATACCCTGTGGCATAAGCGAAAAGAATAGAACATGTATTGTTGTTGAAATGTTGAAAGTGAATCATTTCTGAGTTGGCTGTACCACCTGAAGTGGCTCAGCAGAACTGTGCTCCATTTCAGAGTGAATGAAAGAATAGAGCATTTCATTCTGGTGAGTTTTTGTGTGAACTGACTTCCTGTCTAACATGCCTGGGATGTGTGTGTTGGAGGAGATGTCTCATATTTTTCCTATTTCTAAGTTCAGGGAGGCCACAGTGGTTTGAGAGAACAATCAGTGTTTTTTATGACACTGGAGTTCACTTCTAATGCAGGCATTGACAGACATGAACAAAAGAGGAATTCAACTAATCGAGCACCTAAAATGTAACCTATACGAGTGAAAGTGACACTTTGAGACGTGATGACTGAACAGGCCTTGTCTTGACTGTTGAGGAACAGTATTTTTTTTTCAAACTATCTTTACTTTGTATCGAGTTAATCTTATGTGTATAAAGTTAATTGAAAATACATCTTAGTAAGAACTAAGAATGGGAGTGGGGGAGGGGAAGAAGGGTGAGAGGGCTGGTACATGGGAAGAATCCTTATGTTCCTAAAGCTGTAGTTATGAAATGCATGAAGTTTGTATACCTTAAATCAAAGTTTTCTGGGAAAACAGAAAAAAAGAGGAAATCCTAACAGTGTCCAGCTATGAAGAAGTAAGAGCTGAGATGCTGGGAAGATGTCTGGGACAGGATGTGGCAAAACTATAGAAAGGTTTTTTTGTAGATGGGAATTCTAAGCATACTGAGAGGCCATGCAACTTATTCCGGAAGATCAAGAAATGTTCCTGCATTAGAAAATAATACTCCTAAGAAAACAAGAATACAAGAAAAATACCAGGGCAGATAAATGGAGGTGATAATTGTGATGGCCATAGAAAGATTTCTCAAAAGGGGTCTTTTTTTTTTTTTTTAGCGCGGGAAGTCTGCTTCTCAGATTCCATCAAACTGTCCTGATTTGAAACTGAAATACGTAGGTGGTTGAGAGCCCCAACTTCAACTCTCCTTCTACGTTCACAGGTTGGTAGAGTGTGTGGACAAAATGCGATCTTTCTTAATCAAGCCCTAAGCAGTAATTGTCTTCCCTTACTGAGCATGTACTCTGCATCAGGTGCTGAGCTAGGGGACTATGTGAAGTTTAGGACTGCATCACCACCACAGTACAGAAACCAAGATGCAGAACTTTCTTATCTGTAGACTGCAGATAATAACAACAGTAGCTATCTCAAAGGGTTGGAAGGATTAATTGAGATAATCCATGGACATTGCTTAGCCTAGGACCTGGCCCTTAGAAACCCTCAAATGTCAGGGTTTGTCACTTAGATGACTGGCCCCTTTCCTGCAGTTTCTAAATGCCAACCCATTCTGTGATCTTACTCGAACTTCATTTCAGTCTTCTAAGAGCTCTGTCTACTTCCGTTCACTCCTTCTACCTGACTTTGGACTCAGCAGCCAGGAAAGTCAGATCCCACCCTCTTTGCCAGACCTCTCCCATGGTCTAGGGAGCCTCATACAACCTTCTTCCCCCACTAGCTTTCCAAGTTACCTCCTCACACTCTCCCTGCTGCTCCCTTGCAGCAGCCACCCAGACCTCCCTGCCACCCCTTGTAATTGGGGCACACTGCCGCATTAGGGCTTTCTGTACTCTTTCCTCCCACGGAAATACCTTCCCTCATTCCTGTGCTCTTCTCTCCCTCCTTCAGGACATTTTTAGTTTGCTTGGGCAGCAATAACAAAATACTTCACACTGGGTGGCTCCACAGAAATTTATTTTCCCACTGCTCTGGAGGCTGGAAGTCCAAGATAAAGGTGCCAACTCATTCAGTTCTGGCTGAGGCCCTTTTCCTGGTTTGTAGCTGGCCACCTTCTTGCTATGTCTACATAGGGCCTGTCTTTGGCATACCCACTGTAGGGGCCACATCCTTATGATCTGATCTGATCCTAGTTACCTCCTAAAGGCCCCATCCCCAGATACCATCATATTGGCGGTGAGGGCTTTCACAAGAACATTTGGGGATACCATAGACACATGATTCATAACAAGAGTCCTTCCCTGCTCATCCAGCAATCCTTACTTATCCTTCTTCTATTTGACTGACTACATATTTTACATAGGTATGAAAATCCGCTCACTGCAATGGATGGACTGCAAAGGCAAAACATCCTTTTCTGTACCTGGCACATATTAAGTGCTCACAATTTGTGCTGACTGTTGAATAAATGAACTTGTGCATTTGCCTTGGCTTCTAATGAGTCTCCCATGATATTAAGAATCATATCTCTGTACTCAAAGACAGGAAATTACTCCCCCCGCCCCACCCAGTATTTCTTCTGAAACCTTCTACACATTAGACAAACTAGAATCAGCCAGCCCTTGGCCAAAGTGAACAAGGGCTATAAACCCTGCTCTTGCTAAGGATTGGACCTCCATCTTTTCTTCCCTTTGGCACTCGCTGCGCCCTAGCAGAGAAAAGCTTGAGAGAAGAGTGTAATTAGGAAAGAGTAACACACACAAAAGAGGCCCCCCACACACAGAAAACTAGGTCATGATTCCTAATACAAGGAAGAAGTTTCCTGCTTCCAGTCAGGCCGCGTTCCACTGTGTATAAACATAATTAATTGATTTAATTTAATTCAGAATATTGTGAGAAGATGTGTTCTTTGAAAAAAATTTTTTTTTTCAGATGCCGTACTTGTCCCCATGCTGTGCGGTGCCTCCGTACACTAAGTGTCTGTTTCATTATTCAAGGGACTCCCCTCCCCAGCCCTCCGTTTGCATACACTCATGACCTCCTAACTGTGAGCCAAACAGCCTTTGCCTTCCAGCAGGGCACAACGACGCTCCTGCTAGGAGCACAGACTCTCTCTGCTAATTTTTGATAAATGCTGTGGAATACTTAATGGACACGTCCTCTTGTACCTTGTAAGCATTGTGGGAAAGCTGACTATTAACCCTTAGCAGGTGACTTTGGGAAAATCTCTCGCATGTGCGGATGTCACATTCCATCCCGCTTCTCAATGACTCAGAGAAAATCGCAGTGTGAATTACAGTTTCCGTCACTGAAACAGTTCAGGAGACCCAGGAAACATCTTCCTTGAGCTCTGTTGGTAGGGGAGAGCCAGTTCAAAGCAAAACTGAGCTACGGTTACAATAACCTCAAAGAAAACATCGCATTTTCTCTCTCATCTCCAATCATAAGAACTGAAATCATCTTGTCACTTTTTGAGTTCTCATTTGCAGGTTTAAGATATTTATTAAAATGCTTTACACATACCAATAAATGGTATAATTTAAAAAAAGAAAGCCTCAAGGTGTTAGGATGATTCTGAAGAGAAAAAAAAAAATCCTATATTCTGTAAGCAAAGGAACCAGTAAATAGTCAAAATTTAAATGAAAATCAAGAAATTCTTTTTTATTATTCCTCTTCTTCTTTGGTAATTATCCCTCACCCCCTTTTGAAAAAGTTCACTTCTTAATTGACACATGAAATCTACTTTGGACATGAAGCTAGTATTGATGAACAATTAAGCTGGATTTTCTCCGGGTCTTAACTGGCCCTAGTAAAGTATAATGTCTTTGATACTTTCACTTCTAGAGTTTGTTTAACTTAAAGCAGCCAATGATTCTCCAGCTTCTCTACCAAACACGACCCAACTTTCCATCAAAATGCTGATCTTATTTTATGTAATACCCCTACCAAGAGAGACAAGAACATTTTACTCAAAGAATTTCAAGAACTAATATCTTGTTAGTAATAAAAATATAAATTATAGTTTTCAAACTAGTAGATATTCTCAGTATCCTATAAATTAAAATGTATCTGTAGACCTTCTATGCATGAGGCTAGCTCTATACTGACAATTGTCTTTGTAAGAAATTAAACATAAGTTTGTTACTATTCATTGAGTATATTTTTGAGGAAAAACCCCAACATTTCATAAACCATTTCTTTCTCTCTCTGTTTTTTTTATTTTAACAGACATGTTATTTATTGAAAGATAGAGAGAGGGACACACACAGACACACAGACACACACACACACACACAGAGAGAGAGAGAGAGAGAGATCTCCTATCTGCTAGTTCATTCTCTGAATGGCTGCCATGGCCAGGGCTGGATTAGGCTGCAGCCAGGAGCATGGAATTCCATATGAGTCTCCATGAGCAGTGGCAGGAGCCCAAGCAGGGCCAAGCCTTCCCAGATCCATAAGCAGAGAGCTAGTTTGGAAGTGAAGTAGCCTGGACTTGACCTGGTGCTCAACTGGGATGCTGGCATTGAAGTTGGTGGCTTAACCCACTGTACCACAGTACTGGCCCCCATAAATCACTTTATAAACCCTAAGAAACACAGTTGTAAATCTTTAAAAATACTTCTATTAGTGATCTTTTGGTTTTAATTTTCTTACCAGTGAAGGAATTATGGATGTTGCTCATTACTCTCTTCCATCAACAGTAAAGTCAGCTCATCTGCTTAGCTCAAAAACTGCCAGCTTGTTATTTTTGGCCCCCTAAGACCTGACAGTTTGAAAGACTTTGATATCTGTGGTTTGCTGTGGCAGGAGGGTGCCCCATGAATGTAAAAGACACCTTCATATTTAATGCTTACTCGCCAGCTCTAAGTCAGATCAGGGATTGAAGCTCTGATATGAAAGCTTACCAATCAGGAGTAAGCTATTTTCAGTGACTTTCTCAGTAACATTCAGTCCTCTTTGACCTGCCTCTCTGCCCTTCATTTACATTCTAGGCTGACCCGAGGAGAGTGATTGCCTGTCCTGAATTGCTTCTTGCACGGTGTTGATTTAGTGGTAACAGTGTACTGTATAATTCATCTGCTCTTCAGGCCTGTAATGACTTGGCTTATATAGTGTATACAGTTGAATAGCGATCTGGGGACCTTGGCCCTAGAGCAGCCATGGAATGTCTTTGCTCCAGAGTTGGTCACTCACTAACCTAGAGTCAAACTGGATGTTTATGAGAGCTGGCTATACACAATACACACAGTTCATTCTATTTTCCATATAGTATTATGGGAGGAGGGAATTATAAGGAAAATAATTGATATGAATATCTGCAAAAATTACCAGTACTGAAAAAAGAACTTTATATATGTTCATTTACCTCTTAAAACATCATATGAGGAAAGAGATGTAGAGACTGTATTATAGAATGTATGTGTTCCTCCAGAATTTAATATGTTACGAAGCTCAACCCCTACTGTCACTGGATTTTGGAGTAAGGAAGCAACTAAGGTTAAAGGATCATTGAGTAGATTAGTGTCCTTCTAAGAAGGGGTACTACTGAGCTCATTCCTCTTCCTCTCCACCATGCAAGGTAACACTGTGAGCCACCAAGGAGGCCATCATCAGGTACAGAATCATCTACAAATAGATCATGGACTTCCCAGCCTCTAGATCCGTGAGAAAATACAGCCATGTTGTTTCCCAGTCTGCAGTACTTTGTTATAGAAGCCTGCATAGACTAATGCAGAGAAGTTAAGAAACATTCCCAAGATTACACAGTCAAGAAGTGATAGAGAGATTAGAACTTAAATTTGTCTGATGCTAAAGCCTGTGTCACTTCCCTACCTAGAGTGAACCTTTCCTCTCTGTCTCCTGCTATGACAGTCTTGATTATCCCTTGGTAGGAAATAACCCTCCCCTCCTGACCTTACTGGCTTGAAACAAAAAGGTTTATCCCTCTCCCAACCTAATGTCCACTGTGGGTAGCTGGAAGCTATGCTGTGTATCATCTTTAGCCAAGAATTCAGGCTGATAGGGCCATCGCCATCAGGAATGCTGTCTCAGCAGCAGAGGAAATAGAGCTCTGCCATATTATGTGCGTACTATTGAAGTTGTGCCTCTAACTGACCCATGCTTTTCTTCACATTTCATGGCCATGCTTAACAACTGGGAAAGTGCAATGTTCGCATGTACATGGAAAGAACATTGGAAATACTGGATAAACAACATTAATGATTACTGCATTTCTTCAGAGCCATGAAAATCCCATTGAATTTCTAGCTGAGTCTAGAATTTGAGAATTGAATTAACCTGCTACTAAGTGCAACAACTTGGTCCTCTTTAACTAGTATTTGAATGTGTACAAAAAATTGGGCACATTTCCTGTCTCTGCCACCAATTAATTGAATGACCTTGAACAAACTGTTTATTGCAATTTCTCTTTACTCATCTGTAAAACTGAATTATTTACACTTAAAATTTGGGATGTTTAGATTTAAATTTGTGGCTACTTTGGTTCCATTTAATGATGTATTGGTCCCTGGTCTTCAAAACTTCTTTTTAGCTGCTTTAATGAGGCATGACCTCAATTTTACTTGTCCTTTTTCATCTTTTTTTTTTTTAAGAGAAAAAATTTAATCAAGTATTTGTTTCTTTTCAGATATAAATCACTATCTTGAATGAGATCATATTTAATGTTAGATCTCTTAATAGACAATAAACAACATCAAAGGTTGTCCTTAAACAAAGAGGAAAATGTTCTTTATTTCATCAAAATGAGTTCTCTTGCTCTCTTTCAGAGTATTATTACTCCAGGATAATGAGACTTAATGTTAAAAATAAACAAAAGGAAATTCTCACACCAAGAGAAAGAAGGCAAAAGCAATGGAGGGGCCAAGTTTCAATATTACAGCAAAGGAGAAATCATATTTATACAAGAAATTGAAATACTTCTTATTTCTTAGATTTTTGAGACAATTTTGCTGGACTATACAATTCAAATTTAATGATATTACTCATTTTTATCTGACTTTCATTATTCAGCAAGCATGTCAGTATCATTGTTGTTCATGCAAAGGCATTGCTTTTTTTTCTCTCTGGTAACTTTTAGGCATTTGTCATTGATCTTCAGCAGCTTTGCTGAAGGTAGTAGTTTCTTGTATTCTCTCTCTTTATGGTTTCCAGAGAATCTTGAATCTTTGGCTTGATACATTTTAATTCGGGAGAAATTCTTGATTATTATCTCCTCAAATATTGCATATATCCACTGCCTCTCTTTTCATTCAGGGACTTCAATAATATTTATTTGATCTTTTGTCTTTGTCTGATATATGTCTTTCATGTCATTCTAAATTGTCCATAATTTGCTCCCTGTGATGAAGTATGATAATTTTCAAATGTCTTATCTTCTAAATTACTAGTTGATTTTTCAATTGTGTTATCTACCTTTAATATTCATCTATGGAGTTGTTAATTTTGGTTACTATTCTCTTCAGTTCTAGAATTTTCATTTGGTTCTTTTTAGATACATTCTAATTCACTAGTGGATTTTTCCATATTGTTACCTGTTTTCTTGGATAATTTATTTATTTATTTATATAAGGAGAATAGATTTCATGTATAAATTTTAATCAAATAATGATCACAATTATGTTCAAATATTTGTCTACTATCTTTTATCTATAATATGCATGTGCCAGTTTTATTGTTGGTTTTTATCTGCTAGTTCTAATTTTTAAAATCCATGATAATTTTTGATTGTCTGCTGGTTCTACCTAAGAAGTAGTGCTCTGGATGGAGCTATCTTCCTATTGAAGTGATTCACCATTTTCTTTGTCAGGAAATGTCAGTAGGTAAAATTCACCTTACCAATGATGGAATGACCTGACTAGCGTCTGGATTGTATTTTTTTTTTTACTTACTTTCTCCACATTAAGAAACTTCTTGGGTACTTTTATTCTGCTTTGTTTTGATTTGTTTTTGTCTTCTTCTGCAGAACAATAACATTGCTTAAAATAAACCCAGCTTTACTTAAAAAATTTTATATATGCAATATTCATGCCAAGAAAGCATATAAGTGTATAGATAAATGAGTTATTAGTCCACTAAACATACTCATAACACAAATTAAGAACAAAACATTACTCAGACCTCAAATCCTAATTATTCCTCCCCTCCATTTCTTTCTTTTTAAAAGTGAGAAAGAAAACTATATTGCCAGATACATAGTATCATGAAGTGAAGCCATATTTATAATTATAAACAAATGATATTATGCCCACAGAATTTTCATAAGGGAAAACACATGATACTTGTCTTTCTGGGTCTGGCTTCATTCATTTAATTCATTGCATTTGCTTTCATTTTGTTGCAACTGTCAATCTTTATTTATTTTTTATACCTGAGTAATATTCCACTGTGCCTATCTATCCATCATATTTTCTTTAACCAATCATTGTTGATGGACAGCAAGGTTGATTCTACATCTTAGCTGTTGTGAATTGAGCTTCTGTTAATCCGGAAGTGCAGGTTACTCTTTCATATGCTGATTTCATTTCTTATGGATATATTCCCAGCTATGGGATAGCTGAGTGATAAGGTAGATCTATTTTTAATTTTGTGATGAATCTCCATACTGTTTTCCATAATGATTTGACCAATTTACATTCACACCAACAATGCATTAGGATGTTCTTTCCTCCACAACCTTGATAGCACTTGTTATTTTTTGATTTTTAGGTATTAGGAATCCTAACAAGAGTTAGATGATACCTCATTGTGATTATTCTTTGCATTTCTCTGATGGATCCTGAGCATTTTTTCATGTGTCTGTAGCTGTCTGAATTTCATCTGTTGAAAAATGTCTGTTCATATCCTTTGCCCATTTCTTAACTAAATTATTTCTTTCATTGTTGTTGAGTTTCTCAAGCTCCTTATATATTCTGGATATTAATTCTTAGTGAGATGCATAGTTTACAAGTATCATCAAAATGTCCATATTACCCAATGCAATTTATAAGATCAGTGTGATCCCAATCAAAATTCCAAGGACATTATTCAGAAAGTTAGGGGAAAGAATCCTAAAATTCATGGAAACACAAAAACCCAAATAGCACATATCATAAACAATAAAAACAAAGCCAGAGGTATCACAATACCTGATTTTAAGACATAATACAGAGCTATTATAGTCAAAACAGTCTGGTACTGGCACAAAAATAGATATGCAGACCAATGGAACAGAATATAAACCCAGAAGTAACCCCACACATCAACAACCAACTGATCTTTGACAAATAGTCTAAAACCATTCCCTGGAGAAAGGGCAGTCTCTTCAACAAATAGCCCTGCGAAAATTGGATTTTAAAATGCAGAAGTATGAAATAAGATCCCTATCTAATACCTTATAAAGAGATCAACTCACAATAGATCAAGGACCCAAATTTCAGACTTGAAACCATCAAATTACTAGAGGAAAATATAGGGGAGATGCTGCAGCATATCCGCTTAGGCAAATACTTCCTGGATAAGACTCTGGAAGTACAGGCAATAAAAGTAAAAACAGGCGAATAGGACTTCACCAGGCTGGAAGCTTCAGCTTTACTTTTCAATATTTTACATTCTTGGCCTCTTGCCTCACATGAGGCATGAATAAATATATGATACCGAAGACCAATCAATAAAACGAAATATATAAATTAGTCATAATCAAAATTAAAAACTTTTGTGCATCAAGGGAAACTATCAAAAAAAAAAAAAACCCTGATACAGTCTACAGAAAGGGAGAAATATTTGAAATACATACACCTTATAAGGGCCTGGTATCCAAAATACATATTGAACTATTGCAACTTAACAACTTAAAAGATAAGCAACTAAAAAAAAAAAAAGATAAACAACTAAATTTAAAAATGAACAGTTTTTCCAAAGAAGTTTTACAAATGACCAATGAGCATTTGAAAGAATGTTCAGCCTGGTTAGTCAATAGGCAGTACAAATCAAGACAACATGAAAACTCCATTTCACACTCACTAGCATGACTGTATACAAAAGAAAAGAAAAAATAAGAATTAGCAAAGATGTGAAACACTGGACCACATGCATCTCTGGAGGGAATATAAAATAATATAACCACTTTGGAAAACAGTTTAGTGGTTAAGAATTAAATATAGAATAATTATATTATGGATCATTTCGCCTCCTGAGTATATACTCTAAGAAACTGAGAAACAGGTATTAAAACACAAATGCTGGGGTCTGCACTGTGGTGCAGTAGGTTAATCCTCCACCTGCAGTGCTGACATCCCATATGGGCACTGGTTCTAGTCCTGGCTGCTCCTCTTCTGATCCAGCTCTCTGTGTGGCCTGGGAAAGCAGTAGAAGATAGCCCAAATCCTTGGGCCCCTGCATCTGCTTGGGAGACCCAGAAGAAGCTCCTGACTGGCTCCGATCAGCCCAGTTCTGGCCATTGCAGCCATCTGGCGAGTGACCCAGGGGATGGAAGAATTTTCTCTCTGTCTCTCCCTCTCACTGTCTGTAACTCTACCTCTCAAATAAATAAATGAAACCTTTAAAGACACATACACACAGACACACACACAAATGCTTGTATATACATGTTCATAACACTATTGACAATAGGCAAACAGTGAAAACAACCTAAATATCCATCATCTAAAGAGTTCATAAACAAAATGTGGTATATCCAAACAGTGCAATGTTTTTCAGCCATAAAAAGAAATGAAGGGCCAGCGCTTTGGTGCAGTGGATTAATACTCTGCCTGCAACACCAGTATCCCATATGGGCACCAGTTCTAGTCCCAGCTGCTCCTCTTCTGATCCAGCTCTCCGCTATGGCTTGGATAGCAGTAGAAGATGGCCCAAGTCCTTGGGCCCCTGCACCCACGTGGGAGACCCAGAAGAAACTCCTGGCTCCTGGTTTTGGATTGGCACAACTCTGGCCATTGCAGCCATCTGGGGAGTGAACCAGCAGATGGAAGACCTCTCTCTGTCTCTACCTCTCTCTGTAACTTTGTCTTTCAAATAAATAAATTAATTAAAAAAGAAGTACTGCTGATACATGTTACAAGGTAAATAAACCTTGAAACATTACGTTAAATAAAAGAAGCGAGACATAAATGGGACACATTTGTATGACTCTGCTTATGTGAAATATCCCAACAGGCAATTCCATGGAGTCAGAAAGTGGATTAATAGTTGCCAAAGAATAGGTGTTAGAAATGTATAATGGCTGGCGCCGTGGCTCAATAGGCTAATCCTCCACCTTGCGGCGCCGGCACACCGGGTTCTAAACCCGGTCAGGGCACCGGATTCTGTCCCGGTTGCCCCTCTTCCAGGCCAGCTCTCTGCTGTGGCCAGGGAGTGCAGTGGAGGATGGCCCAAGTGCTTGGGCCCTGCACCCATGGGAGACCAGGAGAAGCACCTGGCTCCTGCCTTTGGATCAGTGCGGTGCACTGGCCGCAGCGCGCCGGCCGTGGCGGCCATTGGAGGGTGAACCAACAACAAAAAGGAAGACCTTTCTCTCTGTCTCTCTCACTGTCCACTCTGCCTGTCAAAAAATAAAAAAAAATAAAAATAAAAATAAATGTATAGTGACTGGGCCAGGGCCGCGGCTCACTAGGCTAATCCTCTGCCTGCGGCGCCAGCACCCTGGATTCTAGTCCCAGTCGGGGTGCCAGATTCTGTCTCGGTTGCTTCTCTTCCAGTCCAGCTCTCTGCTGTGGCCCGGGAGTGCAGTGGAGGATGGCCCAAGTCCTTAGGCCCTGCACCTGCATGGGAGACAAGGAGGAGGCACCTGGCTCCTGGCTTCAGATTGGTACAGCGCGGCAGCCGCAAGGCACCGGCCGCAATGGCCACTTGGGGGGTGAACCAACGGAAAAAGGAAAACCTTTCTCTCTGTCTCATTCTCTCTCACTGTCCACTCTGCCTGTCAGAAAAAAAAAAAAAAAGAAATGTATAGTGTCCAGTCAGTTTTTACTGCTTCTCCCTTTGCAGTGATGAAAATATTTTAGAATTAGAAGTGATGGCTGTAAACATTGTAATTGTCCTAAATGCCACTGAATGCTAAGATTTAGAATGGATGATTAATTTTATGTTTTGCAAATTTCATCTCAATTTTAAAAAGAAAATTAAGGAAATATTTTTTTAAATAGATCTGTTTATTTGAAAGTCAGAGTTAGAGAGTGAGAGGAAGAGGCAGAGACACAGTGATCCACTGGTTAACTTCTCAGATGGCCACAATGGCCAGGGCTGGGCCAGGATTGGGCCAGATAGAATCCAGGAGCTAGGAGCTTCATCCTGGTCTTCCAAGTGGGTGGTAGGGTCCTAAACATGTGCGCCATCCTCCACTGCTTTTCCCATATTCATCAGCAGGGAGCTGGATTGGAAGTGGAGTAGCCAGGACTTGAATCAGTAGCCATATGGGACACCAGCATTGAAGGAGGTGGTTTACACACTATGCCACAATTTCAGCCCCTAAGGAAATACCTAAAGAATAAAAGTACTTGTAACATGCAGACTATGGGGGCATATCTTGATGGGCTTCTTTCCTTTCTATTACCTTGATTCCTCATTTCTTGACTTCTTCATCAGTTCTCTGATACTTTCAAACATGCTTTTTTGTTTATTTTACCCAAATATGATGTTTTCCTGATTTGTGCTGATTTGTGTTATTCTTCCTCTGACTTCCAAGAACAGCAGTTGACTATTACATTATATGTATATTATAATAGTTAGCTAATCTTCAGATACATATAGAATATTGTTTCTTAATTTGTTTATGGATTGTATCTTGACACAATTTATATTCTCCTCCTTAATCATAATAGTTTGTGTTTCTTACCTCCAAAACATTGCACATTGGCTTTCCAAATATGAGCAAATTAGAACCGCCTGGGGTAATTCATTGGCCCTATAGAGATTTTGAATAATTTCATTTAGATTAAAGAAAAGTGTATTTACCAAGAGCCACAGAAGTCTGAAATTCATGAGCCTCACAACCTCAAAAATCATTGCTCATAATATTAATATGAGATACCTAATAAAAATTTGTTGACAGAATAATGAGTGCACCTATGATTGAATGTAAATCCCATTAAAATGTCTTCTTAATATCATTCCCCACTGATGATGTAGTGCCCCATCCATTAACTTCTATTTCTCTCTTGCTTGCATTCTACCCTGTGTACAATGAGAATATGCAAAAAAGCTATGCCATTAGTATGCACGATATATCAAATTTTGGATAGGGTGAGCAAGTTAATATTGCTAAGAGGAATTTCCATTTTGCATACCAGGCCTTTTACCTTAATAGTATATTGATATTCAGTGATCTTTGACAAGTAATTTGATTCTGCCAATTGCAGTTTGTTCTCTGGCCTGCAAAGAGACTAATATACAAGACATCATGAATAGTAGCAGGGGCATAGGTACTAACTGTCTCATTTTTAACCATGACCAAAGTTAGAGAGTGAAGGAGAGTAAGAGACAAATGAGACCTGTTAATTCAGAGGGCATATCGATTCTCTTAGAAAGGATCCCTATTTCTGCAAACGGAGAAGACAGAGGCGAATAAAAGCCATTATCTGATTTCACACTGAAGTGTACTTTTTCTGCACCAATTACCTAATATTTTAACGAAAATATTTTGGAAGCATTTGTGACCAGGTAATTGACTTCATGGCCTAGTTACCTCCAAGTGGAAACAGAGGCAGATAGCCATAGGTTTGCAGCTCAGGCTGTGATATTTGAAAGGCAGAGAGAATTGGTGAGAGAGATGCACGCCTCAAGGTCCCCTGTGCTGTTGTTTTCACTATGGTGGTTCCTCATATCTCTCTGGCCTAAGTAGACAATTCTTCCTTTTCTGAAAGTTTATCTTTATGGGAGTTCTGTGATGGACTCTGCTCTCAGATTTTGTCCTCACTGTAGTCTAGAATCAGGTGCAGAAATCAGGGAACTGTTCTCCCATAAGAACTCACTAGTTTCTAATTATAACTTGTTTTTCTGATAATTCAACCATTTCACACCTTAGTTGAGAAATAATTCAAGCATTCCACACCCTCATCTGGGAAATGATTGATATCTATCAAGTAAGATTACTATGGATATATGAGATGATACAAATATTAACTCATGCATTCAGTAGTAGAGTGCTTATTTTTGTAAGTTCAAAATCAGTTGTTTTGCATTCTGTTTATTTGTTTTAGCTAGCAATGAGGTGCATACTATATTGCCTGTAACATTTTATAGGTTATGAAAGTGTCTGGGCCATATCCTGAGCAAGTTCTACCTTATTCATTATCTTTTTTCCAGCTTTATGCACGCAAGTCCTTCCAGGAATCACTGATCTTGTGTGTGGATCCTGGATTAAATTGACTATGGCAAGTATCCTGTCCATAAAGACAACCACATGTCTCATGGGACTATCTCTAAACCTGGTAATAGTGTTTGGGGCCAAATATCTTGCTATGTATGACTATTTTGTCATTCATTCTCAGCTATCTAATCATAATTTTACCAAAAAAATTAGAAGGCTAAGGTGGATAGAAAAGGGTGACAATTGCCACCCAAGCCCAAAGCTTTGGAATGGTTAGGTATGGTTAACAATCATGGATCTAAATTTAGAAAATCTAGGTGGGTATTGACTATCCTGGCATTTAGTAGTCATGTGACCTGAAGCAAGCTATATGTACTTGACATAAAGAGGGAGTAAGAGGAAACAGATGGATGAGAACATGTTAGAAGACAAAGAAGAAACAGTATTTTACAAGTTGATTATGAATTGCATTATAAATGAAGATCAGCAATGACATTAATAATAGTAGCTTACATTTATTTCATGCTTGGCATTCGTGAGAAACCGTTAAATACTATTCCTTCTTTTACTTAACTCTCCCAACAAGACTTTATGTAGGGTACTAATATTATCCTCATTTCATCTTAAAGTAGCACAGTTTTATGAGGCTAAAGAAATTATTCCAGGCAAATCACCTTGTCCATATCAAAGTATGGATGCAAATCCATGATTTTATTGCTCTAGACACCAAACTCTTACCTATCAGATCTGAGTTCTGAAAATCACCAACCATATTGGTTTATTTATTGCATGTTTTATCATAGTCTACCTTATCCCAAAAAGAATTTGAGAAATTTTTATTATGATCATCTAAAAGAACTCACTGATGAAATATGTGAATTCTTAAAACAATCAACGTCAAATAAGGTCTTTCCTGGACATTTGTATTTGTAGAGGTGCCTCAAATCTACCAGAGGGAACAGGAATTGCCAAATCAGTATCAAAGGAAGATCTCTATTCTCACATCAACTAGAGATGACCTGCTTTTATCTTATTTTTAGAGCAAGAGTTTATAAAATACTTGGAGAGAGAAAATAAGATTTCATAATTAAAAAAATGTTTGAATTCTCTGATATTTTGTAGCCATAAGGAAAAGCCTTTGGAATCAAATATAGATCTCTGGACTGAAGATGTAGTAATTCTGATTTCCTCAGATGGGCCTTAGGGAGAAATCTTGGACCTCTGAGTGTATGACTGTGTTACTCTATAGTGCCAAGATGTTGATGTTGCTGAGACACAAAGTGTTCAGTAAGGGTTGAAGTTCTTGTCTTATCAAATGTCTGGAGTAGAACCTTTAGAGTAAGCCACACAAAAGACAAAGGTAACCAGCACAACAGAAAGCAAAAATGTTTGTGTTTAATCATGCTTCTTCATAGTTTATAATCATTATTTATGATACTGTGACCAACATCAATAAAATGAACAGGAAAATAGGCCATCTCTACACACATAGATCTACTTTCAAACATTTGATATTTCCTTCATAGAATACTATTTTTAATGTCCTTTGCCTATCTCCAAGAACCCCTAAAGAAAATCAATAAAGAGTTGTCAAATATTTACATTTTAGTGTGGCTAAGAACTCCTAAGAATGGGTTTTGAGATGAGTATAGGGCAAGAAAAACTCTGGACAAGTGTGAGTGGATAGGACAAGTAAAGGACAGGTCCTTTGGTTAGTCTTCACAGTCTGTGCAAGGACAGGACTAACCAAAGGACAAAGATTTGTCTTTTTTTATCTTTTATTTAATAAATATAAATTTTCAAAGTACAGTATATGGATTACAATGGCTCCCCCCCCCCATAACTTCCCTCTCACCCGCAACCCTCCCATCTCCTGCTCCCTCTCCCATTCCATTAGCATCAAGACTCATTTTCAATTATCTTTACATAAAGAAGATCAATTTGGTATATACTAAGTAAAGATTTCAACAGTTTGCACCCACACCAAAACACAAAGTGTAAAATACTGTTTGAGTACTAGTTATAACATTAACATTGTAAAACACATTAAGGACAGAGATCCTACATGGGGAGTAAGTGCACAGTGACTCCTGCTGTTGATTTAATAATTGACACTCTTGTTTATGACATCAGTAATCACCTGAGGCTCTTGTCATGAGCTGCCAAGGCTATGGAAGCCTTTTGAGTTCGCCGACTCTAATCTTATTTAGACAAAGTCATAGTCAAAGTGGAAGTTCTCTCCTTCCTTCAGAGAAAGGTACCTCCTTCTTTGATGACCTGTTCTTTCCACTGGGATCTCACTCACAAAGATCTTTCATTTAGGTCTTTTTCAGTTTAGTTTATTTATTTATTTATTTTTTTGCCAGAGTGTCTTGGCTTTCCATGCCTAAAATACTCTCATGGGCTCTTCAGCCAGATCCGAATGCCTTAAGGGCTAAATCTGAGGCCAGAGTGCTGATTAGGACATCTACCATTCTATGAGTCTGCTGTGTCTCCCATTTCCCATGTTGGATCGTTCTCTCCCTTTTTGATTCTATCAGTTAGTATTAGCAGACACTAGTCTTGTTTGTGTGATCCCTTTGATTCTTAGACCTATCAGTGTGATCAATTGTGAACTGAAGATGATCACTTGGACTAGATGGCATTGGTACATGCCACCTTGATGGGATTGTATTGGAATCCCCTGGCACGTTTCTAACTCTACCATTTGGGGCAAGTCCAATTGAGCATGTCCCAAATTGTATACCTCCTCCCTCTCTTATTCCTACTCTTATATTTAACAGAGATCACTTTTCAGTTAAATTTAAACACCTAAGAATAAATGTGTGTTAATTACAGAGTTCAACCAATAGTATTAAGTAGATAAAAAAAATACTAGGAGGGATAAAGTATTAAGTTGTTCATCAACAGTCTGGACAAGGGCTGATCAAGTCACTGTTTCTCATAGTGTCCATTTCATTGAACAGGTTTCCTTTTTGGTGCTCCATAAGTTGTCACCAATCAGGGATAACATGTGGTATTTGTCTCTTTGGGACTGGCTTATTTCACTCAGCATAATGTTTTCCAGATTCCTCCATTTTGTTGCAAATAACCAGATATCATTGTTTTTTACTGCTGTATAGTATTCTATAGAGTACATGTCCTATAATTTCTTTATCCAGTCTACTGTTGATGGGCATTTGGGTTGACTGCAGGTGTTAGTTATTATGAATTGAGCTGCAATAAACATTAAGTTGCAGACAGTTTTTTGTTTGCCAATTTAATTTCCTTTGGGTAAATTCCAAGGAGTGGGATGTCTGGGTTGTATGATAGGGTTATATTCAGGTTTCTGAGGAATCTCCAGACTGAATTCCATAGTGGCTTAACCAGTTTGCATTCCCACCAACAGTGGGTTAGTGTCCCTTTTTCCCCACATCCTCTCCAGCATCTGTTGTTGGTAGATTTCTGAATGTGAGCCATTCTAACCAGGGTGAGGCAAAACCTCATTGTAGTTTTGATTTGCATTTCCCTGATTGCTAGTGATCCAGAACATTTTTTCATGTGTCTGTTGGCCATTTGGAGTTTCTCTTTTGAAAAGTGTCTATTGAGATCCTTGGCCCATCTCTTAAGTGGGTTGCTTGTTTTGTTGTTCTGGAGTTTCTTGATCTCTTTGTAGATTATGGTTATTAACCCTTTATCTGTAGCATAGTTTGAAAATCTTTTTTCTCATTCTGTGGGTTGCCTCCTCAGTTTCCTGACTGTTTCTTTTGCAGTACAGAAACTTCTCAACTTGATGCAATCCCAAATGTTAATTTTGGCTTTATTGCCTGTGCTTCCAGCAGGGTCTTTTCCAAGAAGTCTTTGCCGGTACCTATATCTTGCAGGGTCTCTCCAATGTTCTCTAATAATTTGATGGTGTGGGGTCATAGATTTAGGTCTTTAATCTATGTTGAGTGGATTTTTGTGTAAGGTGTAAGGTAGGGGTCTTGATTCATGCTTCTGCATGTGGAAATCCAATTTTCCCAGCACCATTTATTGAATAGACTGTCCTTACTCCAGGGATTGGATTTAGATCCTTGATCAAATATAAGTTGGCTGTAGATGTTTGGATTGATTTCTGGTGTTTCTATTCTGTTCCATTGGTCTATCCATCTGGTTCCATGCTGTTTTGATTACAACTGCCCTGTAGTATGCCCTGAAATCTGGTATTGTGATGCCTCCTGCTTTGTTTTTGTTGTACAAGATTGCTTTGGCTATTCGAGGTCTCCTGTGTCTCCATATGAATTTCAGCATCATTTTTTCCAGATCTGAGAAGAATGTGTTTGGTATTTTGATTGGTATCACATTGAATCTATAAATTGCTTTTGGGGAATGGATATTTTGATGATATTGATTCTTCCAATCCATGAGCATGGAAGGTTTTTCAATTTTTTTGTATCCTCTTCTATTTCTTTCTTTAAGGTTTTGTAATTCTCATCCTAGAGATCTTGGACATCCTTGGTTAAGTTTATTCCAAGGTATTTGATTGTTTCTGTGGCTATTGTGAATGGGATTGATCTTAGCAGTTCTTTCTCAGCCATGGAATTGCCTGTGTATACAAAGGCTGTTGATTTTTGTGCATTGATTTTATATCCTGCTACTTTGCCAAACTCTTCTATGAGTTCCAATAGTCTTTTAGTAGAGTTCTTTGGATCCCGTAAATAAAGAATCATATCATCTGCAAAGAGGGATAGTTTGACTTCTTCCTTCCCAATTTGTATCCCTTGAATTTCTTTTTCTTGCCTGATGGCTCCGGCTAAAACTTCGAGAACTATATTGAATAGCAGTGGTGAGAGTGGGCATCCCTGTCTGGTACCAGATCTCAGTGGAAATGCTCCCAACTTTTCCCCATTCAATAGGATGCTGACCGTGGGATTTCATAAATTGCTGTGATTGTATTGAGGAATGTTCCTTCCATACCCAATTTGCTTAGAATTTTCACCATGAAAGGGTGTTGTATTTTATCGAATGCTTTCTCTGCGTCTATTGAGAGAATCATATGGTTTTTCTTCTGCAGTCTGTTAATGTGGTGTATCACATTGATTGATTTGCGAACATTGAACCATCCCTGTATACCATGGATAAATCCCACTTGGTCTGGGTGGATGATCTTTCTGATGTGTTGTTGCATTCTATTAGCCAGTATTTTATTGAGGATTTTTGCGTCTATGTTCATCAGGGATATTGGTCTGTAATTTTCTTTCAATGCTGCATCTTTTTCTGGCTTTGGGATTAAGGTGATGCTGGTTTCATAGAAAGATTCTGGGAGGATTCCCTCTTTTTTGATTGCTCTTAATAGTTTGAGAAGAATTGGAGATAGTTCTTCTCTAAATGTCTGGTAGAATTCAGCAGTGAATCGATCTGGTCCTGGGCTTTTCTTTGTTGGGAGGGCCTTTATTACTGTTTCAATTTCTGTCTCAGTTATGGATCTGTTTAGGTTTTCTATGTCTTCCTGGTTCAATTTAGGTAGGTTGCATGTGTCCAGGAATCTATCCATTTCTGATAGATTCCCCTGTTTGCTGGCATACAACTCCTTGTTTTAATTTCTGATGATTCTTTTTATTTCTGTGGTGTCTGGTTGTATGCTTTCTTTTTCATCTCTGATTTATTGATTTGGGCCTTTTATTTTTTAGTTAGTTGGGCCAATGGTGTGTCAATTTTATTTATATTTTCAAAAAACTAGCTCTTCGTTTGGTTGATCTTTTGTAATTTTTTTTGATTCAATTCTGTTGATTTCTTCTCTGATTTTAATTATTTCTCTTCTCCTACTAGATTTGGGTCTGGTTTGCTGCAGTTTTTCTAGATCCTTGAGATGCACTGAAAGCTCAGTTATTTGGTGCCTTTCCAATTTCTTGATGTAGGCACCTATTGCTATAAACTTTCCTCTTAACATTGTTTTTGCTGTATCCCATAAGTTTTGATATGTTGTGTTGTTATCGTCATTTACTTCCAGAAAGTTTTTGATTTCTCTTTTCATTTCTTCTATGACCCAGTGTTCATTCAGGAGCATGTTGTTCAGTCTCCATGTGTTTGCATATGATCTAGGGATTCCTGAATTGCTAATTTCCAGATTCATTCCACTGTGGTCTCAGAAGCTGCATGGTATGATTTTAATTCTTTTGAATTTGTTGAGACTTGATTTATGGCATACTATGTGGTCAATCCTAGAGTAGGTTCCATGCACTGTTGAGAAGAATGTAAAATCTTTACACGTAGGATTGAAAGTTCTGTAGATATCTGTTAGATCCATTTGGGCTATAGTGTCGATTAAAGCTGCTGTTTACTTGTTGATCTTCTGTCTGATTGATCTGTCTATTTCTGAGAGTGGAGTATTGAAGTCCCCCAGTACTATTGTATTGGAGTCTAATTCTCCCTTTAAGTCCTTTAACATATCTTTTTTCAATAAACCGATGCCCTGTAAATAGGTTCATAAACATTTATAATAGTTACATCTTCCTGTTGAATTGATCCCTTAATCATTATATAGTGCCCCTCTTTGTCTCTCTTAACAGTTTTTGTGTTAAAGTTTATTTTGTCTGATATTGATATTGCTACGCCAGCTTTTCTTTGGTTTCTGTTGGCATGGAATATCTTTTTCCAGCCTTTCACTTTCAGTCTGCATCCATCTTTGTTGGAAAGATGTGTTTCTTGTAAGCAGCAATTAGATAGGTTTTGTTCCTTAATCCATTCAGCCAGCCTGTGTCTTTTAACTGGAGAGTTGAGGCCATTAACATTCAATGTGACTATTGATAAGTAGTAACTTTGCCCTGCCATTTTCCCAAAGATATTTTCTAATATATGTTTTGAATTTCCTGTGATCTTTTACTGGGAGGTTTCCTTCCTTTACCTTCTTTCATATTGATGGCCGTGTTTCTGTGTTTCTGTGTGTAACACATCTTTAAGCATCTTTTGCAGGGCTGGATGAGCAGCAACAAATTCTTTCAATTTCTCTTTGCTATGAAAGGTCTTTATTTCACCTTCATTCACAAATGATAGCTTTGCCGGATATAATAATCTGGGCTGGCAGTTTTTCTCTCTTAGTACCTGGGCTATGTCTCACCATTCCCTCCTTGCCTGTAGGGTTTCTGATGAGATCTGCTGTGAGTCTAATTGGAGATTCTCTGAGAGTAATCTGATGTTTCTCTCTTGCACATTTTAGAACCTTTTCTTTATGTTTCACTGTGGTGAGTTTGATTACAATGTGTCATGTTGAGGATCTCTTTTGGTCATTTTTATTAAGGGTTGTATGAGCTTCCTGTAATAGGATATCTCTATTCTTCTCCAAACCCAGGAAGTTTTCTGCTAGTATCTCACTAAAAAGGCCTTTTAATCCTTTCTCTCTCTCCATGCCTTCAGGAACTCTTAGAACCCGAATGTTGGTTTTTTAAATAGTGTCCTGTAGATTCCTGACCATATTTTTTAGATTTCTAATTTCCTCTTCTTTTCTTTGGTTTGATTGTATACTTTACTGTGCTCTGTTTTGTAAATCTGATATTCTCTCTTCTGCCTCACTCATTCTGTTTTTAAGGCTCTCTAATGTTGTTTTCATTTGATCTATTGAATTCTTCATTTCATTGTGATTTCCCTTCACTATCACAATTTTATGTTCTACTAGTTTCTTCATTTCATTTTGATTCCTCCTTAAGATTTCATTTTCACAAGGGAGATTTTCTATTTCTGTCCAGTAAGGATTTCTGTAGTTCTATAATTTGTTTTTGAGAACTTCTAGATGTTCTTATCATAAATTTTTTGAAATCTGTATCTTGCATTACTTTTATCTCATCATCTTCATAATCTTGAATTGGGGTGTCTTATTCATTTGGTGGCGTCATAATCTCTTTCTTGTTCTGTTTCCTCAGTTTCTGGGTTTGTTGCTTGGCATTGTGGAGATATTCTTTGGTTTCTTCTTTTTTTTCCATTGCTGTGGTGGTTTTTCTCAGTATACTATGACTCTATATTAAGTGGACTGTCTGCTTTTGATGGATCCTTTCGCTTGTGATGGGTGTGGCCAGTGAGCTCTGTTTGGTTCTTCAGGGTTATGGGTGTGCCAAAGGTGACACAACCAGGTTAGGCATGGTAAATCTTCTCTCTCTCTCTCTCTCTCTCTATCTTTATTTTATTCAGAAAGGAAGTAAATTTACAGAGCTGAGTGGAGTTGAAGGCAGTCAGTCTCTGATCTCTGGCCCCTGTGGGTATAATATTCATCTGCTCTGTACCAAGAACCATACAAAGGATCTGTGCAGTCTTCAGTGTAAGCTCAAATTCCCCTGCAAACTCCCACCAGGTTGCCAAGGTTACTGAGATTGTGGCATCTCTGGAGAGTACTCACATCTCTGGTACTCCATGAGTCCTCTTACACACTCTCGTTATTTTTTTTTCCCACAGTCTCAGTTCATTAGCTCCACACATTCACTGGGTCCTCACCTCCTATTATTTCTTCCCACCAGAGTCAGGTTTTTCTGCTTGCTGATGGCAGGCACAGCTTTTATGTATGTCCACAACAGCGCCTGCTCTTTGTCTTGCTCGCCTCTGTAAGGTGAGTGAAGAGAGAGAATCGTGTCCGTACCAGTCCCATATATATATATATATATATATATATATATATATATATATATGTATATATATATATATATGTGTGTGTGTGTGTGTGTGTGTGTGTATTTCTCTCCTCTAGTTAGCCTGGTGAACTTTCTCCCATGGAGCTTCAAGCCTCGTTCCCTCTAGGCTCTTCCTTCCACTTTCCCACCAGTGTCTCAGGCTACTGAGGTTTCACCTCACCTCCCTTTCCAGCACTGGTGTGTAGAGCGCCCATGCCTTCCACATAGGTCCACCGTGTCCCACTAGTTCCAGAAGAGTTTCCACTGCTGTTTTTTCCCTAACTCTTCCCTGAACCTACAGTATCTCCACTTTTATTAAACTGTCTTTTCCTGGACTATCAGTGTGCTCCCTCCCTATTCCACCATCTTGGAGCACACCCCTCCCCCCCCAGTTTTTTTTTTCTCTTAATGGAGAATGGGACTGGGAATGGGAGTGGGAGGAGGAAGTAGAGTAGGAGTGGGGGTGGGAGGGCGGGTATGATGTGAAGAATCACTATATTCCTAAAGTTGTACTTGTGAAATTTGTACTCATTAAATAAACAGTTTCTTTGGGAAAAAAATAAAATAAAAAAAAAGATTGGATGGGAGGACTAGGGGGACAGTATTCCTGGTAGAATCATGTGGAGAATATTTAGAGTTACTCATAATAATCTTATTTGGTAGGAGACTATTTTTTGTCATTATTGCTTCAATGAATTCAGTGAACTCTTCTATAATTTAAGACCTATTGTGCCAAACTTTTTCAATAGGGAAAAAAAAACCATAAAAGTCAAGCTGAGACTTTTCAGTTATTTAGAGATTGTAATATCACTGAATTTAAGCCATGTGAATAGAAAATGCCAACCAATGGAACAATAATTGCCACTAGGAAAAAAATTCCATTTATCTTACATATGAATCAAATGATTCTTGCATTGAAATAAAAAAATGGATTCCAGAAATGTCGTTGACTTGCTTTCCAGTGATAATGTCACCCATTGCAGTTAATCAGAGCAGAGATTTCTGGGAGGCTGCTTCATAAAGAGCTGTGTGTTTTAAGTCCCTTTGGCAATTCACTGGGCATGGATGACCCTCTGGGTGGTGTGTCAGGGGCAAAACAAGTGTAAGGAAGCTGAGTTTTCTTTCTTTTTTTTTTAATATCTTTTTTTTTTTTTTGACAGGCAGAGTGAATAGTGAGAGAGAGAGAGAGAGAAAGGTCTTCCTTTTTGCCGTTGGTTCACCCTCCAATGGCCGCTGCGGCCGGCGCATCTCGCTGATCCAAAGCTAGGAGCCAGATGCTTCTCCTAGTCTCCCATGCGGGTGCAGGGCCCAAGCACTTGGGCCATCCTCCACTGCATTCCCGGACCACAGCTGGCCTGGAAGAGGGGCAACCGGGATAGAATCCGGTGCCCCAACCGGGACTAGAACCCAGTGTGCCGGCGCCGCAAGGCAGAGGATTAGCCTGTTAAGCCACGGCGCCGGCCTCCTGGAAGCTGAGTTTTGAAGACAATGTCCCAGAACTGGTGAAATTCAACAAGGAATAAAAAGCAAGGTTCAAGGGCTCAGAGTCAAAGGGGGTCAAAGACTTGGGGAGTATCAAGAATCTCACTCATCTTAGATCTAAGATCCCAATCATATTAATAGTGCATAATAATATTTTCACTATGTTGACTATAACTCTTTATATAAGACATAGATGCCAAACCTGAGTAACTAACAGAAACATTCTTATCAGAGGGTTAGAGGGTAGGTTTAGAAAGAAAGCAACCACTGAATAATCAAGCTCAGGAAAATGAGGACAGAGTAGCAACAGGGTTCTTTGTAGCAAAAAAAATCATCATTATAATAATGATCATCTCTTTAGGCCACAGCTATAGGAGTTAGGTCAATATTAATTTTCTTTCCTATTCCCACAGTCCAAATCCCTGAGAGTATCCAATTAACCTAGACTGGGTCATGTGTTTGCCTTTTTGGCTAGGAAGGAGGGAGTACCTTGATCAATACCCTACCAACACTGCTCATGGTGAGAAAATTGGATCCGAGACAGGAAAATCAATATGCTAAGTCTGGAAGTTGAAAGAATATAGGGCACATGAAACCGTTCAGCTTGGATCAGACTCTGTGGTTCCTGTTCATTAGTCAGCTCCTCTAGAATACAATCAGTCTACAGAATTTCTACTTAGATTGAACACCTTCTACCCTTGAAGTGAAAAAACAGTTAAATGTCTTTGTCTACACAATAAATATTTGTGTATATTTTATATTTTATTTTTAAAGATTTCATAGCTATGATTATATATCCAAATTTTCTCCATTAATATTAGAATTTTCTACCATTTTATTACAAATATATGGTTTTAATAACTGTTAAGGCATTATGGGTGATCATAATTCATGTATTATATCTCCATTTACAATAAATGTATGTTTTTAAGAATATTAAACACATTAAGTAAACTTATACATAAATCACTGGCATATCTGTATTTAACTTTCCAGGAAAAACTACTAGATGTAATAATAGTCTAAAAGGTAGGAGATGTCTGGCCTGCAGGCTGTGTAAGGTCTGCAAAATTGTTTCTTTTGTCACTGCCAAGACAACTACAGGCAGGACTTGAAACTTAGTAAGTCTATAGCAGGATACTTTTTAAGTTGATAATTTAGTATAGCCTGGAAATGATGTTATAAATAGCCAGAAAGTCCCAGCAGAAAATAAGTTTCCCCATTCCTGGATGGAAATGAAAGCTTTATGGATTCATTCTGTCAAATTTCCTCCATGAGAGTATTCACAATCACAGGAAAAGGTCCTACAAGGCTGTTTGTAATGAAGTCAGAAGCACAGGGTAAGTCCCTTGGGAAGTATTTATGGAGTACTACCTAGTTCAGAACACTGGAGACAGCTGATCTGGATTTTACAGGAGAATCTCTGGATACTTAGTGAATACTCAGCTCCCAAAATGGCATGGATATAGATTTGGAAATTAGTTTGTGTCCCAGGAATACCTAGTATAAAAGGCTCTGTGACTAGGGATGCACTTGCAATTCTTAGCACCAGAACGACTATAACCCAGTCATAATAAAATACCCAAAGCATGTCTGATTTTGAGTGCTGCACCATCCTGATAAAATCTTCAAGATAAAATAATTGGAAAATGCACCTCCAGATAATTAAATGAGATGACTAAATCATTATATTTCTTCTTCCAGAATAATTTGCATTTTATGGTTTCTCTCACAGATCAAAGTTTATGGTACAGAATCAAATAAGGGTGAAAGACACAGTAAATTATATCTTGTCCTTGGAGGAAAATGTGAAGAATGTGTAGTTACCTTCTCTTAGTCAAGACCCATAGCAGACATGACTAGTAGATCAGGCAACCTTCTCTACTCAGTCTAGATTCAGCTTCAAAATCTTACTCATCACAATAATTCACACAGCAAATAGTGATAAATTGGAGCTGGCACTTCATTCAAAATATGATTAAATCTTTAATATCTAATACATTTTGCTTACAACATCAAACAAAACATACATTTACATCAATATCTCTGGACTTTCCATCTGAGAATAGTACTCCCATTTAGCCAATGTTGATATAATGTGCCTTTTATTAGGGGCAGAGCTATTCATGTTATTGCATTTGATCTTATTAAATTGATTCTGAATACCTATCCCCCATTTTATGACCAAAAACACTGAGGCTTAACGAGTATGTTAACTTGCATTACTACAACAAAACGCCTGAGCCAAGCTACTTGAGAAAGAAGTAAACTGATGCTCATGGTTTGGGAGGTTCACAGTTTGGGAGGTTCAGATAGGCTCCAATAGTTCAGCAGTCTGGCAAGGCTGGAAGATGGCAAAGGTGGAGTGTGTGAGAAGAAATGATCACATAGTATGCCAGGAAATAGAAAGGGAGATCAGTTGAGACAACTCAGGCTCACGTAACCCATGCTCTCATGAGGATGACCTTCTGAGGACTTGCCCCCAGGTACCTAAGGATCTCTCGGGAGGCCCACTTCCTAATCACCATTCCCGGGCTTAGTTTCCACTTCTTTCAATAGTGCCACTGAGTGATCAGGACTTTAAGATTTGGAGGGCACTCAAACTAATACCCAAACCACAGCAATGAGATTAAATAACTTGTTCCCAGTCCCTAGCTGGTGATTATCATGAAGAGTGAAGGATCTGAGATGCTACCATGTCTACAAGTGGAGAAGTTAACGTATCGCCATTTTATAAATACGTGTAGATGACATGAGACTAATGCATCAAGCATGAACGATGGTTTATTATTCACAGCACCATCAGTTGGCAGAATATCTCATTTGTGTCAGTTCCCCAGAATTTAATTACCACTGGGCTGTACAAACATAGCCAGTTCAAATCCAAACACTGAATGAATTTTGTTAGGGGAAAAGAACCCTGAATTTAGAAAACACTAGTATTTTACGTGGACAGTAAGCCTGTCTTCCTTTTGCTCTGAAGAGACACATCTGGATTATGCTGCTTGGTAAGCATGTGTAACCTTTACCCCAAAGGGAAACACTATCTCTTGCAAGGCTGAAACATTCTTGAAAAGAATGAGTTTGGAGCAGCAGGTAATTGCTTCAAAGATGTACAGAAATATGAGATCCATGGAGAATTGTCCTATAATACTGAATGTAAGATTCAGAACTTAAACCCAGGTCTGGATAACTGTAACTTCACATTGTTAATCAATGAACCTCATGTTTCTCTGCCCACATGATTTCACTTTGAACTGGCAAAGTGCAGAGTTTGATCATATCAGAAATGGGCAGTTAGGGAATCTCAGAGCCATGAAAAATGTTCCTCTTTCACTAGTTCACTGTTCTGAGCACAGTGAATTCTAATTACTTGTTTGCTTTTCTAGTCCTTTAGACTGGGATCGCTCTAAGGTTTCAACTCAGTTCATTATTATATTCCCACTTGTTTGTCATTTGAAGGCGTAAGCAAAGGTTTTGAAGTCAGAAATAACTAAGTTGGGATCCTGACTCAGTAGCTCACCAGGTTTGTGATGAATATCAGTCTGTTTCCTCGTTTGTAAAATGGAATTCATAATAACTACTTTTCTAAGATTGCTAGGAAGAATCAATGAGATTATATGTATGTATATGTATAGCACTTAGAGTCACTGTGTATTGTGGCCATTTTTAGAAAGATTTATTTCATTTATTTGAAAGGCAGTGTGACACAGAGAAGAGAGAGAGAGTGCGAGCCTATAAGCTGGTTCACTCTCCAAATGGCCATAACAGTCAGGGCTGGGTCAGGCCCAAGCCAGGAGCCAGGGACTCCATCCAGGTCTTTCATATGGATAGCAGAGGCCCAAGTACTTCAACTTTCTTCTCTTAAGTACCCAAGAATCTTTCTTGAGGCATATTAACAGGGAGCTGGATCAAAAGTGGAGCAGCTGGAACTTAAACTAGTGCTCTAACATAGGATGAAGGTATCACAGGTGGCAGCTTAACCCAGTGTCACTATGCCAACTCCACTTACTGGACATTTTTAAAATAATAATCACTCAATACAAATTGTTGAATAAAGAATTATGTTTCTGAAGCCAGTGCTATGGCACAGTAGATTAATCCTCCACCTGTGGGTGCTGGTTTTAGTCCTGGCTACTCCTCTTCTGGTCCAGCTCTCTGCTATGGCCTGGAAAAGCAGTGGAAGATGGCCCAAGCACGTGGACCCCTGTACCCATGTGGAAGACCTGAAAGAAGCTCCTGGCTCCTGGCTTCGGATCAGCCTACCTGCAGCCATTGAGGCCCTTTGGGGAGCGAACCAGCAGATGGAAGACGTTCTCTCTGTCTCTTCCTCTCACTGTCTGTAACTTTACCTCTCTAATAAATAAATACAATCTTCTAAAATAAAAAAAGAATTATGCTTCTTAAAATAAAAATACTTTTTAAACTCAGTCCTTAGATTTTATTCTAATGTGTTTCTTCACATTTTTTTTCTAGCTCTATTCTTTAGCTAGTCCTTCCATATTTGTGCTGATGGTTTTGTTGCAAAGAGTCAAGATTGTCATGCTCCTTGGTATTCCTTTCTCTAACCCTGGTTAATAGTTCTGACCAGCTGCTTGGGATAAAGAGCCTCTTTGTCTGTAGCCAAAGCAGGTGATAAATAGAAGGAGTTTCAAAAAGTTCATAGAAAATAGAATTATAGATAATATGTATTTCCATACGGGTTTTAAGTCCCCTTTGTATTTGGGTGTATTTCTTCCCTGTCACCTCAACTGGTGGAGACCACATACCTTCCAAAGTCATCATGTGCCATTAAGTAACATCTCTGACTAGAAAATTTTACTTTATCACACACACACACACACACACACACACTCCAGAAGTATTTCCTGTTTATTATATTCTTCAGATATTTAAAATGACAATTATGACAACTCTGGGTCTTTTACTCTATAAATGACACCCTCCCCACTCCTGTCACTGTCCTTATCTAATGGTGTAACCACTTTACCATTAAAATGTATTATTCATCATTGAGCACTAATTTTTAGATGAGATCTGGCTAAGCAGCATTAAGCCACTCTACCTGAAAACTCAGAAATCCCTTGGAAAAAAATGAAAAATGACAAGGGGTTGATAGAAGACATCTTATTTGGAGCAGACAGTCTTTCAAAGAACTCATAAAATCATTTTCTATGAGTATGAGCTCAGTCTTCCAAGCCAGAAAAGCTGTAGGTAGGAGCTTCAGTGGCATTGTTGTATTTTTCTTTTCAAAGAGTTCTCTTCATGTTGTAAATCAGGCAGTCTGATGCAACACTCTCTTTTCACCTGAAATTAAAACTAGGATGGCTGGATTTAAGCCTTGGCCCTGGATTGGTGATCTGTGTGACATCTGGTACATCACTTAAACTTTCTGGATCACAGTTTCACCTGTGAAGTGGAAATCATAAGTGTGTGTGTGTGTGTGTGTGTGACATTTGGGGCTTATTCATCAATGTGACAACTTACTTCATCAAAACTTTTTGTTTTTTATATATTTGACAGATAGAGTAAGTGAGAGAGAGGGAGACAGAGAGAAAGGTCTTCCTTCCAT
The DNA here is from genome assembly GCF_033115175.1 of Lepus europaeus. NCBI lineage: Eukaryota > Metazoa > Chordata > Mammalia > Lagomorpha > Leporidae > Lepus > Lepus europaeus. Next base: position 74,715,624 of record NC_084839.1, on the reverse strand, counting down.
TGGTTCACTCCCCAAATGGCCAATCCGAAGCCAGGAGCCAGGCACTTCCTCCTGGTCTCCCCTGCAGGTGCAGGGCCCAAGCACTTGGGCCATCCTCCACTGCCTTCCCTGGGCCACAGCAGAGAGCTGGACTGGAAGAGGAACAACTGGGACCAGAACCCGGCGCCCATATGGGATGCTGGTGCCGCAGGCAGAGGATTAACCAAGTGAGCCATGGCGCCGACCCTCATCAAAATTTTTAAAAACAGCAATGAACCATAACAATATAAAGATTCACTATTTTAGTAATTACTTTCACTTTGATTTTTGGCTAGAAATGAACCCGAGATGTTGATATTCTCTCACCTGCTTTCACTGAATGTGTACATCAAATACTTTAAGGCAAAATTACGCTGTAATTTATTGACTGTCCCTAGGATACTGGTTCTTACCAATATGCCAGATTCTAGTGGGATTTTTTTTTCAGTTCTGTTCTCTGTTAAGCTCAAAATAGCATTCAATACTCCAATGAGGGGGTCTTCCAAAATTTATGGAGAACTCACATTATGAAAACACTATTCATTGATTTTAAATATTTTGTACCAAAATAAACTTTTAGTTTCATGTTAGATGACATTTTTGAAATTTCTTTGTATTCACTCCCCTTTGAAGCACTCCTCTATTGGATCCTATGATAATGGTCTCTTTGTTTCTTCCAGGATCTCCATTGAAAACTTAGTGTTCCTTGACTATTTTTGAATCCATATTTCTATGTTGTAACTTCTCAAAATTCAGTCCTAATCCATTTCACACTTTCCTGTCTCTACATAATCGCACCAATGCCTACACTATCAAATATGTTCTACATATGAATAACTTCCAAATATTTTCTGCATATAACCCTCAAAGCTACAGATATATGTATCCAACTGCTTCAATACCTGTTCTTGGAGATGTCAATGGCACTCCACAATCCATATGCCTACAGCCCAACTCATGAGCTGCCCGTCAAAGCAAGCCTCCTTTCAGGGTCCTTATCATGAGGGAGTATTAGCTCCAGCCTACCAGGTGTGCAGAAAGAAATTAAGGAATCATCTTTCATTCATCAACAAGTCCTGTGGGTATTACTTCTTTAAAATATTTTTGTTTTGGGTGTCATTACCCTAGGCCAAGCTATGACAATCCCTTGCCTGGATTCTGAAGTTAGTCTTCTCAGTCTCTCCACCATTATGTCTTGCTGCATCCATCTTCAGTTAATCCAAATTAGCCAGAAGTATCTTTAAAGAAGAAGAAGGAGCTGACAATGGCACAGTGGTTGATACCAAATGAGAAGCTTGCATTCTATACTGGAGTGCTTGGTTTGTGCCTCAAATCACCTTCCAATTCCAGCTTTCCAAACATGCTCACCCTGAAAGGCAGTGAGTGGTGTCCCCTGACACCCATATGGGAGACCTGTACTGTGTTCTCAGCTCCTGGCTTTGGCTTGGCCCAGTCAACCTCAGTTGTTGCAGGTATTTGGGAAATGAAAAACAGATGGGATCTCTCTCTCTCTCTCTCTCTCTCTCTCTCTGTGTGTGTGTGTGTGTCTGTGTGTGTGTTTCTACATTTCAAATAAATAAAAATAAACTTTAAAAAATGAAGAGGAAGAAGGAGGAGGAGGAGAGGAGGAAGAGGAGAAGAGGAAAGAAAATGTTTCACTGTGCTCATTGCTTAGTGTCTTTTGATGTTCCTGGCATGGGTCTTCATCTCTGTAGCTTCACTTCACACTCTCCTCCTCTTTATTCTCTGCACTAGAAAACTACAGGTTGTCCTTCAGTGACTGATATAGCATATTACTTAGCTAGAATGGACTCCCTGTTTTTAGACTTATTTCTGCCTCAAATTCTCTTTTCCTGCCCTCTGCACATAAGCATGTGTGTGCACATGCATGTACACCCATACACATACATTCTTTTTTGTTTTTTTTTTTGACAGGCAGAGTTAGACAATGAGAGAGAGGGACAAGAGAGAAAGGTCTTCCTTCCGTTGGTTCACCCCCCAAATGGCCGCTACAATTAGCCTGCTGTGCCGATCCGAAGCCAGGCCCCAGGTGCTTCTCCTGGTTTCCCATGTGGGTGCAGGGCCCAAGCACTTGAGCCATCCTCCACTGCACTCCCAGGCCACAGCAGAGAGCTGGACTGGAGGAGGAGCAACCGGAGGAGGAGCAACTGGGACAGAATCCGGCGCCCCAACTGGGACTAGAACCTGGGGTGCTGGCGCTGCAGGTGGAGGATTAGCCAAGTGAGCCGCGGCGCCGGCCCACATACATTCTTGTAACCCAACTGCCTGTCAGTTTTTAGGACTCAGAAAAGATTTTTTTTCTCCAAAAAATTTCCTTTACTTTTTTGAACAAATCATAGCCACATTAATTTTATTTCCTTTTTTTTAGTAGCACTTATCACAGCTTGTAAATATAAAATAATGTTCTATTTTCCTTTACCAAAAGCCTAAGCTACACATGGATAAAAACCTTTCCATTTTGATTCATTATTTTGTAAATACAGAGCATACAGCAGGTACTTGAAAATACTCATTTGAATTAAGGGATTCTGGATAACTTCTCTAGGATTGCATAGCAAGTCAAGTGGTACAAGGAAGGCTTTCAGCTATGATGTCCTTTTTTAAATCGTGAAAGTATATTCCAGGTAGCAGATAAGTAGCTGGAATACGAGAATACATTTTATTTTCCATATTAAACGAGTTACAGGTCTATACTCATATTCCATAGTCTGAACATGTTTCCTCAAAGACCCTACAGAAAAATCTATCAGAGATGGAAATTTCAAAGAAGCACAGTGTTGTTCAGAAAGCCATGACCTTTATTAAGTTCTGTCAAAGTTCCCATCACAGATAAGATAAATGAATCCTAATTAACAAAAGTAGAAAAGAGGTCAACATGCATGAGAACTGATGGGAAGGCTGGAGAAGTAGGCTTGGGTCTGAGGGGAGATGGGCAACAGCCAAGGTCACGCCTGGAGAACACAACTGATGTCAGCACTTCCAGAGCCTCTACAGGGAGCTGCTAAGGACAACACTGCCATGCAATCACGTATTTCCTATTTGAAAGAATTCTAAATTGGAGCATCAATGTGTCATTTAATCAAGCTGTGCAGACCAAGGTAGGGGTTTCCAATAACCTGGGTTGCAAGTCAGTCTCTTGGATTCACTCAGATGTGTGGGTTCAGTCTCTTACCAAAATCTGCACAGTTAAGTATTCCTCCTACCTGGGAAGGGGAATGAAGTGCAGAGAACAAAACAAAACAAAGCAGCAATATAAATTTACTATAATAAGGAAATTAATGGCAGAAGGAGGGAGGAAGAACTTCTCTTAAATGTGATTGACTTTCTCACTCATTGTTTAGGGCCTGTGTCTTTGACTTCCTGCTTCTCTACTTTTTTTTTTAACTTCCCAGGAAATGGATTAGAGTTCTATACCTGATTTTCCCAGATACAAATTTCCTGAATTGACCATGATGAAATTTAAAGGTATTCAGAATTTACCTCCTCTATTTCTCTTTCTTATTTAAACATAAACTGTTCATTCCTAAAAATATTCAGTTCATGAACCAACTTCATAGACATCTTTACCCAACCTATGAAAAGAATCTCCTTCTATGTGGACATAGATGTTATAATCATGGAGTCCACTTTGCTTTTAGGAACACTTAGAACATTTGCCAATTTTCATGTCCACAACTTTGACATTAAAGGTGCTTTGTGGGATTGTGCTTTTGAAAAATAGCAATTTTTTCAAATGGACTCCATGAAGATGTACATTTTATGTCAAAGAAATAGAATGAAGTTTCCACTAGATCTCTCCCAGTAGAACAGAAGAAAAAGTCATCAGATTGCCTGATTACCAGAATAAAGGTACAGAGTATGGACACAGCTTTATTAAGGCATTTTAAGAATATTGACATCTTTTATTCAATATGGTACTAGAAGTGTTAGCAAGAGCAATTAGAGAGGAGAAAGAAAAGGCATCAAAATTGGAAAACAGGAAGTCAAATTATCTATTCTTACAGATGGTATAATGTTGTAGATAGAAAAACCTGGACACTTCAGCAAAAAGCTATTAGAATTGAAAAACTAATTCAATAAAATAAACATACAAAAAAGTAGCTTTTTGTATGCTAATGATAAACTCACAAAAAGAGAAATCAAGAAAAAATTCTCATTCATAATAGCTACAAAAATAACAAATATTTAAGAATAAATTTAACCAAAATGAAAGATCTCTACAATGAAAACTATTAAACATTAATGAGAGAAATCATCAAGGACACAAAAAATGGAAAGATATTCTTTTCTCATGGAGTGGAAGAATCAACACCATTAAAATGTTTATAATACCTAAAGAAATTTACATATTCAAAATACCAATGACATTATTTACAGAGTTAGAAAAAACAATCCTAAAATTTATATGGAATCCCAGAGGACCTGTGTAGTCAAGGTGATCCTGAGTAAGAAAAATCAAGCTGGAGGCATTACAGTACTTGACTTCAAAGCATACTACAAAGCTATAGTAATTAAAATAGCATGGTACTGGCATAAAAGCAGACATATAGATTAATAGAGCAAAGCAGAGAGCCCAGGAATTAATCTATGTACATACAGCCAACTGATTTTTGACAAAACTTCTCAGATCATATAGTGGAGTAAGGATAATTTCTTAAATATATGGTGCTGTCAAAGCAGGATGTGTATATATATAATACATTAGAGCCATACTTCCCATCATATACAAAAATCAACTCAAGATGTATCAAAGACCTAAATTTAAGCTTGGATACTATGAAGTTTCTGGAAGAAAATGAAGGAGAAACACTTGAAGACATTAATGCAGGGGATGATTGCTTGGACAGGACCCCCAAAAACACAGCCAACAAACACAAAACTAAACAAATGGGACCAAATCAAACTCAGAAGTTTCTGCACAGCAAAGGAAATGACCAATAGAGCGAAGAAACATCCAACAGAATGGTAAAAAATATTTGCAAAGTACCTACCTGACAAAGGATTAATATCCAGAATATGACAAAAACTTAAAAAACTGAACGAAAATCAACCAATCCAGTTAAGAAATGGGCAAAGGACCCTAACAGACAGTTCTCAAAAGAAGAAATACAAATGGCCAACAAATACATGAAAAAAAAAAAACCCTCAATATTACTAGCCATCAGGGAAATGCAAATCAAAACCACAATGAGATATCACCTCACCCCTGTCAGCATGACTGAAATTGGGGCAGCGCTATGGCATAGCAGGTATAGCCACTACCTGCAGTGCTATTATCCCATATGGGCGCCCATTTGAGTCCTGGCTTCTCCACTTCTCATCCAGCTCTCTGCTATAACTGGGAAAGCAGTAGAAGATGATCCAAGTGCTTGGGTCCCTGCACCCGAGTGGGATACCCAGAGGAGACTCCTAACTGCTGATTTCAGATCACTGTAGCTCCTGCCATTGTGGCCAACTGGAGAGTGAACCAGCAGATGGAAGACATCTCTCTCTCTCTCTCTGCCCTTCCTCCTCTCTGTGTAACTCTTTCAAATAAATAAATCTTTTTTTTAAAAAAAAGAATGACTAAAATCCAAAACATAGTTACAAATGATGGGAGGATGTGGAAAAAGGAGAGCACTCATACTCTGTTGATGAGAGTGTGAGTCAGTGCAGCCACTGTGGGAAACACTGTGGAGATTTCTTTAAAATACAGAACTAGACTTGTCGTTTGATCCAGCAAGCCCATTACTAGGTATGTACCCACAGAATTGAATACCTTGTACCAGAGATACTGCACCACAATGTTTAAAGCAGCACTATTTATAATAGCAAAATCTGGAACCAAGCAAGGTGTCCTTCATCAGATGAATGGATAAAGAAAACGGGGTATAGTTACAATGGAAATTCAGCTATGAAAAGAATGAAATTCTACCATTTGCAAAAATGGATGCAACTAGAGGACATCATGTTGAGCGAAATAAGCCAAACTCAGAAAGAAATACTACTTGTTCTCCCTTATATGTGGGAGCTAACCTTTAAAAAACAAACAGAAAAAGAAAAAAAAATGCCTGTGTGTATCAGTATTGCTTCAAATACAGCTTTATGAAACTTTATTTTATATGCTTGTCAAACCAATGGTTAAGTATGTTATACTATTGTAGTTTTAATGATCTGTGATTCCTTTAAAGTTTATTATTTATTGGTGAAATGGCCATTTTTTTATCCAATTACTATTTATAGCCATAATAGTCTATATTCTCACTAAACTAGGTTCATCTTGCCTTTTAGTTGTTAAGCTTATTATTCAGGGAAATGTGATGCATTTTTATTGTAATGAAATTTAAATTATGCTGTCTTAAAAACTAAAAAATTACAGAAAAATAGGAGGAAGAAGAGATGTAGGAGGGAGGAAGGAAGGGAATATCATTATGCTCTTAGAATTATATCTACAAATGATATTGAATCTTAAAAATAGTTAAAATTAAAATAGGAAATTGTAAAAAATTAAAAAAACTCACTTAAAAGTAGTGACATGACTTCTAGCTCTGGTTTACTTGTTATATTCACAACCTGTTCATACAAGGAGAGGTGAGCCTAGCATATAAGAAAGCAAAGGTTGTATATATGATTTCTGAATGGGTATGGGTTGTTTGCAAATGGTAGGAGGATGCATTTGGACAGAATGAAATCATAACAGTATGGGGAACATGGAGGAGTGCCTAAACTTGGCAGCCCTAACCAAGAAAGAAGAGTCCACAGTTTTTAGCTTTACTCTCAACCAACAATAATACTGTGACCAAGGAAGACTTTTCCAGTTCCTACCAAAGATACATAGAAAGTTCCTTTCACTTCCTCAATAACTTCCAAAGCTTAAAGACAGAAGACTATAAGGATATGAATTATTTTATTTCCTCTCTCCTGATAGACTCCATTCTCATAATTTTAAATCATGAGAAGGAAACATTTTCTCAATTAAGTCTATAGCTATATGAACCTTCCCTTCCTTCCATCTTCCCCTCTTTCCTCCTCATTCCACTCCCTCTCCCTTTCCTTCCTTCTCTGATTCTTTAATCACTTTGTTTGAATTACATATTACATTATCCCTGTCTTAAATTACTATTGTTAATTCTGTATAAGCATTAGTATCACAACATGTCCTGCCCTTAGGATGTACTTAGTTTAAATGATGAAACTTGAAAGAGGAATGCCAACTTGTAGTTGACTGTGTCATTTCTTCTCAAACTTGAACATCATTGATTTCCTTTCCAACTTCTGCATATTTCCCAGTGAACACACAGCTTCTGCTGCATAATATAGCAAAAGAATCATGATGTCTTGGAGTCATATTCCTTAGGCTTAAACTCTAACTCTACAAGCTCAGTTTCGTGACTTAGAACAAGTCATTTCATCTCTATGGTTTATCTTTTATCTTTTCAAAGAGATACAAATTTGTGGTCTCAAGCTTATCTGTGCCCATAATTCATATGAAATATTATAACTAGGAGGCAACTATTATTTTTGTTTAAATAGCTTTACTTTAAATAAGATGATTTTTCACTTTTTTAAATACTCACCATTTTTTGTCTTGACAGTCCCATTCTTGAGTTCTTTATTTTGATTTTTCTTTGAATTCTATAAATTATTTTTTTATTCTAGAGGCTAAGATACACACACATACACATACACATATACACACATACACACAGTGAGTGACTAGGAGAGAAAGGGCACTCCCATCCATTAACTCCCCAAATGCCCCCAGTTGGTAGGACTGGGCTGGGCCAAAGCTTGGAGCTTGGAACTCATTTCAAGTCTCCCATGTCAGTGGTAGGAAAATCAATTACTAGGGCAATCACTTGGTGCCACACAGCATGCACATTGGCAGGAAGCTAGAATGAAGAGTAGAGTGGGTCCTCCAACCTCAGTACTTTGACATGGATTTGGGCTTCTTGACACATGTCTTACCAAATAGTCAAACTCCTGTCCACATCTGAGTTGTTACTCAAGAAGAATTCTTGGGTGAAATATTCTGAGTCTTTGTCTTTGACTATCTCTTGTATTCTATCTATATTATACAAATAGAAATGAAAAAAATTGGCTAGAAAGAGGGCCCTGTTTCATAAACAATGTTTTTCAAAGTGTTGTATATTTTCTTCTATTTAATATTAATGCTCAGTGTTAGTGAGGAAGCATTGCAGGCAGCTTTAATTTCTATCTTTATTTTTGGTTTAGTAAATAGTTTTGTTTATCTTTTCCTTCTGGATTTTTGTACAATTCATCCTTTATTGACTGAATTTAAAATTCATACAGGGCTTGGTTTAGACTCATCTGTAATATGATGAATATTCTCAATTTGAGCCAACAGTCTTGCTTAAATCAGTAATATCTTCTATTTTTCTACACCAATTGTTCCTGCTCCAGCAGCTCTGCTCACTATTATCGGAAAACCTATTATGTGCAGATGGTATTCCTTGAATATACCTTATTATTTTTTAATAGTGGTTTCATTTCTACATTTTTGCTCCCTACATAAGATCTTATGTTTCTGACTATTTTAGGCATCCATCTCAATTTTTTTTAATTTTATTTGCTGTGTTTCTTTAAACTTATGATAGTTATTCTTTAGTCTGGTCTTCTTTACTTTTCCTGGCCTTGTTCCCATGGCAAATGTTTTAAAACTTGTGGAAAATGAAGTAAGTTTTTTTTTGTCATTTAGAGCAATAAATCAATATTTGGAGGAGAACTTCCAAGAACATGGGTGATTATTCATTCTCAAGCTGAATGAATGCTTTCAAATGCCCTATGTCAGTTCGGTTCTGTTTGTATTCTTCCCACAATCCAGGGCTTTGTTATCATGCTGTTGGTTATGTACCTACTCAAGTTGGAGGTGATTAGTGTGGGTGTTGTGACTAAATTTTTATAGAAAGGTATGCCTTCAATGTCATTCCCTCGTCAAGAGCAAGAGAATTGAAAACAAAAATGAAATAAACAGATCTTAGTTGTTTAGCTATCAAACACTCCTGGAATAAAACAGCAGAATGGCCTTGCTTTGGTATCTTTAGTGCTGTAGTATTGTTCACCACATTTATAGGGTAGGTTTCTCCATTGTCATGCCTGTTTTCCTTTTTAAAATATGAATGTGAACTTTAGAAACAAATATTAAAATTTCTTCTGCAATATTAATAATGTCTCAATGTCACTCTTTCCAAGGAGAGAGAAACTGAAGTGAGGGTTCTGAGGAACCCCCTATCTCTCTTCTTGCATGTAGAGGCTTCAATAAATGGTAATTGAGAAATGAATGATTGAGGTGGTTCTTCTGCCCAACATCTTATGAACTGTCATATCCAACTGGACGAGTTCTCTTGGCCCTCATCTCAACCTGTGCTGGATGAACATCAAGATCTCACACACTATCCTATCTTTCCTATCTCAGTGTGTATGGAGGCCTCTCCATGTAAGAAGCTGTTTCACATATTTAGGCCTCTGGATAGCAACTTACATCTCTGAGGCACTTTGCCCTGTCCACAGAAGTGATTCACTTTTTCAGAAAGAGTGGAGGAGTGATGTTTGTGCATCACTCCACTTCCTATCCAGTTCTTTGCTAATGGCCTGGGAAAGCAGCAGAGGATGGCTCAAGTGCTTGGGCCCCTGCACCCACATGAGAGACTTGAGAGAAGCTCCTGGCTCCTGGCTTTGTATAGGGCCAGCTCTGGCCATTGCACCCAATTAAGGAGTGAGCCTGTGGGAGGAAGACCTCTCTTTCTCTGTCTCTTCCTCTTTCTCTCTCTTTCCCTCTGTAACTTTGCATATCAAATAAATGATAGGCAAATATTAAATAATAAATATTTAAAAATTGAATTAAATCATCAAGACTTAAGGTTTCTAAATGTCTCTTGTTAAAACAGAGAAACCTGGCTGGCGCCGTGGCTCAATAGGCTAATCCTCTGCCTGCAGCGCCGGCATCCCGGGTTCTAGTCCCTGTTGGGGCGCCAGATTCTGTCCCAGTTGCTCCTCTTCCAGTCTAGCTCTCTGTTGTGGCCTGGTAGTGCAGTGGAGGATGGCCCAGGTCCTTTGGCCCTGCACCCACATGGGAGACCAGGAGAAGCACATGGCTCCTGGCTTTGGATCAGCGCGGTGTGCCGGCCGCAGTGGCCATTGGGGAGTGAACCAACGGAAAAGGAAGAGCTTTCTCTCTGTCTCTCTCTCTCACTGTCCACTCTGCCTGTTAAACAAACAAACAAACAAACAAACACACACACACAGAAACCTCCTGACCCCCAGAAGGACAATTCTTTAGCCTATTAGTGGCTCAGAGATAGCTGAGATCCAGGCTGTTAATCAACAATCAGGTCAGAAGCTGGGTATCTCACAAGAGGTACACAGAATACACTGAGCATTGGAGAAGGGGATGCCAAAGCGATCATGGCCTGCTTCCAGGTTTCACAGGGCCACCCCTAGTCATTAACTACTCACCCTGCTCACATCTTTTCTTCTCTGCAACTTATGCACAGTTCAGACAAGCAATTTGTGTTTGATATTGATCTCTTCCACATTCACATTATTTTTAGCTGGCAGATAAATACGTATGTACTTCTTCTCAGTTTGATGGAATTAGTGTGATTGTCATTTCTGTTGCCATCTCCTGGAATGGAGCTGTGGTAAGTAGTATGCCTACTTCACCACACAGTTGAAATTCCAACTCCTTACCTGAACATTCAGACTCTATAGTTGTTTCAGAGCATCCCCTTATATTTCAAATTCAAAACCTGTTAGTGTAACCTTATTTGGAAATAGAGTTTTTGCAGATATAATCAAGTTCAAAATGAGTTTATGCTGGAATTATGGTGGACTCTAAATCTATCACCAGTATCTTACAAGAAGAAGAAACTTGAACACAGAAATGTTGATATAGAGAGAAGAATGCCATGTGAAGACAGAAGCAAAAATTAGAATTAGTCTGTCATAAATCAAGGAATGCCAAAAATTGTTGACACCCACCAGATGGTAGGAAACACAAGACACAGATATTTCCCTAGAGGCTCGGGAGGGAAACTAGTGCTTTGATTTCAGACTTTTATCCTCCAGAACTGTGAGAGAATAAACTATGTGTTCAAAACCATCCAATTTGTGGTAATTTCTTATAGCAACCTCTGGAAACTAATACAAGCCCACCGTAACAGTATCATCTTTCCAACTCATTTCTCCTTTTGAGCTCTCAACACACTATACTCCAGCCATGCTCTGTCTTTGTGGACTCCTAATTTAATTCTATAATTACCATCATCACCATTTCTACTATACACGAGAGACTTTATACACACACAGACTGTAACCCTAATTCAGCAACTCTGCCTGACCTACCAAAACCATGATCCCATAATACTTGCATTCCACATGCCTGCAAAACCATCATCATGGGGATGCCAACACCAACATCTGCGTCCAGTAAGAGCTGAACCTGGGCCTGTTTGAACCATGGTTGTAACTCCAGAGTGATTTGTCTGGTGGGTATAGAGAAACAAATCCCAAAGTAGTTTTAGGCAAGCTCAATGAAAGCACTCTGCCCTTTCAGGTCTCAGGGGCTGCACTGAGAGGGATAGACTAGGAGGTCTCTGAAATACTACTAGGTTCTTTCTACCATTGTGTTGTCTATTAATACATGGTTCCCTTTCACTTGTGGAATCTATTTAGCAAGTGGTTTTTCCACTTGTCTAGAACATGCTTTTTCTTCTTTCTTCTGTGGTCAGGTTATGAAATTTCTAAATCTTTCTGCTATGTTCATTTTATTCCTCAATTTCACAGTAAACTTACAAACATCAGCCAATAGCATTTATGCTGTAGCCTTGAAATTTCTGCTAAATGAATTAATCTACCATCTTTAAGTATGGTCTCTTGCAAAGTCTAAGTTCAGGAACACAATACAGCCAAGTTCTTTGCCACAGAATACACAAGTAGATTTTAGTCCAATAGAATCCTCATCTGCATGGAAACCTCATCAACATTTACTGTCCAAATTTATACCAGCACTCTTGTATTGTGAGCCACAGTGTTGGCCTCCCAGGTACTGTATTATACATGCTTCTACAAGTTTTGTGTCACTATGTTAGCTCCTCTTACCCTTAACACCTCCTTTCCACCTTTCCTGTCCCTACAGCCTTACAGTTTTCTACCCAAGTAAATATCTTGCAACTTAATCCTTTATGAGGTTTTTGCATATGGTACTCTTTTTCCAATAATAAGAAATCTTTGAAGGTAGACTTTAGATCTAGTGTAAGATAGCATACATGTAATATTTTTGTTGAATTAGGAAGTAAAATGATATATGTGGATACTTCAGAATGTGTATAGAAATGGATTAAAAGGCGAGATGATTTTGGTACAAAAATTTTAATCCTTGCATAGTCTTTCCATAATACGTATACACTATGAACTTTTTGAAGACCTCTCCTAGCTTACTGGACCAGCAGCAGCCATAACATTCTGATGAGGAATTTTTACTTTGTAGTCTTTGCTTTCTCCATCCAAATCTCTCCTTTGCTGGAGATTCCTAATATTCTGCAGGATACCCCACAATGGTTTCCTTCTCCCAGGGCATACTTGTAACATGATCCTATTCCACTACCACACCCTCTCCTATGAGACTTCAATTTTTGCTAATTCCAAGGAGAATGCTAGTGATTGTGCCAATCAGAGCTGTGCAGCTGCTAATGAGGGTGTGGCAACTTCCTATCCCCTCCTTTTTTGGTACGCACTTGATATGCATATATATTATCGGGAGAAAATACCTTATCCACAATTTGAGATAATTTGCAGAGTAGTGAGGAGAGGGATTCCTGATATGGGGTGGCAAACAATTCTTTTCCTGGTACCTGTGTATCATGACATCTTTGAGCACTTTTAGTGTTAGCTAGTGGTGCCAGTTGACACCTGGGATGTTTGACAAATGGACAATAATTTTAAGGCAATATCAAAAGCTTTTGTTGCAGCCACCACATTAAAATTAGCTGTGATAAAGTATTTTTAATACCTAATGAAATAAAATTCTTCTTTGATATTTCAATGGCACTGGGCTTGCATGTTGAAAGGAGGGTAAAGGCCAGAATTTAGATAGGGGCTTTCCTCAACTCCATGTTCTTTAGCCAATATGAATTGTAAGTTCTCCACAGGTTTCCCAGAAATACATCCATTATACCTCTTGGATCCAAGGGTTATGGCAACTGATTAGATTTCAAAGTTTATGCTTCAGTCAAAGCCTTACCCAAGTAAGACTGATAATCACTATTGTCCATCTAAGGACATTACAGTCACAGAAAGACACCAATAACAATAACTCTTGACACTAAATTAAATTTATTATAGATCTTCTCAATGTGCTACCTATTAGAATATGTCTTTGAAAATGACACAATCAGAGTCAGAGAGAGTTGGGGAAAGTCAAATTACATTTTCCCCTCAAACTGATGTTCCGACTTAAGTGCAACAGACAGGGGAATTCTCTGGAGAGATATGCAGGGCAGTTACTATCACATCCATTTCATAGTCCAGAAAACCTAAATCCAAGAAAATACTGAAATGACAGAGTTAATGTGTTCAGAGGCAGATGGAAGCCTGGGTCACCTGGGTCCAATGCCCTTCCTATTAGGAGACCAGCTTCCTCTCCATGATTAGCACACTCCTCCAGCAGAGCTCAGCTCTCCATGGAGTCCTGGAGAACAGGATGCTGTGCTATCACATGCTCTTTCTGAAATATTGAACATTATTCTTAGTGTTGTAATTAATCTCACAGATTTTTAAAAAATATGACCTAACAGTTTCCCAGATGTCTATCTATCTAGTATGTCTTATAAGTATTCAATATACCTAAGTTATATCAAAAGCTTGTTTATTTACTTTCTAGGTCTCTGAATCATCCTTTAACCTCACTTTAGAAAACCCTTGCCTGAATCAAGGTACTAATAAGCCTAATTTTTGTAACTCAATATAGAATCATATCACCAATGACTGAACTCTTCCTACAGTTCAAGAAAGGTAAGTGTTTGAAGGCTCCCTAAAAGATCATTTTCTAATCTTTCCTGAACTTACAGGAGAAAACAACTCTAGAAAAGAGTTAAACTTTGCCTAAGAGACCTGGGAATATCCCATCTTCTTTGCACTTGCACCCTGCTAATTTCTTTTTGTTTTTTAAAGACTTTATTTATTTATTTGAGAGGTATTGTTACAGATAATGAGAGGGAGAGACAGAGAGAAAGGTCTTCCTTCTGCTGGTTCACTCCCCAAATGGCCTCAATGGTCGGAGCTGCGCCGATCTGAAGCCAGGAGCCAGGTGCTTCTTCCTGGTCTCCCATGTGGGTGCAGGGGCCCAAGCACTTGGACCATCTTCTGCTGCTTTCCCAGGGTATAGCAGAGAGCTGGACTGGAAGAGGAGCAGCTGAGACTTGAACTGGCACCCATAAGGGATGCCGGCATCGCATGCGGAGGATTAACCTACTACGCCATTGCGCCAGCCCCAGCACTCTGCCAATTTCTAAAAATTCAGTCATTAAAAATATCCCAACCTTGACTGATTCCTAAAATGTGTATAATTTACTTTTACTTCTTAAGCTTATTTTCTTCAAATCTATTCTTGTTGCCAGGTCTTTTATACCTTAAAAACGCTTAGTATTAGGATGTTCTGCATTCATAAATAGTGTTCCTATAGCACTTTGGTTGTTCTTTTGCTTTTATATTCCATGTTACCCTTATTACTTGTTCAATGTCAAAGAAGACATTGCATGATTTGGTAGCCCAGAGAATCAGTGTCATGTTGAAAGCAGGCTTGATAAATGATGAGCTAATGAGTGAATGAATACATACTTATTGAGCTATGTTCCTGCATTTGGTCCCTGCAATAACCCACAGGTTTATTCTGAATCATTGTCACAATGTCTACCCTTACTCATATACTGACTCCTACACAGTCTCTTTTCACATTTTACTCTGGACATATACCCCACAAAAACATGATGATCAAAGAATGGTAGAGAAAGGCACAAATAACTCCCCGTTATGCTCTAAGTTCAGGACACTTTACGGAGTGCCCACAGCCAACCTTAGAGGCAATGACTGACTGTGGTAAACGTTGTGACCAAACAAGCATGGGTGCAATGGGAAAACTCAGAGGGAAACCTGGGAGCTGGGGAAGATGCCTGCTTGTAGGATGTGATTCTGCTGTAACTACTGATGCCCCAGGGACCTGAGCACAGAGTATGCTATGTAGCATTGCTCTATCACTGTCCTTTCATAACATACTGGGGACATCAAATTCAAAAAAATCTTCATGATTAATTTCACATAGGACAGTGATTATCTTGCTTTATAAGACACTTGAATGAAGCAGCTTAGTTGCTCTAATTTTTAGTACGTAGGCCCCAACCAAGAAGCACATGCCAATTATGAAATGCTATTTGAAAAAGATAATGCAAATAAAGATTCTTATTAAACGGATTCTTGGTATCTATGTAGATAGATTCTTGTATCTTGAAACCTCTCCCTTTGCATTCTGGCAGACTGAATTTGAATGATTATTCCAAAAGAACACATCTTTAAAATGATTTGAAAAGGTAATCCCAAAGCCCAGAAGATGTGAGCCTTAGGAAGCTTTGGAAGAAGTCAGCCTTGATTTTTTCTCCATTGATACTTCTATTCTTATTTCTCATAGTTCAGTGCCCTTCTCTTTTGATGTGCTCTCTCTACTGTGTCTGGACTCCAGGGAGATTTTAGGAGGTTTTGAACTTATCTCTTATCTTAATCTTCCAATAAAAATGAGACCATCCTTTGTGTTTCATAAGATAGCTTTGTAAGGCAGCTTCAGAAGGCCACGGATTTGAGACTTATTGAAGTGGGGTGGATTTTTGTATCTCCTTTTTACCAATAGTGCCCGTCTCTGCCAAGTTTGCACCTATTTCTTTGCCCAGAGGGATTTCTATCTCATGTCATGATTTCATTTCTGATGGTATTAAGCATGGCTTCTCGTATCCCCTCCTGCCATGCTCAGGAGTAAGCAGCAAGGAGTTGACTGGCTTCTGGGTCTTGTATATGTATAGAGTGTACACTTTGGGCTGTGACTTTCAGGGACCTCCTGGGGCTGCCCATGTCTCCTACAAAAGAAATTCCCAGAGTGGCCTGGGAAAATTGGGAAGATCATCCAAAGACAAATGGCAAAAGATGACAGCCGCTACTCCTTTTGATGGACAAGGTGTCCAGGTGTGACATATATATTGCTTTGACTCTATTTTGTGGTACCATACAGAAATTGTTTAGGTCCCTTTCTTTAATGGTTGACAAGGTCTGCATCCAATCTGTTTTATGAGTATCACACGTCTGATACTCTAGTGCCATTATGTACCAACCCTCATCACCCTAGCTCCAGGTACCAAAAAATAAAGACCTCACCTAGACCGCAGTCCAATCCACTAGGAGGCTGTGAGACCTAGCTGATCCCACCCTTCTTGCTATGAACAAGCTGGACCTCAAGCCCAGCATGTTGCTACCTTAATCCTGGATGCAATGCTTTATACAGCCTTGTTTGGCAGCCTTCTCTCATTCAGAGTTGTAGCTAACAAAATGCTTTGCCTTTAGTCTACCCGACAGTCATGGTGTTGGGTTCTGCCCTCAAAAGAGTCTTTTAAAACAGTACATTATTTAAGACAGCCTTGTTGTTAGGAATCGAAAGCATGGACTCAGCCAGCTTACACAGCAAGGAAATGTTCTATCTTCTATAACAAGAAATAAAAAAGATGTCAGCTTCAGGTATACATTGTTCAAGGCTTGAACTCATTTTTTCTGTAGTTCTGAAGGATCTTCCCTTCCTAAATGTTGCCTTTTCCTTCAGGCTTTTGGGAAGATAATTTTCTTTGTTCCAGGCATCTTGACCAGACACAACAGAGGTCAGAAGTAAAAAACAACAAAACAAAAACCGGAAAATTCTTCCTTTAAAAGTGAGAAAAAAACTATTTGAGAAAGCGTCACCTTCATATCTGTAGGATATTTCCCTGCAAAGATCAACAGGCAGAACTGTATTCCACATTACATGCTCAGCCAGTCTCTAGAAAGTGGAGCAACACCAGGTGAGACTAAATGGCATTCAGAGTGGAACTGGTCTCCTCTGAAATTCATGGCAACATGGAGAAAGTGACATATCTGAAAAAAAAAGATCCATTTTTGGGTTCTATTTTACTTTGTTTTCTTTTTTAAAGGAAGAAAATGAAAAAGAATGATGTTTGGGGAACCCACAGTGTCTGCTGTCCCTAGGTATCCATCTTATTTATTCTCATCCTCAAAACTTACTATAGAAAGTTTGTGTTACCAGTTTGTAACAATAGATAGGTTATTTAGACCGCCTAAACGTGAATTCCCTTACCTACAGTTGAATATTAGGAAAAATACTCCACATAAATATCTCACCCTTAGCATATAGGCCAAAGCATAGGATGACTGATGGATGATATTTCCTTGATCTTTATACAAAGAATTTTCTCCCTAAGTGGAGTAGGCTTTAGAATGCAAATGCTTCCAAAAAGGCAAGTACTTTGGATTCCACTGAGGATGCTGCTAGATTCTGTACTGTGATCAGTACTGGCAGAGGGAAACAGAGCTACAGAACAGTTCAAACGTGGAGAATCTGAAGTCTGGGGGTAGGGTAAGATGCACTAAACCAGGCTCACTCTCCATACTACTTCTCTTTTTTCCTGGTACGGTAAAATGTCCCCAAATCTGTGGAGAAAGATGTTAAGGCAAAAAGAAGGGATGTACAGGGAAGTAATCAACAGTGGGGACTTCCCTCTTTTAACCTAACAGGCATGGCTTTCTAGGGAAAGAAAGCTGCAGGGAAATGGGTGAACAGAGACGGCTGACATGGGAAGAGCTCTTGACATGGAGACAGAAACCAGGTTCAAATCCAGCTTTACCCTTTCATTCAGTTTTATCCCAAGTAAATCCCGAGCTTATTTTAACCCCAGTGATCAATTTCTCAAATGACAGTAAATGGGGCTGCTCTGTGGATCTCTCAGGGGAACCAGGAGAATTGAATGACACATGGAAATGAAAGTGTTTTGAAAAACACATTCTTCACAGATGTGGACAAGAACATGCTCTGTGTCTTTAAAGACAGCTGAATTACTCAAACCTGCCTTGTCTCCTTACTAGACAGATCGACCAGAAAAGTCAACATTCGTAAACAAGTGGGCTGAGGGCATTTTTCTATTGTTAGACTTTTGGAAAATTGACAGTGCAAAATCCTATCCAGTCTCCAATGCATAGTCGCAACTATGAGGAAGTGTTCAAGAAAAATTCTTGCCAAATGGTTCTTTCATAATAATATCCTTGTGTATATACAGATTTTGAAGATGAAGCACCACCTTTAAAGATAAAAAGGCAATGCAATTCCAGTTCAGAGCCTCAATAAAGTAATGGCAGGACAATGGAATTAACAGGACGACATTCCACAGTCCATCAACACCTAAGACACTCTTCATTTAGTGCTTGGCTATTTCTCAAGCCAAGTTTCCTGGCCCTTGTTCATGATAATTATCTTTGTTTCCTTTAAACTAGCTCCTTTAGGAGGGTAGTTTCAGGCATGGGTATCATTCCAGGGTAGCTCTCGCTATAAAACAGCTTTATTGCACTTTTGAATTATTAATTGTTCCCTAATTAGTTTCTGTGATCACATTTGCCCTTTCATCTCAATGATACTATCTCTGTAATTTTTATAAATGAAAAGACTAAAGACGTGGACTTCAAACGCTCAGTAGTAGCACAGTTGGAGATAATATGTCTGCTGTGATATTATCTCTGCTAAAGCCCTATAGCCTGTTGGAGTCTAGGACTGAAATCTGAGCCTTCCTATGCATCTATTGCTCTGAGACCCTGTGTGTGTTTGTGTATGTGTACAAGGTATCAAAGTTTGTGTGTGTGTGTATGTGTGTGCAAACACAATGGTGGGAGGAAATAGATAAGGTTGACTCTTGCTTCCAGTACCTGCTCGCTGACTATATGTTTCATGAGGGCAATCAGAGAGAGTCACTCTGCATTCATGGACTTGGGCTTTTTATTTGTAACATTAAGGCCATAAAACCTACTCTGCTTATTTAATAGAGTTTTCATCATAATCAGTTTAATAGTATATCATATCACAGAAAAGCATTTTTTAAATAAGCATCTGTCAATGATGCTCATCAGATGCTCAAGAGAACCTTAGCCAGTTATCAGAGAGCAGCTTATCTCCTTCCTTCTCCAGGACAAATCCATACTCACCTTCAACTCATGCTTTCCCTTCATCTCTCAGCTTTTATGGTACAAATAATTTCCCTTGACTCAGCCCAGAGTTACTTTCACTATACGAGTCTTATGTTTGTGGGTGAACTTCAAGTTCTTGCAACTGGAGTTAATGTCTTAGGTAAAAGTTGATAAACTTGTTTAGAGCTGTGGTTTTGGAGTCATGAGATACTGATGCAAACTCTAGTTTTGATTAGAAAGTTGTCTGATCTTTTCAAAGCCTTATTTCTTCTGAAAAATTAATGATTGTATTAATATCTGACTCAAATATTATGTGTGATTATTAAATTGTGTGATTATTAAATAAGGGAAAACGTCTACACACTTTAGGATAGTTTTTGGCAAATAATAAATACCAAACAAAAGTAGCTGCAATTAGTTAATAATAGTAGCCAAAATATTATACTATCATGACAAATATTACAACCTTAAATACTCTAGGAATCTACAGTAGTTTTTGAAGCAGTGAAATTTTGAATGAGAACTGAGGTGGAATTTGAAAAAGAAAAAAAAATAAGCCTTTTCATCATTGTTTAGCATAAACGTATAATGGAAGGGGCCCATGTGGAGCCAGATCAATTTGGTTTACCACATCTTTATTGAGTTACCAATTTTGATAGTTGTAGGTTTGATTCTGACTATAAGTGCTTATATTCTGGCTGAATACAAATGTCTTTCTTTCTCTGTGTGCATCCTCTTCTAGTTTTTTCGTCAATGACTATACTTTTCATTGCAGAGATTGTTAACCCCTTTGGATAAATTTAGTCCTGGGTGGGATTGGTGCTGTGATGTAGAATGGTAAACCTCAGCCTCCAGTGCCAGCATCTCATATGGGTATCAGTTCATGATCTGGCTGCTCCACTTCTGATCCAGCTCACTGCTAATGTGTCTGGGAAGGCAGCAGAAGATGGCCCAAGTACTTGGGTCCTTGCATCCACATGGGAGACCCAGAAGAAGCTCCTGGCTCCTGGCTCCTGACTTCAGATTGACCCAGCTTCAGCCTTTGGGGCCATATGGAGAGTGAACCACAAGATATCCCTCTCTCTCTCCCCCTCTGCCTCTCTCTCTGTATCTCTGCCTTTCAAATGAACAAATAAATCTTTTAAAAGTTTAGTAGTAGGTATTTTGGGGAAAAGTGATTACTTTCTTCAATTCTTTTGCAGATAATTCTCAATTGGTGTACAGAAATGCTACTTATTTTTACATAATGACATTGTATCCCACAACTTTGCAGAACTTGTTTATTAGTCTGAAGAGCGTTTTGGTCGAATCTTTAGGGTTTTCTGTATCTTAGATCATATTATCTGCAGTGACAATGTGGCTTCCTCTTTTTCAATTTCTTTCTCTTGTTTAATTGTTCTAGCTAGGACTTCTAGAAGTATGTTGAATGCACGTGAGCATCATTGTCTTGATTCACACCTTAGAGAAAAAGCTGTAGGCTTGTAAAATAGGGTTTAATATTTTGAGGTACATCCATAGTATACCCGATTTGCTGAGTTTTTATCACTGAGGGATGCTGTGACTTGTTACTGGTCGTGGAGGAGAGGGTGGTTGCTGGAGACAGTCTCATGTATTCTTTTCCTCAGCTCAGTATAAATGTAAAAAGCTGGGAAACAATTGTCAAAGAAGTGGAAACTTTCATTTGATTGGCAAGCAGCAGAAGAGCATCTGTTCTGAGAGGAGACCAGGCAGAGTGCCTGAAGGGGATACTGGATTCCAGGAAATGCCCAAGGTCTTTAAGGCATTATCTGTTCAATGGGTCATTCTACTGGGGGGTGTTCATTGGACAAAGGTGTCATATACGGTATATTGATTGGCTTGGGGCTCATGGAGATAGTAGGGTCTCCTTGAAGCAGCCCAAATCTCTCTAGGGGCTCAGCTCCGACCTCTGTCAGCTTTGGGTGGAAGATTGCAACCAATCTAGAAGGTGTGATTTAAAACCACAAGGGTACACATGTGGCACAGTAGCTATTAGTGGGGGAGATGTCAGCCAGTCTGGACAAAAGCTTTCCAGACACAGGTGGCAGCCTGCTTGTGAAGGACCTTCTACATACGTCTGAGGGGCCCACAGAATCAAATGCTTCTTCAGCATCTATTGAGATAATCCTATGATTATTTTATGTGGTATCACATTTACTGATGTGTATATTCCTGAGAAACTCATTTGGTCACAGTGAGAAAATTTTTTAATGTGCTGTTGGATTTGATTTGTTGGTATTCTGTTGAGGATGTTTGCATCTAGTTTAACCAAGGATATTAGTCTGTAGTTTTCATTTTATATTGTGTCCTTTTCTGCCTTTGGTATCAAGGTAATGCTGGACTCATAAATGAGTTTGGAAGAATTCCATTCTCTTCTATTTTTTGAAATAATCTAAGAAGCATTAGTGTTAATTTTTCTTTAAATGTTTTGTAAAATTCACAAGGGATGTCATCTGGGACTGAACTTTAATTTGGAGACTTTTTAAAATTTTTTATTTGATCTCACAACACATTATTGGCCTGCTTGAACATTCTATTTCTTTCTGATGTAATCTTGGTAAGGTGTATGTGTCCATGAATTAGTCTATTTCTTCTGTTATCAGAAAGAGCCACATAATTGTTCATTATAATCTCTAACATCCTCTGCATTTCATTTGTAATGTTTCTGTCTTTGTCTCTGATTTTATGTATTTGAATCTGTTCTTTTTTCTTATTACACCTAGGGATTTGTCAATTTTATTCATTTTTTCAACTATCTAGCTTCTGATTTTTTGCTGTTTTTTCTTTGTATTTCATTTAGTCTCTATGTCACTTATCTGAACTTTGAGTTGCATTTTTTTCTTTTTAATGATTTTGTATTTTATTTGTTCTTGTTTTCCTAGGTTTTTGAAATTCAATGATAAGTTGTTTATTTTATATCATTCTGATTTTTCTTTTTATGCAGGCATTGAGTGCTGTAACTTCCCTTCTAGTACTCTTTTGCTGTATCCCAAAAGTTTGGTATGCTATATTTCCATTTTGAATCATTTCAGAATTTTTAAGCTTCCTCCTTCATTTATTTCCTGACCACTTGATTGTTCAGCACTAAGTTATTTAATATCCATGCATTTTTTCATTACCAAAGTTTTTAATGTTATCGATTTTGAGCTTTTATAAAAGACTTATTTTATTTATATGGAAGGTAGAGTGACAGAGAGGGAGAGGCACAGAGACAAAGAGATCTTCTGCTCCCCAAATGGCTGAAGCAGCTGGGACGAGGTCAGGCTTAAGCCAGGAGCCCAGACATCAATCCAAGCCTCCCACGTGTGTGGCAAGTGCCCAAGGATTTGTGTCATCTTCTGTTGCTTTCTCAGACTCATTAGCAGGGAGCTAGATCAGAAGCCAAGCAGCTGGGAATTGAACCAGTGCTCTGATATGGGATGCCAGATTTGCAAGTAGCGTTCCTGGTTTTATTGCATTGTAAGTAGAAAAGATATTCTATTCTCAATACAAATCTGGAAAACATCATGCTGAGTGAATTAAGCCAGTCCCAAAGGTACAAATATTTTATGTTCTCCTTGATTGGTGACAACTAACCAACCACAAAAAAGGAAACCTGTTGAAGTGAAAGGGACACTATGAGAAACAGTGACTTGATCAGCCCTTGTCCTGACTGTTGATGTATAATTTAATACTTTATCCCTTTTAGTATTTTTTCTTGATCTACTTAATACTATTGGTTGAACTCTGTAATTAACACACATTTATTCTTAGGTGTTTAAATTTAATTGAAAAGTGATCCCTGTTAAGTGTAAGGGTGGGAATAAGAGAGGGAGGAGATGTACAATTTGGGACATGCTCAATCGGACTTGCCCCAAATGGTAGAGTTAGAAATGTGCCAGGGAATTCCAATACAATCCCTTCAAGATTGCATGTACCAATGCCATCTCACTAGTCCAAGTGATCAATTTCAGTTCACAATTGACCACACTGATAGGTCTAAGAATCAAAGGGATCACACAAACAAGACTAGTGACTGCAAATACTAACTGATAGAATCAAAAAGGGAGAGAACGATCCAACATGGGAAGTGGGATACACATCAGAGTCATAGAATGGCAGATGTCCTAAACAGCACTCTGGCCTCAGAATTAGCCCTTAAGGCATTCGGATCTGGCTGAAGAGCCCATGAGAGTATTTTAGGCATGGAAAGCCAATACACTCTGGCAAAAACAAAAAACAAACAAACAAAAAAAACCTTAAATGAAAGATCTCTGCGAGTGAGATCCCAGTAAAAAGAACGGGCCATCAAAGGAGGAGGTACCTTTCTCTGAAGGGAGGAGAGAACTTCCGCTTTGACTCTGACCTTGTCTAAATAAGATCAAAGTCAGCAAACTCAAGAGGCTTCCATAGCCTTGGAAACTCATGACTAGAGCCTAGGGAGATTTCTTCCGCCATAAACAAGAGTGTCAAATTGTTAAGTCAACGACAGGAGTCACTTTGTACTTATTCCTTATGTGGGATCTCTGTCCTTAATGTGTTGTCCAATGTGAATTAATGCTATAACTAGTTCTCAAACAGTATTTTACACTTTATGTTCTGTGTGGTGCAAACTGATGAAATCTTTACTTAATATATACTGAATTGATCTTCTGTATATAAAGACAATTAAGAATGAATCTTGATGTGAATAGAATGGGAGAGGGAACGGGAGATGGAAGGGGTGTGGGTAGGAGGGAAGTTATGGGGGGGAAAAAGCCATGTAATCCATAAACTGTACTTTGGAAAATTATATTTACTAAATTAAAGTGTTTATAATAAAAATATGATCTCTATTTCTAATAGTTTCTTATTGCTTATTTTGTGACTTACTATATAATCTATCTAGGAACAACGTTCCCTGTGTTGTTGAGAAGAATGTATTTTCTGTAGCAGTTGGATAGAAAGTTCTGTAGATGTATGACAATTTCAATTATTTTAGGGTGCAATTTAACTTACTTTTGTTGATTTTTTTCTCTCTAGATGATTTGTCCATTTTTGAAAGTTTGTTGTACAAGTCCACTACCATTATTATATTGGAATCTGTCTCCCCCATATAGGTCTATATTTATTTCCTTTATATTTTTGGGTGTTCAGATATTGGATGTTTACACACACACACACACATACACACAAACGTACACATGTTATTTCCTCTTGCTGGATTGAATCCTTAATCATTATTTAATGAACTTCTCTATCATTTTCACTGTCTTTGATTTAAAATCCATTTTATCTGAATGAAGTATAATGACTCCTGCTTTTTGATGGGTTCCAGCATAGAATGTCTTATTTATCCTTTCACTTTCAGTCTGTATGTCCATAGAGTTCAATAGAGTTTCTTGTATAGCAGTAAATACTTGTGTTTTATCTTACCCACGCAATCATTCTACGTCTTTAAACTAGAGAATTTAATACATTTTATTTAACATGATAATTGATAGGTAAGGCCTCATTACTGCCTTTTAATATTTGTTTTCCAGTTCCTTTCTCTCTCAATTATAATCTGTGTATGTAGTTAAGTTATTTTCTCTGGTAGTGTATTTGGCTTTCCCTACTTATTATTTTTTGGTAAAAGGTATTATAAGCTATTGTTTTATGGTTTCCATTAGACTTACAAAAAACTTTGGTTATAACCAGATATTTTGAAATGATACTAACTTAAAAATAAATTAAAAATTAGGGAAATAATGAAGAGCAAAGAATAAAAGATACCAATAAAAAAGTCTACACTTACATTTCATTACTTCCCACATTTTAAATTGTTGATGTTCCATTTTGCTTCTTCTATATTGCCTACCTCTTAATATTTAATGTTGTTAATATCATTTTAATTGCTTTGTGTTTTAGTGTTCACGCTAAATGTATGAATGGCTTATGTACCACACTTACAATATTGGAGCATTCTGAATTTGTGTAGTTACTCTTATTAGTGACTTTGCTACTTCCTGATATTTCCTTCTTACTCATTAGCATTCCTTTTTCCAGTATGAAGAACTCCCTTTAGCATTTCTTGTTATACAGGTCTGGTAGTAAAAAATTCCACCAGCTTTTGTTGGGGAATGTCTTTATCTCTCCCTCCTATCTGAAGGAAAGCTTTGCTGGGTACATTACTGTTGGATGGCAATTTTTTTCAGCAGTACTATAAAATCTCATCCCACCATCTCCTGGCCTATAAAGTTTCTTTCTTTCTTTTTTTTTATTTTATTTTGTCAGACAGTGAGAGAGAGAGAGAGAGAGAGAGAGAGAGAGAGAGAGAGAGAGAGAAAGGTCTTCCTTCCGTTGGTTCACCCCCCAAATGGCTGCTATGACTGGCGCGCTGCGCGGATCGGAAGCCAGCAGCCAGGTGCTTCCTCCTGGTCTCCCATGCGGATACAGGGGCCCAAGCACTTGGGCCATCCTCCACTGCCTTCCCAGGCCACAGCAGAGAGCTGGACTGGAAGAGAAGCAACTGGGACTAGAATCGGGTACCCATATGGGATGCTGGAGCTGCAGGTGGAGGATTAACCAAGTGAGCCACGGTGCCGGCCCCTTGTAAAGTTTCTGTTAAGAGACTGCAGTCAGACAAACTTGGACTCCTTTATGTGTTATTTGCTTCTTTTCCCCTGAATCTTTGAGATTACTTTTTAACTTTAGAGAGCCTGATATAATATATCTTGATGTAGACTTGGTTGGATTGAATCTGACTGATGATATTTGACATCCCTTTATCTGGATAGTTGTAGCTTTCTATAGGTTCGGGAAATTTTATGATATTAGCTCCCTGAATATGTTTTCTACCCTTTCAGCATTGTCAAATCCCTCTTGGATCCTGATAACATGGACACTGCCCTTTTCATGCCATCCCAAAGTTCTTGTAAGTTTTCCTCTTTGTTCTGAGCTCTTGGTTCTTGAGCTCACTGATTCTTTTGCTTGATCTACTCTGCTACTGACACCTTCCATTGCACTTTAAATTTCACCTAGTGTACTTCAATGTTGAATGACTTCTGTTTGATTTTGTTTCATTACTTCCATCTCTCTATCCATCTCTCTGTTAGAGGATTAAGTCATCTATGTCTCCTTGAGATTCACTGAGATTCATTTAAAAGGTTACTTTAAAATATTTATCTGATAATTTGAAAATCTAGATCCTAGATTTCTGGCATTCCATTTTGTTTGCTAGGCAAGGTGATAGTTTATAAGTTCTCGATGCTTGTTGGTATAAAATGTCAATCTACACACTGATGGGTTACACATAGTAATCTGTCTTCATTTGTGGCTGTTATTCTGGAAATTCTAAGCAGTCTGTTTATATTCTCTACTCCTGTGGACACTTCTGCTATTTTCACACTACATCACCCTCAGTTGAGGCTTCCCCAGATCCACTATTGATGTTTTATCAATGTTTCTTACCCATAACACTCCCCAAGTTCAGATTTCTCCCAAATCTGCAGTTGGCATGTTCTTTAGGTTAGTGAGGAAATACCTAAAAAGGGAAAGTAGATCACTACAAGCTTTTTCCTAAGCTGGGATAAGGTCAGATTCCTAGGGCTGTCTACCCCAAATGTCACGATGCTTGATCACAACTCAAGCCCACTGAAACCCACCCTGCAGTGGTCTATCTGCTACTGAACTAGACTCACTGCATGATGCCACTTTGACTTGCCATTGGTGATTCTGGCTGGAATATAAAACTGATCAGCAAGGGCCACAGAACTCCACTTGGCAATGAAACAGGTTTAGAGGCTCTTTTTTGCAGACACTGACACGGAGAATGGGACAATTAAGATCAGCTCAATATTGGCTCTTACCAGTTTGGCACTGAATCTCAAAACAGTCCTATAGTCCATTACTGTTTAATCAAAGATGTAGCACCAGTCAGAGAGGCAGCCACTCAGCTGCCCAGGAAGATACTAGGCGAGTCCCACCTGGATCTCACAGTCTTCACGTCCTGTGCAATCTTGGAGGTGCGTATCAGACTCAGGTGTAGCAGGCAGTGACACATGCTGAAACAAGTCTGTCTCACAAAGGCACAAGTTCCCTCCTGGTACTCAGGTAAGCCTAGGGACTGAGCCCACAAGAACTTGTCCAGGGATGGGGTCCACTGGGATCTGTCCTATGACAGTATCTACCAGCCCATCACTGAGTTCCAAGACACAGTTCCATGATTACTCTCTGTCTTCCCAAAGTTGGAGGAGGTCAGTAATAGTTGCCTCCTCAGTCACACCTGATGCCACTGTCACCATGCCCCATGAAGTCCTGGGGGTACATGTCAGTCCCCCAAGCCTGGCAGTGACACATGCCAGAATAAGTCCATCCCACAGGAATGCAGGTCTCTGCTCTATTTTGGGCAAGTCCAGAGGTTCTTTCCCGGAGCACTGGCCTGGCCTAGAGATAGGGACCATTGGGTTTTAACAAGTGCTAGGACTTGAACATTAGACTCACCTCTGAGCTCCAAGGCAAGATCTTAAACTCCTTCTTCTGCCCTCTGCACAGCAGTTACAGTCTTGCTCCAATCTCTGACTGCATGTGCAGTAGGTATAATGGAGCTTGTCTGGCTTTGGGAAATCCAAATAGTCTTTAAGTATAGGCTGGGTTGCAGGGGCTGTGGGACTCGATTTTTTCACAGTACACCTGCTACTGGAATTCAATTCCCTTTGCCTCCCCCATAGAGGCATCCTCATTCTCTACACTGTGCTCCCTGGAGCTGTGGGAGGAGTGACCTAGGCAACTCTTCCCTTCCAGTTTTCTAAAATTGACTTTCTGCTTCTTATTACTATTCAACAACAAGGCATTCGGGTCTCTCTCCCTTGGCTTTTGTAGCTCTTCTGACAGAAACTTTGTGTGAGAATAGCTGTTCAGATTGGCATACCTGTGGGGAGCAGGTCACCAGATCATCTTACTCAGCTGCCATCTTCTTCCCAGCCTCTTAACAATTTTTAAAAAGTCAAGTAAGTCAAGAAATAAAAAGGAGATAACAAGGATGATATGACCACCTTAGCTTGCAAATCACTACAGAAGTTCGGAAGTGAAAGAGAGAGTGGGGGAGAGAGGCAGCAAGAAGGAAAAAAGTACTGTAGGTAGGCACAGGGAGCATCCATTACTCCTGAACAGTAACTCAGTGAAAGAAATCATCCTAATTGCTTTTCTAACTCTGACATTCATAATGAAGCTAAAACAACAGGCTATAACTAATTAGGCCTTTGAGCCTAATGTGACCTTCATGTGTGCTTCAGTACAAGAAAGTAACTGAGATGTCTGGCTGATATTTGGTATACCCTTCCTCAGAGTAAGGAATTGGAAACCATTTATAGAATCTGGTAGAGGCATCTTATCCCAGTAAAACAAAGTATAAGACAAACCGAAGACTTGAGCCCATGGAACAATGCTTATTTCTGTAACAAATGTTAAAACTGGGCAGTAGAATATGGCTCCTAAAGTAGGACTTTAGCCCATGCTCCTGAGAGGAAGGGCCACTAAAATGATCCCACATCATTATCATCCATTCCCTGAGCCTCATTACTTCTGAGTCCTCCATACAATTCTGCACTGCACTCTACTCCACCTTGGAGAATTTCTTTAGTTGCTGTTCAAACTTCAGCATAACTAAGCCCATACACTTTGTAAATGAGAGGTAATTTAGAGTGAGCTCCAAATACCACAGACCTAAAGTATCTCTTGGGTTAACATAATGAGAATTTCAATGCCAACAGCATTGCTTGTGTGGCAGAAGTCCCGAGATGTCCCTAATGCAGTTCCCAGGGGATTTCTAGTTCTCATCTCTGGTGTGTTACTGCAGGGTCTAGTCTGAAACCTTTCAGCTCTTAAAGGCTAGAAAGCTGAACTTCCACCTGTCTAACAGGATAGAACAATGCCTCATTCTTTGTCAAAAAGTACACACAAGAACTCCTGGTGCTCATCAGAAGTTAGCAGTTGCCATCTTAGAGGGCCCCTGGTCAAACACTGAAGCTGGGTCTCAAACTGGGTCTTTCTCATCTCCAACTAGTCACATGCGTAGAGTTCCATTTCAGAATTTCTCCAGTGTTTCTTCCTGTACTTTTTCTCCTTTCTTACAGGCAAGGGTCATCCTGCCCAACTCAGGGACAAACCATGACTGGCTTCTGGGACAGTACCCAAAGCCAAGCTGTCCCTTTCTCCTTGACCCCAGGAAGAAGGACCTGCATGTCTCTTTCTGATTTTCTGGATCTTGTTCTGTGCTTCCTTCAGTCAAGCACTTGTTGTCATGTCCGCTAATGTGCTAGAGACCCATGGATGGTGTATTGGGAATCAGGGAGGAGGATTTTTCAAGATCTTGAGCTTTGGAGGATCCTCAGATTGGAGGTCCAGTTCTGCTACTTCCGAGCTGAGGGTCCTACTAGTTAAATTGTTCTTCATCTCTGTATATCATATCCACAACCACATAAAAGAGATAATAACTGTATCTACTCATAGTATTATTACGTGGATCCAATGAGATAATGCATGCAAAACACTCAGCATAGTTCTCTGAATATAGGACCTGTTCATTTGTTTTTCTTAATATTGTGTGTCTGCCAGGAAGTGTTGTGTTCCTTGTAAACACATCAGACTTTAACAGTGGAATGTGACTGGATTGATATGTTTGGAGAAGTCTCTGAAACCATGGACTAGAGAGGTCAATTCAAACTACAATACAAATTTCTTGTCTCAGAAGCAATTATACAAATATGTGAAGATTGTTCAATCTACACTCAAACTTTTTGTTCACAAAAAGGAGGTGACAGTAAATGAATTGTGTCTCTTGAAGCGCTTGAGGGTTTTTCTTTTAAAGACTCATTTATATATTTGAAAGTCATAATTAGAAAGAGGGAAAGAAAGAGATAAAGAGAGAAAAGGAGAGATCTTCCATCCACTGCTTCACTCCCTAGAAGGCTGCAGTGTTCAAGGCTAGGCCAAGACAAAGCCAGGAATTAGGGGTAACATCCAGGTCTCCCACATGAGTGGCATGGGCCTAAGGACTTGGACCATCTTACACTGCTTTTCCCAGGCCATTAGCAGGGAGCTGAATTGAACTGGAGCAGCCAGGACACGAACTGGCAACCATATGGGATGCTGTCATTGCAGGCTGCAGCTTTACTAGTTACAACACACTGTCAGCCCCTGTGCTTGAGGGTTTACAGCAAATTAATCAAAGTCACTGAGGTAATTCTTTTTCTAGACATTAGCATTCCGGTCCTTTAATTTCATGAGTGAGGTACAAACATTGCCAGTGCTGTCGTCTAATTAATTGCTCTGTGCACAAGCACTAATTACAAAAAGGCAAAGTTCAATACTAGCTGTACACAGGTATTAGGAAGCTAGCTAGCTAGTTTTAAGGGAAAAAAGAAAAAAAAACGAAAGAAGGGTGGAGGAATGAAAGTGATTGAATTTAAGATGGGAAAATCTATCAGGATAAAACACACACTTATTTCCTTTTCTTTTTGATGAGATAGCTGTGTGATTCATGCAACTCGTCTTTGAGGCAATATTAGAATTGTGGCAAACGTCCAGCTTTGAATACTTTGCACTGAAAAGTAAGGTCAAGAATATTCTTTAAACTCAATGTGGAACACCTTTTTTGTACCAAAGGCTTTATCTGCAATCTATAGTCTTCAGTCTCCTCCATTCTGGACAGATTTTCAAATATAGACCTCTTAAATTTGGTTAAGAAATAATTTTCCTACCCCAAATATTGCTTGAATTTTAATTTAAATACAGTCTAACATTTAGTAGATATCCATCATAATAACTACTGACACACAAAGTACTCTGCAAGTACTTGCTAAATGAATGAATGAATGAATGACATTAGTTGAGTATGGCTTTCTCAGTCTATACTGGCCTCATTGTTGAGAAAAACAGATCACCTAGTTTCTGAAGGATCAGCAGAAAGATTTCACAACTGCACAAAAGGCTACACAGTTCAATTCACAACTGAGCAAAAAGGCATTGACTGTCATCACTGGAAATTCTCTAGGATGTCAGCTGGCTATATATGCATTTCTACCTTTGTTGACGAAAGGTTTATATTTCAATTCAAACCTTACGTCTGGATTAAATGGCACTGCCATCTGGGAGACAATACATGATAGGTTGCAAGTGTAACTACTTCTTTAGCAAAGACTTAGCAGCTTGCATCTACATGCCAAGGGTATGAAGACTGCTTCTGCAAATGAGACAACTTGATAGTCAGCTTTGCTGGAGGAAAATGATGAGTAGAATAGATGAGTAGAGTAGACATAAGTGAGAATACTGGGGGTAGGCACTGAGAAGGGCTTTAGAGAAGCTGTAGAATAGCATGAGGTCACTGAGATGTTGAAGATAGGAGAAAAGGGATTGAACCTGAATTGGAGATGAGAAATGTGGAAGGAGGTTGTTCACATTTTAATGACTAAGGACTAGTAGGTACAGACTCTGTTTGCTTTATACCACAAATTTCACAAGTATAAAAATTGGGAACTTCTAAACTGAGGTATAAATTGCTAAAACTGAACTACTTTGTAGCCCAATCTCAGGATGGGCACCACAAACAAACCTGAGAACAAGAAGGAAATGTAGAAAAATTAAAATTTTGCAATTATCCAGAAAAAGACATTGTAACCGGAAGCCATTCTTCTTGAAAAATACTGTTCTGGAAGTCTCCCTCATCACATATGTCTGCTGCCCTCACTCTCCCTTCTTCCTCTAATCTGCTACAAGTTCTGAAGGCCATGCTTCTTTAATTATCCCAGTTTCTCAATTTCAGCCCTATCTTTACAGAATTAAAAAAAAACTATTTTCTCTAAAAATCAGATACATAATCCAAGCTTTTTAAAATTCTCATCTATTTTCCACAAGAACAACAATCAGTAACTGTCTGGGCAAGGACAATGCTTAGTCAGCCTCTGGAGGAGAGGACCAGTCTGTAAATACTCTTGTTACCTTATAACCAACAGCATTTATAATAGAAAATCATATGACATAATATGGAAAAGCATATGACATAATTCAGCACTTTCATTTGATTTAAAAATGAAAGTTCTTTGAAAAACTTTATGGCCGGCGCCACGGCTCAATAAGTTAATCTTCCGCCTGAGGCGCTGGCACACCGGGTACACTGGGTTCTAGTCCCAGTCGGGGCTCCGGATTCTGTTCCGGTTGCCCCTCTTCCAATCCAGCTCTCTGCTATGGCCCAGGAGTGCAGTGGAGGATGGCCCAAGTCCTTGGGCCCTGCACCCACATGGGAGACCAGGAGGAACACTTGGTTCCTGGCTTCAGATCAGCGTGGTGCGCTGGCCACAGCACGCTGGCCACAGCGGCCATTGGAGGGTGAACCAACAGAAAAGGAAGACCTTTCTCTCTGTCTCTCTCACTATCCACTCTGCCTGACAAAAACAAAAACAAAAACTTTCTAACCACTAAAAGATACTTACAAAAATCTGTAGCAAGCATGAAGAAGCAAACAGAAACATTTCTTTAAAGCTAGAAATGATTTTACTATCATTATTACTCTTCAGCATAATATTGGAAGTTCTGACAAATACAGTAAGACCCCAAACAATACAACAAATAGTCTAGGTACTTGAAAGCATGAGGCAAAAATTTCATAATTACGACCCTTTCACATAACAATCCTTCCTTGAAAACTCAAAAGAATGAATAGATAAATAGGTAAGTTAGATAAAAGGCTGTTATATAAAAAGCTAACATACAAAGCCAATACTATTTTAATCGTGGCAACTACTAATTAGAAAATATAACTGAAAGAAGACAACATTTACAAAATAAAATTATAAAAATACAGGAATTTATCAGTAAAATATGTGGATTTTATGCATACATTTATAAAATGTTATTAAAAACATAAAAGTGCTAAGAACATGAAGAAAAACATAATATTTATGTAAGTAAGGATTTAATATTAAAAATATCTCAATTTTCCCCAAGTTAATCAAAGTAGATATTGAAACTCAATTTTAAAGTAAATTGAAAGTATGTTATTGCAAAAATTTAAAAAAAAGGAAGGATTAAGATGGGAAGGAAGGAGGGAAATATATTCTTTTTTTATTATTTTAACAGATAGAGTTAGACAGTGAGAAACAGAGAGAAAGGTCTTCCTTCCGTTGGTTCACTCCCCAAATGGCCGCTACAGCCAGCGCTGCGCTGATCCGAAGCCAGGAACCAGGTGCTTCTTCCTGGTCTCCCATGTGGTTGCAGGGCCCAAACACTTGGGCCATCCTCCACTGCCCTTCTGGGCCACAGCAGAGAGTTGGACTGGAAGAGGAACAACTGGGACTAGAACCAGCACCCATATGGGATGCTGGCACCGCAGGTGGTTGATTAACCAAGTCAGCCACAGTGCTGGCCGTATGTTATATTCTTAAAATGATAACTATGAAATACTGAAATATGTTCTCTCTATAATAATAAAAATTTCAAAAATCAACATCATAATATACTATAACAAATGAACAACAAGTAATTAAAACAGTAGAGAAATGGATCACAGGAAAACAGAGCACAATAATCTGAGTCATCTGAAAATGCACCAAAACATATTTAAGTGCTCTATTTAATAACGGAGACCACATGAAGCATCAGGAGGGGTACTGGTTGATACATGGTTTCAAGAAGGATGTGCACATTATGGAGAATGGTAAAATCAGTACATCCAAAATAGTAAATACAATTAATTTCCAGGTAGATTAAAAATAAAAACATTAAAATTAAAACTAAAAATCATTTACAGAAGATATAGAGCAGCATAGTAGACAACTTTTGATATTTTAACTAAAATAGCATAGAGATGACACTTAAGAAAAAAAATGTTTATTTTTGGCTTACAGTTTTTGAGGTCCAAGGTCCAAGATCAGACGGTCTTGTTAGTCTGGCATGTGGTGGTGGCACATATGCAAGGGTGGATCACCTGGCACCTTCAAAAGCAGAAACAAAACCCTCTCTTAAGAACTACCTTCTGAGGACATCCCTGGAACCTGACGACCTCCCACTGGGCCCATCTCATATATACCATAATCAGATCAAGCCTTCTCCCTTAATCCATTACTCATTAGTATTAATCCATTGATGATCAACATAAGACTTTGGAGACAAAACACTTGATTCATGGGACTTTGGGGAACACTCCAATGATTATCCAAACCATAACAAATGGAAAAGGGAAACCATTTCTTGTGCAAGACACCAAAGGCAAAAACTAGAAAAGGCAACATTTTATAGATTTGAACATGTCAAAATTAAATAGCCAATAGCTGTAAGAACGAGAGAAGACATTTTCATATTTAACAAATAAAGGAATAATATTTAGACTATATGGGATGGCTACAAATCAGCACAAGAAGTGTAATAATCCTAAAAGAAAACAGGGCAAAATATGAGTAGGCAATCCACAAAAGCAAAACCAGAATGGATAATGTCCATCTAAGGAGGTGATCCTTCTCACTAATTGTCAAAGAACTGCAAATTGAAACAGCAGTACTATACCTTATACCCATTTGATGCACAAAAATTAAAGTGAGATAAAGTCAGATTCTGATGAGAATGTTGAGAACAAGAATTTATTAATAAAATAATCTGGAGAATTACTTGAAAGTATTAAAATTACATATATGTTTCAAATATTGGGTATGATATCTAGAAAAACTCATATATATAACAAGGATGCAAATAAGTAAACAAGAATATTCATCACAGCACTGCTTACAATAGCTAGTAATTTAAAGCAACTTTATATCACATCAAAATGTGATAAACAAAATGTGTGATAAACACATCAAAATGTGTTTTTGTGGAAAAATGGAGTGTTGATTCAACAGTTAACAGAAATGCTCTGCATTTTAACTGAACATGGAATATTCTATATTGATAAATCGGTAGATATCAACATAGATAAGTCTCAGAACAAATGTTGCACTGAAAAACAGGAATTCATTCTATATAAAACAGTATTAATGTTGTAACCAATAATGTAAGCTAATAACTGAGCAATGTGGCAAGACTGAAGAAGCGAAAGGAGGAAAGACTATAACAAAATAGGGAAGCCAGACTGCACAGACAAACGAAGATAAAGTGACAGAGCTGCCATTTGTTGCAGCAGTTACGATGCTGACTGGGATGCCAGCAACCCATATCAGACTGTTAGGTTTAGTTCTGGCTCAGCCTCCGATTCCAGCTTCCTAATATTGTACATCCTTCTGGGAGGCAGCACATGTACATGTGTCCCTTCCATCCACATGGGAAGCCTAAATGAGTTTTGGGCTCCTGGCTTCTTCCTGATCCAGCCATAGATATTTTAGACAATTGGCAAGAGAAAAAGTGGATAAGAAATCTCTTCTGTGACTTGCAGATAATAATTAATAATTTAAAAACATAGTTCCATAAATTGTAGACCTGGATTCAAACCCACATACGTGAACTTGAATTTACATATATACAAAGGATTTGCAAAAATTCATGGAAATGTACTTTATCTTTTTACAAAGAAGCATTGATTTATTTGAAAGGCAGAGAGAAAGTTTTTTGGGGGCTGCTCTCATCCACTGGTTTACTCCACAATGTTTAGGGTTGTGCCAGAATGACGCTGGAAATTAGGAACTCAATATAGGTCTCCCAGGTGAGTGGCAGTGACCCAACTACTTGAGCAATCACTTGCTGACTCCCAGGGTATGCATTAGCAAGAAGCCAGAGGGGGAGGCAGGGCTAGAGGAACCCAGGCACTCTGAAATGGATTATGGGGTGTACCAAGGGGTGACTCAACCACTGTTACACCTAGTCTGTATTTTTTTGTGAAATTTTTATTTATGTATTCATTATTTATTTTAAAAGCAGAAAGAGAAAAATAGACAGCAATTTCTCATCTGCTGATTTACTCCCCCTAATAAATGCAACCACTTGGCCTGGGCTACACCAAATCTCAGAATCCAAAATTCAATGTGGGTCTCCCACATGGATGGCAGAGACCCAACTACTTTAGCCATCACCACTGCTTCCTATTAGGTGCAGTAGCAAGAAACTAGAATCCAAAGCAGATCTGGGACTTGGTCTCGGGCACTTCAATATGGAATGCAGGTGTCCCAAGTGGCATTCTACCTGCTGAACCAAATACTTGTCCCTGTATTGCATTTTAATTCATTTTTAAATATTGTTGTAAACATATGTTTACTTACCCTTTATATCATATAAAAATTCAATTTTGTCCAAATAGATAAGTCAAGTTTGTATTTAAAAGTGACTTTTCTTAATTTCTATGACTAGTAACCTGAAGCGTACTCTTTGGTCCCTGTACACACAGCTTCCTTGATTTGCAGTGTGCCCGCCCTCATAGACTTTGTACTAAATGCTGCTGTGATATTCCTTTGTCATTTTGGGTTGGCATACTTAAGATGGCTTTAACTTCTTTGCAAAGTTAGAAATCTCACTGTGCATTTTACTCTAAAGCTCATTTTACAGATGCCTTACACACTGGTAGGTAATGAAACCACAAGTCATTCAGCAACTAATTTGTGAATGCCTCACTGCATAGAGCTTCTGTGAGCCTAGGTCCCATGTTAAAAAGCCTACGTGTCTCCCCTATGACCTAAAACTCTGTGTCCGATTCCTATTAACTAAGTTGGTTACCAATATGGCTTTGCTCAATCTTTAATGTTTGTAACCCAAACAGATATTTATTAAGTTATTAAAACATATGTATTGAGTTCTTACATAAAATTCATCTATTTTAAAAGAAAAAGAATCATTGAGCGAGAATATCTTTTCCGTTTTTCTACAGGGTACACTCAACCTTTGGATTAGGGGTATATAATCAAGGTCTGTTGGGACACTCGGGCTAGCCTATTTTTCTGACAGGTGACTTCTCCAGGAGGCAACAGTTTGCTTCATCTGGGTAGGCTTTAAAGTTCAATTAATGAAAGCAAGTGAAAACACTAGAGTGGAAATTGCATTGGAATCCACTTTATCTTTCTGTGATCCAACCAAATTTACACATCAAGTTACTGTTCTGCGGTGGCTGTGCCAATATCCTCATTCATTTTCTGCACGAACATTTACTGTGAATAAACAAAAAGAGTGAATTCTTAAACGTTTATATTGCCTTGGCATTCCTTATGAATATCAATTAGTTTTCTCATTCCACAATTGGGCTCAGTCACCTTTATAGAGTTTCCAATTCTCTATCTCCTTCCAGTTACTCAGGGTGATCAATTCAGATGTTTGTCTCATAGGACCTATCTAGAGAACAGTCTGATATAACCCACTCAAATCCACATCCCACGTGAGCTTCACAGATATGCAGCAGTGGCTACTTCTCAATCACTCTGATTCCAGGGAACACATGCCTGCTTGCTGTGAACCCACCAAGCAGAAGTTCCAGAGGGAAGCCTGTGTGGGTAACTCCCTGGACACCTGTAAGAACTCTGGTCCATGGGTCCTTCTCCGCCACTCTTGCTCCTCACCTGCTGGCTGTGTGTGTGTGTGTCCTTGATATCCTTCATTTCCTGTTGCTTCTGTGAGGTGTGCCTCCCTCTTTTCTCATGGTCTGTCTGGTAAGTAATTTAACTGCTTCCATTACTTCATGTAGTTTGTTGCACTGACCAACATGCCTGACTGATGCAGCTGAACCTAACTTCTTTTTCAGTTAGAGCTTTCCTAAAGAGTGTGTCTTGGTAGAAATGCACTTAACCCACGTCAGACAAGAGCCACAATAACATTTGCCACCAAAAAATTTCCTGTGAGAAGGATACTTTGTCACCCAGGATAAAGATGTATCCAGGGAAATTTTTTCCTTGTCACCCAGGATAAAGATGTATCCAGGGAAAGACACATACTAAATATCTATGACTACTGGCATTGGAGCCTTGAAAGGGCAGGGCTAGGGTTCCAGTTGCTCTCCTAGATCTCCTAGGAGAAACATCAAGACAAAATTAGAAAGAATTTGTATTTACAAAACAATGAGGTATCCAGAGGGCTGGAGGGAAAGTCGTAAGAGTTTCCTGTGATGGCAATATGTGGTGCTCTCTAACCTGCTTCTCATCAGCAAGATCCCGCTTCAAGACACTATTTTGCATCAGGTCTCCCAATCTCTGTTAGGTCACTCTTTGGGTCAAAGTCCTCAAGTTGAAGATTAGACAAACTTGGTTTTCAAACTTCTCTTTCGATCTATTTTTAAACTACCCTTGGATTGTAAGCTGGAAATAATAATAATATGTATCTTATATAATAATAATGCCTATCTTACATAATTAAAAATCAGTATAGCACAGTACTTGCTGGCTTTGGCAGATTCTTCTGACCCTTAAGAAAAATCTCAGCTCTGTTTTACTAATTATGTTTTCAAGGCAAGTTTGTTAACTTGTCTTAATGTTTTATTCTTATCTGCAAAACAAGGGTAATTTAAAAGTACCTATATTATGAGTGGTTCTAAAGCTCAAATTAGATAGCTCAAATAAATCTGTTAGCAGAGGTCCTGACACATAATTACAGCTCAATAAATGTTGGCAAAATTATTATTATGGTTGTTGAGAAAATTGAAATGATAGCTATTTATGCAAATCACTGAGCTTTATGCCTGATGCCGAATAGGCACTCAATTAATATTAGCTTCCTTCTTTTCTCAGCAATCAGAAAATGTAGAACAAATTTGCAAGGAACTTGAAAGGGTTTTTCTCAAAAAACAGTCCTGTCTTAGGGAATTATGTAGTCACATTTGTTTGCTTTTCTAGACAGCCCTTTCATCAGAATTTCTAAATCTTCATTGAGAAAGCAGCTAACGTTTCCTGGCAAGAGAAAGATAGCCCAAATTCTCCAAAGAAGGAAACAATAAAGAATTCTCCTCTGCTTCTCCCACATTCCTTGCAGACACTTTTCAGATGAGTCACAAGGGAGAACGGAAAGTTGATATTATGTTTCTTCAGTGAACAGAACTGGACTAGTTTAACATTAAACATTGAGGAAAGTAAATGGCCTGTCCTAGAGAAAGGAACAATGATGCTGGCCAGGCCTGTCCAGGGGAAAATGAGCAGGGGGAACCCAAGCCAGAGATGGAGAGCAGAGAAGAAAGGGAAATACGAGAGGTAGGTATTGACATCATGCTCTTCTGAGATGTGGGTTAGAGTTTAATTTTACTAAGTCTTCTCACATAAACTACCTCTTCAAGATAAAGGTTCTTATTTAATAAGAAAATCCAGACCTCACAATTCCATCTTCCAAGAGAGCCAAGCAAGGGACCACTCAAGTAGTCTCCTAATGGGATAGCTTCATAGTTCCTGCATTCTGACTATGCTCAGGGAGAAACAGGGGGGATGAAAAGTAGGTGATAGAGAAATGTCATATTTGCCAACTGCAGAGCACAAAAATATTCTGTAGATATTGGAAAGAATATGAAAGAACATAGCATTTGCTCTATTCCAGGATTCCTGCAATCCACTCCAGGCCCTTCCTGCCAACTATAATCATCATATGTGAACCTGTCCTTGCAAGGAGAGTCAGGTCTCTCAAGCAGGAGCTCAATTCTGTGACCATTCACTCAGGAGTCAACTTGACTTTGGACATCTGCTGTTTCATTCATTCAGGTAAGAACTATGAAATAGGTTATAAATCACACTCTGCATTAAATGGTGAAAGCATCTCTGCCCTCGTAGAATAGAAACAGATTTGAAAAGAAAGTCTGGCAAGAAATAATTAGGAGGAAATAAAATGGAGACAGGCAGGCTAGTTGCAACACAGAACAGGGAACATGACACAGTCTGGAAAGAAGGGAGAGGAGAGAAAGAAATTTCAGGAAGGACATCTTGTAACGTGTAATGTTTCAGCAAACTGAAGTCAAGTAAAGTTGATTAGGGATAATAACATGATGTTCCAGGAGTGAAAGTAGTGTCCTCGTGAAAGTCAGGACAAATGTTGCACAAGAAGTGATGGTATGTTGTCATGAGGTGAAATGTGAGAGAAGCAGGAGCCAGGGGTGAATCTGGAGAAGGAGGATGAAAAACATGACTGTCATGCAAAACAAGTGAGGAATCATCAAATAATTTTAGCAGAAGTCTGGCATGGTAAGATTTCTGTATCAGGAAGATCTCTCTAGCAACAATGAAGAATATAGATTGGAGCAGGACATGGGGGAAGCAGAAAGATCAAATAGGAGGCTATTACACTAGTTTGTGAGGAAATGATGAGGACCTGAATTAGTTGTATATGAGAAAATTTCAAGTATATGGGTTTAACGAAATTTTAAAAATTTAGCAGGTGGAGTTAAGCAGTGGTTAGGATGTGGTTTGGGATGCCTGAACCCCATATTTGAGTTCCAGCTCTGTTCTCCCTTATATCTTCCTGTTAATGTGCATCCTGGGAGAGAGTAGTGATGGCTCAAGCAGTAGGGTCCCTGCCACCAAGTGTGAGGCCTGAACTGAGTTCCCAGATCCTGGGTTTGGCCTGCCCCAGTCCTGGCTGTTTTGGGCATTTGGAGAGTCAATCAATGGATGGACGAGCTGGCTCCCTGTCTCTCTGCCTTTCTAAATAGATGATAGATAGATCGATAGATCAATAGATAGA
This sequence comes from Lepus europaeus, assembly GCF_033115175.1. Taxonomy (NCBI): domain Eukaryota; kingdom Metazoa; phylum Chordata; class Mammalia; order Lagomorpha; family Leporidae; genus Lepus; species Lepus europaeus. The sequence goes on along the minus strand of NC_084839.1, from coordinate 74,674,761 downwards.
TAGATAAAAGGAAATTTAAGAGGTGAAATCTTTAGATCTTAGGTGATTAGGTGGAATTTGTGATGGTACATTAACCAGCTTGATGGAATATTATTTTGTAACAAAAGGAAATGTACCATAAAGCCATGAAATGACATGGGAAACTTAAGTGAGGTAATAGGATCTAATCTACAAAGACTGAATACGACCATTTCATTACAAATACATGTGTTCTTTTATAAGGTCTAAAGATTAAATTGTGTGTCCTACAGATTCCTTCATAATAGAATTAGTTTCCTACCTTGAAGAGAATAGAGAAATGAAAGAACATGTTTGGCTTAGAATAGAGAAATGAGGGAGCAAGTCCTAGATCGCTTGCTGACAATAGCAATATTACATGAATACTTAGCAAACCGTTTCAATCATTAGATAACAACTTAAGAAAACATTTACCAGAAGGTCCAATGCCTTCTATAAATTTTAAGAATCATGTATTTGAAAACACCTCTTAAATATCTAACATGGTGTAGTTTGTTTAACCAGTAAACTTAGGCACAACCATATAAAATGTTTTTAGTTTCTTTCTACCAACAAGTTTAAAACATATGATACACAGATTCAGATCATACAAATTAAAATGTATCTTTGATTGATTTTAGCAGCTTAAATTTATGGACAATCTTATCTATAAGCCATTTAAAATAAAACTCTTAATAAGATTTCCCCATGTGGACATACAATATGTACACACATATAACATAACATAATAGACCAATATAGCAATTTTAATAATAGCTTTTAAAATCTTTAACTCTTTTTATAGATTGCCAATTGATTTGAATTGCTTTTTGTTTTTAGATTACTTTAACACATTGCTTTAACAGAGCATCAGAGTTTAATTCTATGTCAAAGAGAAATTGAGCTTCCTGTGATCTTTTGCTCTGAGGTTTCCTTCCTTTACCTTCTTTCATACTGGTGACCATGTTTCTGCGTTTCTGTGTGTAACACATCTTTAAGCATCTTTTGCAGGGCAGGATGAGTGGCAACAAATTCTTTCAGTTTCTGTTTGCTATGAAAAGTCTTAATTTCACCTTCATTCACAAATGAGAGCTTTGCAGGATAAAATATTCTGGGCTGGCAGTTTTTCTCTCTTAGTACCTGGGCTATGTCTCGCCATTCCCTTCTAGCTTGTAGGGTTTCTGATGAGAAGTCTGCTGTGAGTCCAATTGGAGATCCTCTGAGAGTAATCTGACGTTTCTCTCTTGCACCTTTTAGAATCTTTTCTTTATGTTTCACTGTGGTGAGTTTAATTACAACGTGTCGTGGTGAGGATCTCTTTTGGTCATGTTTATTAGGGGTTCTATAAGCTTCCTGTACTAAGATGCCTCTGTCCCTCTCCAAACCTGGGAAATTTTCTGCTAGTATCTCACTGAAAATGCCTTCTAATCCTTTCTCCCTCTCCATGCCTTCAGGAACTCCTAGAACCCGAATATTAGGTTTTTTAATAGTATCCTGTAGATTCCCGATAATATTTTTTAGATTTCTAATTTCTTCTTCTTTTCTTTGGTTTGCCTGTTTCCTTTCCTGTTCTCTGTCTTCTAAGTCTGATATTCTCTCTTCTGCTTTGCCCATTCTGTTTTTAAGGCTCTCTAATGTGTTTGTCATTTGATCTATTGAGTTCTTCATTTCATTGTGGTTTTTTGTCACTATCACAGTTTCATGTTCTACTAGTTGTTTCATTTCATTTTGATTCCTCCTTAATATTTCATTTTCACGAGAGAGATTTTCTATCTTGTCCATGAAGGATTTCTGTAGTTCAAGAATTTGTTTTTGAGAACTTCTTAATGTTCTTATCAATTTTTTGAGATCCGCTTCTTGCATTTCTTCTATCTCATCATCTTCATAATCTTGAATTGGGGTGTCTTTTTCATTTGGGGGCGTCATAGTGTCTTCCTTGTTCTTGTTACCTCGGTTTTTGCGTTTGTTGTATGGCATGTTGGAGATATTTGGTTTCTTCACTGTGGTGTTTTTTCTTGTTACACTATGGCTCTATATTAAGTGGACTGTCTGCTTTTGGTGGAGCCTTAGAGGCTTGAGATGAGTGTGGACTGAGAGCTGTGTTTGGTTCCTCAGGGTTGAGGGTGTGTCAAAGAGACAGCTAACATTTTTCTGTATTAGCATAGCCAAAATAAGAACTTAAATAATAATCTCATAGCTAGATTCACTTCGCCATCAGCGAAGTATACAGTAAATAGAAAAAACCTCCCTTTCAGACCAAAGGGAAAGAAAGTTTTAAAGTGAGAATATAATTTTCCTCATGGGCATTGTCTACCTTAGAAAAACTACTACAGAACATGCCTGTGACTATAGACTTGTAGTTCAGGCCACCGAAGATTAGAGATGGGATTTGGGCACTCCCTTGACTTGCATCCTCTGGTCTGCTTTAACACAAACCAGGAGGAAAAGAAAGCTAGGCATCAGAAGCAATGGGTGGCAGGCCTATGAATGGCTGATTTGTACAGTGATCTGCCCTCAAGGAGACCCAACAGGCCAGTTCACTGCAGTGGCTTTCAATGTGGTAAGCCTGGGCTTCAGCAGAAGTCAGCTTGTGAAGAGCCCTGGCAGCTCTGCCAAGAGTTGGATCACTGGAAATGGACCTGCCCTGGAGTCGAAGGATGCCCAGGTCAGAGCCACAGATCTTATTGGCTCTAAGCTGAAAAGCCCTTCACTCAGCCCAACTTCCAAAGTGACCACTGCAGCTGAGGGGATGGTCAAGTAGGGTCAGCAACATTGCAGGCAGAACTGTAAATTTCTTCTTAGCGATGCCACCTGCCTTTACCAGGCCAGCTCTCCTCCCAGCCCAGCCAAGTCATGAAAGTCAACAGAGTGCCTTCCCCTAGGAGGTTCACACCTCCCTTAGGATATACCCCATGTGAAGAGATAGATAGGTCTGGGCCTCTTAACTTACAAGGCCTAAAGCCCACCAGATTATTATCAAGCCCCTTCTATCAGGTTCTACTTGCCTCTCAATCAGAAAACTTAATTGTAGCTTAGACAGCACCTTTCTTAGCTCCTCTAATAATGACTCTGTCCTTTGTTCTAGGCCCTGTCTAGTGCACTTGGGCCTCATTCCTTTGTAATCATAACCTCTACTCTACCACCAATGGCTCTACTCCGAACCTGTGTGTACTGATGGTCCTCTTCCCCACTTAATGCTGTATAATTGTTCAAACCTGGTAAATACCACTCTTAGGATCATTGGTTACTATCCTCACTCTGTCTTTTATGACCTTGTCTAAATATGATCAGAGTTGGCAAACTTGGAAGGCTTCCATAGCCTTGGCAACTCATGACGACAGCCTAGGATAGTTACTGGCGCCATAAACTAGAGTGTCAATTTGTTGGGTCAACAACAGGAGCCACTGTGCAGTTGCTCCTCATGTGGGATCTCTGTCCTTAATGTGCTGTACATTGTGATTTAATGCTATAACTAGTACTCAAACAGTATGTTTCACTTTGTGTTTCTATGTGGGTGCAAACTGTTGAAATCTTTATACTAAATTGATCTTCTGTATATAAAGAGAATTGAAAATGAATCTTGATGTGAATGGAAGGGGAGAGGGAGCGGGAGAGGGGAGGGTTGTGGGTGGGAGGGAAGTTATGGGAGGGGGAAGCCATTGTAATCCATAAACTGTGCACTGGAAATTTATATTCATTAAATAAAAGTTAAAAAATTAGAAAAAAAAATACCCCCCCCCAAAAAAAAAGAAGCATAAAAAAAAAAAAGAAAGTTAATCATGACTGATCCAAAAGCGATTGTACCTACATGTCATTGCTTTGGAATACATTTTTTTACAAAAATACTAGACCTTTGTCACAAAAATGGTTATTGATAACTGACCTTTTTTAATATGAATAGATATTTTGACAAACATTTTAAGGAATCATTTCCACTGATACATTTTTTATTGTTACATTAAATGGATAAAATGCTAAAAAAAAAAAACAAATACATGTGTTCTAAAAGAGGCAACAAATAAGAAGACTGTGAGTATATCAGTGGTTGCTGGGAGTTTAGGTTAGGGATGAGGAAGAAGAGATGGAAAAAATAGAGCACAGGGATTTTTAGGATAGTGAAACTATTTTGTATGGTACTGTAAAGATGGATAATGTTACACTTTACTCAAAATCCACAGATGATATTTGATGGACTTCAGTTAATAATAATATTTCAGTATTGGCTCACCAATTGTAAAAAAATATATCACACTAATGCAACAAGTTAATAAAATATGAAACTGTGAGGGGTGGGCAGGGTGTGAGGGGATAAATGGGAACTCTGCACTTCCTTCTAATATATCTGTAAATGTAAAACTGTTATAAAAATAAACCGTATTAATTTAAGTAAATATATTTCCCCTGCATCTGCTTGTAATTTACCAGTATAAATAACAGTGCAGAGTAGCCTGAGCTTAACCCTTATGTGACCTTGTTCTCAACTCTATCTAGGTATGGACAGATTTGGAATGTGATAACTACAGGTCACCTGAAACTTTGAGTTCTGGAAATATGCAAGTATTAGAGTCAGTAAATCCTCTTGGTGATTATTTATTGTTAAGTCAGAAGTTTACTGTATTGTGACAGCTATGTCCATATAACTCTAGCAACCAGTTATTGTTTCTTCTGTACACACTTCATGTTTTCTGTTTTGTGCATTAAGATTGCCAAAATGAAAGCAGAGACAATTGATTTAGTGTGGGATTTCTAATTTTTCCCATCACTGGTTTGGCAGTGGGCTCTGAAACAGAGCAACCTCCTAGAATCCAGAAAGGGAAATTAATCTATAAAAATTCAATTAACCTGTACAAAGCTCATTGAGTCCTCATGGAACTTAATCAGAGTTTTCTTAACTTATTAGCTGCTTCACCTATTTTGGATCTTGTAGCCTGTGATGATGGCACTAAACAATCAGAATTATGCTGACAGGCTAAACAAATTAATAGGGTAAACCCAAGAATTGGATCATTCCATCACTTGTTAAAGACATCTGAATAAATCTTACCTGTGAGTTCCAAAGACCAAGTTCCGTGAATTGGTGGACCATGAGGACAAGTTATGATACCCTGACTGATGCAGGAATCCACCAAATGGGTGGACTGCCTACTTCACTCTCGATTTGCTGCATAAACTTGGGGAACTCTAGCTTGGGGATCCCATATATTCAAGCTTATCTCAGATGAAGAATTCTCGGAATTGTTCTAAGCTCCAAACCATGACTGTGAATATCAATGAATTATTCTAAGCTCTAATTGTAATTAAGTTGTCGAATAAGTTTTATTTTTCAAATGCAGGTAATCTCCATTGAGGTATGGGCATTGTGGCGCAGCAGGTTAAGTCACTACATGGGACACCCGCTTCTTCTATCGGGATACCTAAGATGGAGTGCCAGCTCTGCTTCTGATGCAGCTTATTGCTAATGTGCCTAGGAAAAAGAAGATAATGGCTTCAGTACTTGTGTTCCTGCGACCCACCTGAGAGTCCCCACTGGAATTTCTGGCTCTTAGCTTTGACTTTGCCCAGCCCTAGCTATTGCAAACATTTGGGGAGTGAACCAGCAGATGGAGGATAATTTCTCCTTCTTTCCCTTTCTCCATCTGCTTCTCCTTCTTTGGCTATAATTCTGTCTTTCAAATAATTAAAAATAAATAAATTATCAAGTAAATATTTTACTGTCAACTTCACAATATTATGTTTTTTTAACTTTTAAAAAATTTTTAGCTCCTGCATTTAAGGGAAAACATGTGGTATTTATCCTTCTATGTCCAGTTTATTTCATTCAACATAATGTCCTCCAATTGCAACCACTTTGATGCAGATGATAGAATTTCACTGTACAGCTGAATAATACTCCATTGTACATATATACCACATTTTATTTAGCTGTTTTTTTTCTTATGATGGACACATTGGTGGATTCCATATTTAGACTGTTATGAACAGTGCTGCTGCAAACATGATGGTGCGGTTATCTCTTTGGTGCACTGTGTTCAAGTTTTTTGGGTATACACCCAGCAGTGAGACTTCTGGATCATATGGCAAGCCTGTTTCTAGGTTTTTTGGCTTTTTGTTTATTTTGGCTGTTTAATGTTTTAAATTTTTTAATTAACTTTAACAGATTCATTATAGTTCCTAGATGCAGTTTTTTTTTTTTTGTTTTTTTTTTTTTTGGACAGGCAGAGTGGACAGTGAGAGAGAGACAGAGAGAAAGGTCTTCCTTTTGCCGTTGGTTCACCCTCCAATGGCCGCCGCGGTAGCGCGCTACGGCCGGCGCACCGCGCTGATACGATGGCAGGAGCCAGGGGCTTCTCCTGGTCTCCCATGGGGTGCAGGACCCAAGGACTTGGGCCATCCTCCACTGCACTCCCTGGCCACAGCAGAGAGCTGGCCTGGAAGAGGGGCAACCGGGACAGGATCGGTGCCCCGACCGGGACTAGAACCCGGTGTGCCGGCGCCGCAAGGCGGAGGATTAGCCTAGTGAGCGGCGGCGCCGGCCTCCTAGATGCAGTTTTAAGAATATGGTGATTTTCCCTTGTTCCCTCCCTCTCTTGCTTTATTATTTTTTTTCTTAGTTTTTGAGATAACATATTTTAAAATTATATCGTAATAAAACGGTTTAAGGAGATATTCTCCATTGAGAGAGCTGGATAGACCCAGGGACTGTTATTTTAGATAACTTAGTCATGGATTTTACGCTCAGTGTTCTCTCATTCAAAACATGCTTAACCTCAAACTACGCACTAGGCACAGATCTATGGGGAGAATATTTGAAGGAAAAGATCAGTGCAATTCTGAATGTTCGGGACTTGCAATGACTGTTGGTTATCCAAATGGGGATGTCCATCTGGCACATGGTACTGACGTTCTGGAGAGAGTTTTGAGTTGAGAATAGATTTGGGGACATTAGCATCTAAGAGGGAGAGGAGAGCAGTGGCCGAAGGAGAGAGCTTGGGGAATGCTGAAGCTGGGAAGGCAATCCAAGGAAGAGCAGGAAGAAAACTCTTGAAGGAAGGCTGAGATGGAGCAGTCAGGAGGAAGTGTCCACGAGGGATGTTCAAGAAGCCACATTTCCAGGAAGGATACTGAGATGCTGAAGTGACAGTAAGACTGAAAGTGACAGTCAGATTTTAGGAGGAACGTGAAAGTGACAGTCGGATTTTAGGAGGAACGTCACCATCAGTAACCTTTGGAGAAGCAGTTTCATGAATTTCTTGGAGCTGAAAACATGTCACAGAGATCTGGAGACCAAAAAGAGATAAATGAATACTATTTCCAGTTACTTGTTTCCCATCAATGCAGACAGTCTGTTTCAGTATTTGACTTTAAGGGGGGGAAAAAAGGACAAGAAAAAGGAGAGACTGTATATCTGTGAAAAAGGTTCAAGTAGTGAGTAAACAAAAGATAGAAGATAAGTAGATGATGAGTGATACATAGGATGGGGGAGAGAGAGAGAGAATGGAGGCTGGGAGATGGGATGCCTTTGTAGTGGACACCAGTCTGCATGGTTGTCGGATTTTCCTCAGTAGTCTCAGGAGAGATGTAGCCAAACCAAATGATTATATTAAACTGAAACTTACTTGAAGAGTAGGTGACTGAGCTTTGAAGACAAAGGAGAAAGAACAATGACAACGAACCATGAGGTCTGACTGAGGATACGAAAAAGTAAAGCTAAGCAGGGAGTCTAGACATTTTGAGCACAACAGGTCTTGCTATGGTCACAGAATTGGCCTTTTGGGAATTTGCTTCACAATTTTGCTGTTGCCAGAGGTGAGCTACCAAGGAGAAACCAGACTTAAGATTTCAGAATTGAAATATTTCTAAGTGATAATCAGGTCCAGGATGGACATGGTGGTGGTAGTAGACATGTTTCTGACTTTATCATTCAACTTTCAGATTCATTAGGTTCTATAAGCCCAAGATCTTTGTCTGCTTACTTATAACAGTAACTTCAGGGCTAGCTCAGTGCCTGGAACACTCAGCTGTGCAATCCAAGGAATAAGTGAATGAACAGATGAGAACTGTATAAAAATGAAAAAGCTGCAATAAAAGAAAAAAGTAGGCATGCTTGATAAGAAAAAGTCACAGCTCATATTCAACTCCCACTTTCCCAGCAGAAATGTTCTTTCATGACTTTAAAACTCTTTAATTCTTTCCTGATGCATTATGTATGTGGACAGAAACTCTTTGAAAAGTTTGAAAAGTTGAAAGTGTTATATAAATTAAAGGGGATTAATGGAAAGAGCACTGTGATTCAGGAAGTCAAATAATTCACCGTTTGCCTTTCTATGTCTAGATACAGATGATGATCACTTGTCAGCCATGTGGAGTGCATTTTAAAGTTGAAAATGTTTGTATCTTGAAGCCACTACACAATTTTAAGTAATCTGAGGGTAAGTTTCAGATCAACATCTTTCCTCTTTACCTAACTACTATTTGGGTAGTCTTTTGGTCAGTGTTTATGACAGTCCAACTCCCTATTATTTATAAGCATACTAGAAAACAAGAAAGAAAAAAAAAGAATACAAAATTCTTGCCTTTAGAAACTGATAATATTGATGGGGGGAAGATACTGAAACCTGAAAAACATTTGACAAAGAGTGTTATACATGCTTAATTGATCCAGCTAGTATCCTAGGAATCTAATGAAAAGGAAATGAGGTCCTTGAGAGAATGTCTGAAAGATCTCATAGAATTTAGATTTGCTGAGAGGTAGGATGGAGCGTAGCTTCCTCTTGATAGTCTCAGTTTACAAAATTTGTAAATTTTGTAAATTTATTCCATTTTCCAGTTATCGAACAGCTGCATACATCAGCAGCTGCCAGGAAAAGAGCTTTTTAAGAAGTTGCTTTGTGCAACAAATGGACAGGGATAGCAAAATAGGTATAGCTAGGGAAAAAGGGGTGAATGTGTATGTGTGTATGTGTGCTTCTGTGTGTGTAATGTATGGTTTGGAGACCGAGGGTAGAACGAAAAATCAGGAAAACCAGCCAGGTGGAGAAAAGCACGTTTTCACTTGATAAGAGGGGAGAATTGGCACTGTTTTTCTTGTCCATGGCCTTTTACTTCTGGCCTAGAGCTTGCATTTAATTTGAATTTTATTAACACAAGGGATCTTGTGCAGCAACCTGAGTCTCTCAATTCAGGGTGTTTAATTTAAAAAGTTTGCAAGCTGAATATGTGACTTTGCTGAATATGACAGCATTTCTTCTCAGCAAGATAGGTGCCCAGGTTATCTGTAGAAGTCATGGCTGGAAAAGACAACAGATGTAGGTGATACCTACAGAAGGAAACAATGGCACCAGGTGACAGAACCATGGACTATTGGAAAAAAGTCAATTAAGAATCATCAAAAAATGAAATACAGTGACTTTTCTGGATCATCTTTAATAATTTGCATCAAACTTGAAGATGAGGTTTTAGATAGACAGGTGGCTAGATATAGATATATGAGGATGTTCATCATGGCTTTGAATAGAATAGCAAATGAATAGGCAACATATACTTGAAGAAGAGAGAGTAAAACACATTATAGAATGGTCTTAAATAGAATACTATACACGAGCTGAGCTGAAGTGACCCACTCTTTTTTAAAAAAAAAAAAAACAACTTTTATTTAATGAATATAAATTTCCAAAGTACAGCTTATGGATTACAATGGCTTTTTCCTCCCTCATAACTTCCCTCCCACCCACAACCCTCCTCTTTCCCACTCCCTCTCACCTTCCATTCACATCAAGATTCATTTTCAATTCTCTTTATATACAGAAGATCAGTTTAGTATATATTAAGTAAAGATTTCAACAGTTTGCCCCCACATAGTTACACAAAGTGAAAAATACTGTTGGAGTACTAGTTATAGCATTAAATCACAATGTACAGCACATTAAGGACAGAGATCCTACATGATATTTGTTAAAAATTGATTAATTTTCTATGCAATTTCCAATTTAAAACCAAGTTTTTTTTTTTTCATTTTCAATTATCTTTATATACAGAAGATCAATTCAGTATATACTAAGTAAGGATTTCATCAGTTTGCACCACACAGAAACACAAAGTGTAAAAATACTGTTTCAGTACTAGTTATAGCATTACTTCACATTGGACAACACATTAAGGACAGATCCCACATGAGACGAAAGTACACAGTGACTCCTGTTGTTGACTTAACAATTTGACACTCTTGTTTATGGCGTCAGTAATCTCCCTAGGCTCTAGTCATGAGTTGCCAAGGCTGTGATCCACTCTTAAATTTAATGAAATGGACAATTTTATCCAAAATATGTTAAAAATACATGTTAATATATACTAAATTGATTTTCTGTATATAAAGATAATTGAAAATGAATCTTCATGTGAACGGAATGGGAGAGGGAGCGGGAGTTGGGAGGGTTGCAGGTGGGAGGGAAGTTATGAGGGAGGAAAAAGCCATTGTAATCGATAAGCTGTACTTTGGAAATTTATATTTACTAAAAAGTTTTAAAAAATACATGTTGCAAAAATTAAATATTAAATTTATGCAAAATTCAAATATTTCTGAGTTCAACTCTTCTGATAATCTATAATCTATATGTACATATCAGCTATTTATTCCTAAATCATATTTGATATCCTATTTTGGCTTTAGCATCATGCAGAAAAGGATTATTATAGGGGATTGATGGCTTGGGATAAGATAGAACTAATTTTGAATACTTGCTATCTTTCTGAAGCTGTGCTAATCCTTGCTGTGTGTTGAATTGTTTCCTCCCCAAATTAATTATATTAATAACTAATTCCTACTGTGACTGTGTTTGGAGAGAGGTTGCATGAGGAGATGATTAAGTATAACTGAGTCAGGAGAGGGAGAACCTCACATGAAAAGACTAGTGTGTTTCTAGGAAGAGACATTAGAACACCAGAAAACATAGAGAACATTCTCCTCTACTCCTTATTTTCAGTCATGTGAGGCCACAGAGAGAAAGTGGTCATCTATAGGCCAGAAAATGAGCCAGCTGCTTGATTTTGCATTTCTCAGTCTCTGGAAGTATGAAAATAAATTTCCGTTAAGTTACCCAGTCTATTGTGTATTGTTCTGGCACATCAAGTGGACCAAGCCAGTTATTTTCATACATTTCATTCAGTTCTACAAACAACTGAAAAGACTACACTATTCTCTTCATTTTATTGATGAAGCCATTTTGCTGTTTCAAAGACAGTGGTGTATAGATCTATTCAAGGTCATATGATAAAATTGAAAGAGAGCTTGAACCCAAACATTTTTTTTTTTTTTTTTTTGCCAGGCAGATTTAGATAGTGAGAGACAGAGAGAAAGGTCTTCCTTCCATTGGTTCACTCCCCTAATGGCTGCTACGGCCGGCGCTGCGCTGAACGGAAGCCAGGAGCCAGGTACTTCCTCCTGGTCTCCCATGCAGTGCATGGACCCAAGCACTTGGGCCATCCTCCACTGCGTTCCTGGGCCACAGCAGAGAGCTGGACTGGAAGAGGAGCAACCGGGACTAGTACCCGGCACCCCAACTGGGACTAGAACCCAGGGTGCTGGTGCCTCAGGCGGAGGATTAGCCAAGTGAGCCATGGCGCTGGCCTGAACCCAAACTTATTATTTCCTTAGACCAACCTATTTCCAAGAAAATCCACAGCAGTAGTTAAGGATTCCCAGAGAAGCTCTTTCTTTAAGGTCTAATGGTCTGTAGTAAATTCGCACAGTGGTTACCGTGTTATTTCCGGCAATTTGCCATCTCTTTTTTCCCCTTAATTATTTTTTTATTAATATTCTTCACTTTATCTTTGGATCCTAGTTCCTCTATGTTCTATTCTTGTGTCTCTCTTTTTAAAAATGACTTTGTTATTGTCTTTACTTAGGGATTAAATGTGGTTTAAGGTGATGTGCATAGGTGCCAAGTTGACAAGCATTGTCCTTGTGATGTTTAATTTTATGTGTGAACTTGACTGGGCAAAGGGTGCCCAGATATTGGGTCAAACATTATCATGGAAGTGTCTGAGAGTATGTTTCTCTATGATATTAGCATTTGAATTGAGACTGAGTAAAGTAGATTGTCCTGTTTAAGGTGGACAGCCTCCTCCAATCAGTTGTGGTATAATTAGAACACAAAGACTGGCCATCCTTGAGTGAGAGGTTGCTCTTTCTGCCTGATGGTCCTGAGCTGGGAATCAGCTTGTTCCTGCTCTGGTCCGGAGCCGCTGCTTTAGCTCATGCTCGGTCTCAGGGTGGCTGGTATCTGGACTGGGACCACCTTTAGCTCTCCTGGGCCCCAGCTTGCCCACTACATATCCTGGGACGATTCAGTCTCCATCACTACAGAACCAGTTTCTCATAACCAACCTCTCCCTCTCTTTTTTAATCTTCATTTTAAATGTATACATTAAAGTTCTGTGTATTTATGGGATACTATCTATTGTATTACAAGTATATACATTGCAAATTGTTAAAGTCAGGGTACACATATCTATGTCCTCAAACAATTATCATTTTTTTGTTTTCCTCTCTGTGTGTTTTCAATTTATCCCATTTCCCTTGAGAATTTTATCCCTTTTGTTGAAAACTTACTTTTAGGAAAGGATCTGAAAATTATTGGATGTACTTTTCTATGAACTAATCATGCATTTTCTTTTTTTCTTTTTTCTTTTTTTTTTCTTTTTTTTTTTTTTTTTGACAGGCAAAGTTAGGCAGTGAGAGAGAGAGACAGAGAGAAAGGTCTTCCTTCCGTTGGTTCACCCCTCAAGTGGTCGCTATAGCCGGCGCGCTGCACTGATCTGAAGCCAGGAGCCAGGTGCTTCCTCCTGGTCTCCCATGCAGGTGCAGGGTCCAACACTTGGGCCATCCTCCACTGCCTTCCCAGGCCACAGAAGAGAGTTGGACTGGAAGAGGAGCAACCGGGACAGAACCGGCGCCCCAACCGGGACTAGAACCCGGGGTGCCAGCACCGCAGGCGAAGAATTAGCCTAGTGAGCCGCGGCGCTGGCCAAATCATGCATTTTCTAAATTAGGCAGAATTGCTCTCAGTATGTATCTCACTGTGGTATCTAAAATATCAGTAAACCACTGGGTGAATGAGTTTAATATTTGTTTGCCACTTTAAAGCAGATATGTAGTTGACCTTCCAGTGAGACTTTCTGTTTAAGAAAGCTTCAATTACCCTGGTAAACATGGGAGTCATGGAGTCTCCACTCACAGGTACCCTGGGAGGTAGCTCATTCCTCATTAGTCAGACTTGGTTTCTCAAATGCTCTTGTATACAAACTACATGTTTCCCTATATTAAAGTATCTCCAACATTATATTTAAGGATATATATATCCCTAAATATTTATATTTATATTTAATATATTTATATATTACTTATATATTTAATATATTATATAAATATATACTATTTATATTATATATTTGTATCTACTTGAGGATATATATTTTACATTATATGTAAGTATTAGATTAAAAAGATATTTTACATTATGTTTAAGTATCTCCTACATTATATTTAAAGAGTTTAATCATTGTTCCTCTGTAATAGCTAGATAGTCCACAAGCAGTTGCCCCCCCAGTGACATGGTGAGCTTCTTTATTTGGATACTTCTATTCTAGATCAAACTAGGACTACTGAGGCTGGCGTTGTGGGATAGCAACCCATATGGGCGCCGGTTTGTGTCCCTGCTGTTCCACTTCCTATCCACCTCCATGCTAATGGCCTGGGAAAAGGAGCAGAGGATGGCCCAAGCACTTGGGCCCCTGCCATCCATGTGGGAGACTCAGAAGAAGCTCCTGGCTCCTGGCTCCATTCTGGCCTAGTCCCAGCTGTTGTGGTCATCTGCAGAGTGAACTAGTACATAGAACATCTGCCCCAGTCTTTCTATCTATGTGATTCTCTATTTCAAATAAAAAATGGAACCAGAACTACCACACCAACCCTCTGTGCAGTTTCCCAGATCATATTAATCTAAATAAAAAATTGATTTTTTGCTTTTGTTTGGGTTTTACTTATTTTTTGTGTTTGTTTTGTGGTTACTTTTGTCTTTCTTCTCTTTACTATTATTGAAACAAAAAATGAAACAGAAGACTGAGTTATGCGTATTTCACAGCACATTACAATTACTACTTCAAGCAGTCTTCCTCTTATTTTAATAAAAATTTAGATTTGTTGTTATTCCCAAAGACACTCACATTAATATGTTTGCTGTGAAAACTTAAAATCATGTCCCTGAAAATAGTAATATTACTATGTATATACTGAATTTATAGAAATGGTTAATTATGTTACCTCTTAGCTGATTCCTTCTCCAAAATCTTTTTCCAACTTTTCCATTCTGTGTGCCCTTAAGTTCCTGTATAGAATCCTATTGCTTATTTGATTCACATTATATTTGCCTTATATTACCTTCCTGCTAGCCAGAGTAGATGCTCCTAGAGGAGAGGAACTCTACTATTAGTTTCTCAGCACCACACTGTTTTTATCCCATATATTTCTTAATGCATTCATATTAAATAAATGAATGAAAACACCCACAGAAACCTTGCAGCCAATTTCTGCTTCCAAATTTTTTCATCAGAAGCCTTTCTCTTCCTGAATGAGAAATTGGCCCATATACCTCATGAAAACATTTATATTCTGCACATTTTCTAGGTAAAACCCCAAATGCAGCTCAAGACTGCAAAACCATTGATGTCTCTGGTGGCCCCATGCATGCAAATAGACGACTCAAAAAAAGAGGTCAGCTCAGAGAACTCACTCAAGAAAGACCCACCAGATTTTGATGGAGTGAGGGAATGCAGCCAAGTAGCCTAGGAGAAAGCTTTGGGGGGTGAATCAAAGCGCAGAGAAGGAAGAATGAGAAAGCTCTCTCAGGTAGGCAGTGACATTTGGGTAGTTGCAAAAAACAGGCAATTATGTGGATTTTAATATTCTATCACCTCTGTGAGAGAAGACAAAGGTGACTAGACTAGAGAATTCTGATGAGAAGCCAGTGCTCAACCTACTGTGATACTGACCTGACTGAGGGCATTGTCCCCACTTAGAAACGTTCCAACAGAATGAAAGGGAGGGGCTGCAGGAGCCAATATGTTTTTGTTAAATTCTTTTCACTGAAGCCAGAATTTCACAGGGAAAAAATGCTCAGTTTGTTAACTCTGATTTTCAATTCTATCCAAAATTCAGGATGTTATTTTTTCTGTTCATTTCCATTTTCCATTTGTGGCATGTTTTTGAGAATGTCCCTCTCCATCTGGGTCTCAGTGACCTACACTGAGAAACGGAGTCCTTGTACTTAGCACACTCCTGCTTTGAAAGACATATTAGAAAAATTAATTGGTAATTTGCAAAGAAAGCTTCATTTTTTCCTCCCTTCGAGGCAGTCCAGCGTTACAATTGATCACCTAGGTGATGATTTCAGATATTCAGTCCTTGTCATTGTGCCTGCACTTCTCTTCCATTTTGCTGTTGAGAGAAACCCAGCCAGTCAGTGGAAGCATCAGCTGGAATGTGCTCTGCTCTCAGTGACTGCAGAGTGAAATATCGCTCTCAGCATAGAAAATGTCCTTCCCGTGCTGCAATAAATAGCATTCCATCTCGGCCCCAGGGAATTTAGTGCAGCCCTAGTTACCCCTCATTGCCACAGCCATCATTGCCTCCTTGGGCAGAGAAATGATTTATGGAGGTGAGTAGCCACTGCAAACTTTAATTAAGCTTATGAGGAATCATCATTTCTTTAAAGAGCACCAACTCAGAAAGATGAAATCTGTACTCCTGTAGAACATTAATTACCTTTCCAGCATTTTATCCTGTCTTATTTTTTGTCAAGATGAACTGAGAGACAGCCAATCAACACCCCCACAGGTGAATTATACCAACCAAAAGCCCTGGTTATCTGAAGTTTTGTTCCCGGGGCCTGAAAACTACTCCCCCCAAATCCTGTTACTAATTCTTTCTTTCTCTCTCTCTCTCTTTCCTTCTCCCTCTATCTCCCTCTCTCTCTCTCAGTTTTGCAATACACCCTCTTGGCTACTATGGTAATAAGAACCATAGAAATGTGCAGGTAAAAACTTTTCTCTCTAAATGAGCATACAGGAAATAAAAAGTAAGTACAAATGACACATGAGCCAGATCTTCTGTAGCGTTCCAGTCATTGACCTGGGAGAAGATAATTCACAAATAATGTTGTCAATCCGCTTAAATCAGTGAGTCCTTTTGAGCATTTACTTCCCTGGAAAGGGGGCTTGGAACTAGGGGGAAAGAGGGTGACAAACAGCTACATATCTGAGTAAACAGGAGCTTATCACATCTTTAGGGCACAAGTTGCTCATGCTCTGTAATGGAAACATTTTCCTTAACCTATGGCTCCAGGAAAGAAACAGAAAAAATGCAGAACAGAAGGTAAGTACCTAGCAACTTTGGAGTTCAAATATCAGGTAAGCAAATGGTTATCAGTATATCACAGCAAGGTAGACCCAGGTGTGATGTGAGGAAGGAGGTAAGAAAGCTTTTTATGTGTGAGAAGATGGGGGAAAGTCAGTTATCCAAGATATATGATCCATAATCTTTCCCCTGGAGATCTCTTTGAAGATAACACATAGTCAACACTCTCGTGGGGGAGGGTCACATTTGTTATCACTACACTGCTTTGAAATACTTCACATGAAACAATATATCAAAATGCATATTCAAGTTAGTTTGATTTAACTCTCTGGACAGTTGTTGCTTGAATCAACAATTCACAGGCCAAGGTTTCTTACCTTGTATCAAGCCTGATTACATTCTAGTTACACGAAGAGCTGTAAGTCTGAACTAAGAGTTGATAGTCTGATAAATGTTAAAAATGGCTTTCTTTGGCTTGATTTTTAAATGACCTTATGTCCAGAGACTAGATTATGGTGCAAAATTTGATCTCAGGATCAGGCAAGTGTGTGGTTGACACCTGAGAATGGGTATCCCCCTAAATGTGCCTCATAGCCTTAGATCTGTGCTAGGTGCTCATTTGTTTAGAAGGACTTTTTTTTTTTAAATGATTTACTTATTTACTTGAAAGAATTACACAGAGAGACAAGGAGAGGCAGAGAGAGAAAGAGGTCTTTCATCTGCTGTCCCCAGTTGGCTGCAATGGCCAGAGCTATGCTGATCCGAAGCTAGGAGCCAGGAGCTTCTTCCAGGTCACCCACATGGGTGCAGGGGCCCAAGGTCCTGGGCCATCTTCTACTGCTTTCCCAGGCCACAGCAGAGAGCTGGAGCAGAAGAGGAGCATCTAGGACTAGAACCGGTGCCCACTTGGGATGCCCACACTGCAGGAGGCGGCTTTACCTGCTATGCCACAGTACTGGCCCCTAGAAGGCTTTCTGATTATTGGATGCTGACTCTAAGCCACCAAATCCTGTCTCCGGAAAGTTGCTGTGTCTTCCATAACTGAACCTCTTAGGTGTTGTGTGGTCAGAGCATTTGAAAGGATATGGCTCTGGAACCTCAATAAGCATAGAACTGCTTTGTTCGTGTCTGCATGCATGTCTGTAGGCTAACAGGTTTTGGTCTGAGACATTATTTTTCAATAATCAGTTGAAAAGATTGAAGGGGAATAGCTAATTTTCACCTAACTCAAGCTTTTCTAGTAACTACTCTTTGTCATAAATAACCTAAAATTTGTGCTGGATTAAAATAACTTCAGTGCTCCCCACTAACATTTGCTACCATCCTCCGGGCACTTGAGTTACAGGCAATGGAGAAATGAAAACAACTAGCAGTCACTGGATGGGGTTGACTTATCTGTATCTTGCCTTGACCTGAAATTAAAACTGAGGTGTTTGACAGATTAAATGTGCTATTCTTAACATTTCTCAACTGAAAGACAAATAAAGGGAAAATTAAAACCAAGCCAAAGTGACTGGTTTGTACAGAGGGCTCATCAACTCTGTTTTCACACTGACTCTCTGATAGACAATACACCCTTCTACCATCAAAAACTATTCTGCCCAGCAGAGAATAGATGTTTTGATAAGTTCTGTTGAATTGGTGGCCCCAGAATGCTGGGCCTTCCAGAGACCAAGCCAGTGACAAACTGGTATCTGACCTTTAAGCGTTACCACTGAGCTGCACTTCCTACACAAAAACCCACTCTCTGGTCCACCCTTATGCTCTCAACTAGTTTCCCTGTTACTAAAATGTGGTCAGTTAGTAATGGTTGGCACTCTGAAAGGGGTCAGTTTCTGGTGAATCGAGGATCGGCCACTGAAGGAAATTAGTCATCAATTTATGGAGGAGTTATGGGAAGGCTGAAGCTATAGGATAGAATAATCACCACACTGAATAGCTGCTATTGTTGACCAAAAGCTTGACATCACCTAGTGCCTCCCAGAGTGAACAACAGCATGAAGATGGATTTGGGAGTGTAGCTAGGACTTGAACCTGGGCACTAGGATATCGATTGGGAATGGCCCATGTGACATTCTAAGAACTGTGCCAAATGCCTGCCCTTTTATACAGCATTTTATCGAACAGTTTGATCCTTCTGAAATCACTGTTACATGTTCTTGTATCATCAAAGAGAAAACACAGGCACAGAGATGCTGTATAACTTGTCCCAACTGCACAACTAGTAAGGAACACCCATTAGATGTTAAGCGACCTGGCTCTAGGGCCCTCACCCTCAACTACTATACTACAGTTGGTGCTATAATGTCTCCCTCAGTAGGCATAAAACTAAGGAGTTAAACAGATTGCTTTGGTTTCAGCAATGCTGCCTTTTAACTAGCACAACTCATTAGTCTACACTTGTCACATCTATTCATAGGAAACCAGAGAGAGACTATAATTTCTGTTCTTATTAACAAACACCCACACCTTTTGTCATCTTCATCATTAAATCTATATTTACCTAATGGGAATTAAGCTAGCTGCTCAAAGAAACGAAACAAAACAAAACAAAACAACTCTAAAAGGAAAATAAGGGAGAAAATAACATCCTTGTTTTTCTTGCTTCTGTCAGAAATCATCCTCTCCAACTTAGCTATGTGAGACTAAGAAGGTGGAATGTATAGTCCACCCTGTCGAATCACAAAGACAACAATGACAAAATGTTGAGAGACAGAGAACCAATTTGCAAGAAAAAAAAAAATTCTTCAAATTTGCAAATGTTAGATGACATCCTAGGAAACTGCTGACTTATCCACTTTCTGACACAAAAAGGCAAGCCTCCATGCTGCTCCATGCAGTTTCTAGGCCATATCTCAAAAAAATCTATTATGAACAAGAAAGTATGTAGTGCCATCAATTGGCATCTTAATATGTCGAGATAAAACACATAATGCCAGTAATAAAAACATGTAATTTCCAAGCTAAGGTTATTTTCTTTTTCTGTCTCAATCTTGGGAAACTTGTCAATTAATGGTCAGCTTTTGTGTATTCTTATAAAAGTGTTCACTGACTTGAAATTCTAGCAGTGGAGCTTAAGATGATGTGGCTGATTCAGAAAGCCACAAATTGATACTCCTCCTATTAAAAGGTGGGATCTATGTCTTTATCCTTTCACTATGGACAGACTCTGTGACTGTTTTGAGAAACAGAACCCAGCAGACGTATTCTATTGTATTCTGGAGCCAGGTGTAAGAGACCAATAACTTCTAGTTTGCTTCCTTGGTTTATTAGCACTTGGAACCCTAAAAGCAATATCATGTGAGGAAGCCCAAGGGAACCACAAAGAAAAGACACACGGAGAGAAAGAGAGAAAGATGATAGAGATACAGACAGAGATGGGATGGGTGGAGGGAGAGGGAGAGGGAGAGGGAGAGGGAGAGGGAGAGGGAGAGGGAGAGGGAGAGGGAGAGGGAGAGGGAGAAGCTATTCACAGTTAATCCCAAATGCCTGGACATGACAATAGAAACCCTCTTAGATGTTCAACCTGATCAAATCTTCATAGAATTCCAGCTAGTGGTTCATCTTTCTGCAAACACATCAAAGACTCTAAGCAAGGATTATCAAGGTGAGCACAGTAAACCCCTAGAACCATGGCAGATACTAACAAGTTTTAGTTTTATGCACCAAGTTGGGGATAGTTAATTATAAAGAAATAGTTAACCCAGACAGATGTCAAAATCAAAAAGACTACACAGATAGTATCACAATGCCATTTAATGACTGTAGGGCATTTGTAAGGTAAGTATTAAGGCACAGAAGATTGCACTGCCATTTGGAATGTTTGCATCCTATATCAGTGTGACAGTTCAAGTCCCAGAGTCTCTTGATCCAGCTTCCTGCTAGTAAATTCTGGAAGGCAGCAGTGATGGTTCTTGGGCCCTTTCCATCCATGTGGAATGCCTGGATAGAGTTCCAGGCTCCTGGCTTTGCCATGGTCCAGCCCTGGATAATGAGAGCATTTCTCAATATTTCTCTCTTCCTCTATCTCTCTTTCTCTTTCCCTTTATTGTTTTGAGTTTCAAGTGGCTGAAAATGAAATTTAAAATAAATATATAAAATTTTAGGTCATTTAAATATGACTTAAGCTTTCATAGCCCTATTTTTCTCATCTGAAAGGCTTTTATTTTCTCATCTTCACTGAAGTCAATCTCATAAAAATATCTTGAGGATCAGTCTAAAAATTAGGTGATAAACTACAAAGCATTATGAAAGATAAAAACTATTATTATTTGTATTTCTGTTGACATATGTCTATCATGAATTACAGTTGTTGATGAAGTCGGACATTAGGCTGGATTACCAGAAATATTAGTGAAAAAATGATAAACTAGCTTATTGTGATTTTTCTGGATATATGAAGAATCTTCAAATAGTTCATGAAAAATAGAATTAAAAGATAAATTTATTTTGAAATCCATGCATAGCTTTGTTTGTGTTGTTTGTTTGTTTTTTAGAATGCGTAGTTTCCTTGATCTTTTTGAACATCTCGTATTGCCAGGGATTGGTCATTTCTAATCTAAGAGCCAGAGGGTCTTCTGGAATCTGTCAGAAACAGATAAATTGACAAATATAAACCACCAATGCCTGCAATCATATTATGTTTTTATGAAGATGCTAAAACTGGTATCAATATACAAAAGTGCTAATGGAGAACACACATTGCCTTTGCCTATCTCTTCCTCCCCTCTCTCTCCCTGTTAATACAGATAAGGACTAAACCTTACTAAAGTTTGGATTTCATATTAGTAATTACCCTGGGGCTGCTGGTTAGAAATGATTTGTCTCTCATTTTTTCCAGTTCCTATCAAATTTCCCTCCACTGACTTATTTTCCCATCCAGGTTGTCTGCCTTGTACCTAGGGCCACCCAGTGTAGTAGGAGCTTGAGCTGGGGTTGTCCTGGTTCTATGATTGCTGACCTTTCTTGGCTCCTTCTATAGCCTCTCTTCTCCCTCCACCACCGTAGACATGCATTTGCAAGTGATATTTCATCTGCAGGGGCTTTGGCAAACAAGTCAAGGAGCAGTGACAGCCCAGGACAGGCCATCTTCATTGTCCCTCACTCCTACTTTCTTCCTCTAGAAGGCTTCAGGGCAAAATTTGAAAAATACTGATTGGGACAAAACTCAATTCACAGAAGAAAAAAATATACAGAAGTCTTGGCACAATACAGGCACAGGAGTCGGCCCAGAGAAAGACATGAACTTCTTGTCCCTTTACAAAAGCTTCAACAGAGGGGATTTCCAGGCATCCAGACCCAAAGGCTGAGATGTGTTCCTGCCCACAGGCCATGTTTTGACCTTCTGATCTCTTGACATGAGTACCTGTGGTGCAGGGTTCACCGGAGACTGGTATTGGAGGTGAGTTTTCTTAAATAAGTGCAATGAGACAGAGATTCAATGAACTGTGTAGGTTCTGAGAGGTAAGCCAGAAGCAGCTGTATATTCAAAAAGATAAGAGATAAATAGCTTTTAATTAAAAAAATGGAACATTCTGTTGCATACAATTTCCTCTAAGCTGTTTGACATCTCTCCGGGCTGCTGCTGCTGCAAGCAGAGGTGGGAGAATGAGTATAAAGTGTCATCCAACAAACTGAGGATTTAGGAGAACAAATGGCTTTGCTGTTTACTTTTTGCTGTATGCACATGTGCACACACCTGCATGCATGTGAGTATGCCGGCTTCCATGGTTAGTCTATGAACCTGGCTTGTGATGACCACAGTGTAAAAGTTAAGAACAGAAAAAATTCCTCATCTTGCCTGGTCAGCACTGATGTCTCTTGACAGGTGGACTATAAATGCAGAGGCCACATTTTATGTAAACTGAGAAATCACTAGTAAAGAAGGAAAGAACACACAGATTCCAAACACTAAGAGAAAAACATTAGAAATCCACTAAAAACTAAGAAAAAAATTAGTAAAAATTATAAATACACAAAAATGTATTAATCAACAAAAGTAATCAAATAAAAAATTAAGAATGTGATTTTCAGATCAGTAAGAGGCAAACAAAAAGGAAACATGACTGGCAATATTAATATCAGGCAAAATGGAATTCAGATGAAAAACATTACAGTGGACCAAAGAATGTATCTCTTTGTATTGAAAGATACAAGCTTCATGAAAGTGTATTAATTTATTCTTAAATGCTCAATAAAATTGCACTGAAAGCAAAAGTTATTGAAAAAATTCAAAAGTCAACAAAATAATAACATTAGGGGACTATGTTAGCACAACTGTTTCAGACTTACAGAGATGGAACAGAATGAAGAGTTGAAATAAACACACAAGTAAATACGTAAGTGAGGCTGCAGAGGACTGACTTGCATTCAATAATTGACAAAATAAGCTATTTGAAACAAAATTCTTGTAATGACCTAGAATGCTCTCCTTGATATGCTCCCTTCTCCCAACTGCTTCTCTGACCTCACGTCTTTTTACTTGCTTCTGCACAGCTTTGTCACCAGCATCGGTGCACATTCTGTTCCCTCTTCCTGGAACCCACACTGGATATCTGTGAGGCTCATTCACTCACCATTAGTTCTTTTTTTTTTTTTTTCTTTTCTTTTTTTTTTTTAATTTGACAGGCAGAGTGGACAGTGAGAGAGAGAGACAGAGAGAAAGGTCTTCCTTTGCCGTTGGTTCACTCCCCAATGGCTGCTGCAGCCAGTGCGCTGCGGCCGGCGCACCGCGCTGATCCGAAGCCAGGAACCAGATGCTTCCTCCTGGTCTCCCATGCGGGTGCAGGGCCCAAGGACCTGGGCCATCCTCCACTGCCTTCCCGGACCACAGCAGAGAGCTGGCCTGGAAGAGGGGCAACCGGGACAGAATCCGGCGCCCCGACCAGGACTAGAACCCAGTGTGCCGACACCACAGGCGGAGGATTAGCCTAGTGAGCCGCAGCGCCGGCCTCACCTTTAATTCTTTATCCTGTCTGACCTGCCTTACCCAGTCTAAACTGAAACCTACATCCACTCTGATGTTCCCTAGCCCACTTCTATACTTCATTCTTCCTTAGCATTGTTTACACCTAAAATACTATGGATTTGCCTTTTTGCCCTTTTGTTGTTGTCTGCCCCTACCCTCTGAATATAAGTTTTCTTAAGGCAGAGATTTTAATTTGTTTATTTCTGAATCTCCAATGCTTGACATATAGCAGGAGCTCAATAAATTATTATTGAGTAAACAATATTTGATTTCACATACTTCCAAATAGATGGATAAGTACATCAGACAATGAATAACACCTTGATATAATGCAGTTATTATGTCATATGGCTGCATTTTAAATAATAGCATAACATTAGAATAACAATATCAGACAAAATAATTTTAGGAATTATTATCCCCTTGCCAAAATGGTTTAGCATTTTTAGACACAGACTCTTAAAAGAAAGAGTCTATTTGAGAGGTTCCAGAGGTACCAGCAGTGGAGGGGCAAGTGGGAAATCATGCAACAGGGAAGCAGCCAATAAAAAGGTGCGTTGTTAGCCTGGCATAAAGACTCAGCCAAGGGAGCTGAATGCCAAAGGGAAACAATGGAAAACCGTATTCCACTCCAGGAGAAAGGAAGCTGGGGTCCTGATAGACCAGCTCCATTCAGTCATCAGTGGAAGTCTGATTTGCCCCAGCACTTCTGGCTATGGAAGCTTGTTTCACAGAAGCAGATGCTGGTAATTGGATGCATACTGAAGTGGCAGAGTCTGAGAGATAAGGTTCCAGTCCTGTCAGTTTATGCTAATGAACTTGAGTTTAGCTCTGTGAGCATTCACAACTGTACCCTTCAAGAATCATGATAAAGGAACTTCTCAATTTGAGGTAATCCCAATTTTTTTTTTTTTTGTTCATTTTGGCTTTGACTACCTGTGCCTCTGGGGTCTTTTCCAGGAATTCTTTAGCTATTCCAATGCCTTGAAAGGTTTCCCCTATGATCTCCATTAATTTGATGGTGTCACGACATAGATTTAGTTCTTTAATCCATGTTGAGTGGATTTTTGTATATGGTATAAGGTAGGGGTCTTGTTTCATACTTCTACATGTGGACATCCAGTTTTCCCAGCACCATTTGTTGAAGAGGCTGTCCCTGTTCCAGGGGTTGGTTTTAGCTCCTTTGTCAAATATGAGTTGGGTATAGATGTTTGGATTGATTTCCGGTGTTTCTATTCTGTTCCATTGGTCTATCCATCTGTTTTTGTACCAGTACCATGCTGTTTTGATTATAACTGCCCTGTAGTATGTCTTGAAGTCTGGAATTGTGATGCCTCCAGCTTTGTTTTCAAATTGTACTCTATATGTTCTGTATGGGCGTGGGGGCGAATTGTTGAAATCTATGATTAGCATAGAGTTGGTCCTCTATATATAAAGTCATAGTAAAAATGATCCATAATGAAGAAGGAGATGGGAGAGGGAATGGGAGGCAGGTTGGGAGCGGGGTGGGGGGGTATGGGGGAAAGAACCACTGTATTCCTAAAGTTGTAGCTATGTAAAAATGCATTCATTAAAAAAAAAAGAATAATGATAAACAGCAGCAGCCTTGAGACTATTCCAAGTGGTTTTGCTGAGTGGGAATGTTAACATAGAAGACGGAATATAAATATGGAGAAAACAGGGCAGATACTGCAATGCCACATAGTGATTGGATTGCATATGTGACATCTATGTAGAGCTTCTGGAAATAACAGAATAAGCTTAGAGGAGACTGTTGAGATCCAGTCATTACAAGATGGCTATTAATCCGAAAGATGTTATTGAAAGACATCGAGAAGAATCAAGTAAATAAAGAAATATAACCCCAATGCTTTGTTCAGAAATGCACACTTGTTCGAAGAAATAGAACAGTGCTCAGAAAGTGTGTCAACCGTACATGAGAATTTTGTGGTATTTCTAATCTGTTTTCAAAGTGCTGCTCAAATTGTTTTTGGAAGGCAGCTTTGTTTTATTAAAAAAAAAAAAAAGAAAGAAAGAAAAGGAAACAAAACAAAGACACAAAAAATACCCCTAACTTATTCTAAGGTTGGTTGAAGATGAATTAAACACTTGCATGTAAGAACATTAAGATATAAGGCCAGCATTGTGTCACAGTGGATAGTCTCTGCCTGTGATGCCTGCAGCCCAGATAGACTCCCAGCTGCTACACTTCCAATCCAGCTCTTTGCTAATGTGCCTGGGCAGGCAATGAAGGATGGCCCAAGTGCTTGGGCCCCTGCACCCACGGGGGACACCAGAAAGAAGCTCCTGGCTCCTGGCTTCAGCATGGCCCAGCCCTGGCCATTTCAGCCATTTGGGGAATGAGCCAGTGGATGGAAGATCTCTCAGTCTCCCCATCCCTCTCTGTAACCCCACATTTCAAATAAATAAATCAATTTTTAAAAATATTAAAATGAGACATTAGTATACATTATAGTTCTTTTTAGATAGAAGTATAGAAGGAAAGACTTTCTATTTATAAAGCATTCAAAAAATTGATCTGTTCAAATCTAAAAAATTACATAAGAAAACGTTAATAATAAATATTAAAAGATGTAAATTTTTATTGCAAAATATTGCAATATAGTATATGCTCTAATGTTGGTATCCTTAGCTCTTACAAAACATTAAGAATAAAATGGGATCTAGAGAAAATCAGAATTAGCAACTTAAATATTACTAAACAAATTAGAACTAAAACAAGTATTCTGTAATATTTCAGTATAAGAATGACCATTTAAAATGTTCATATTGGTGAGTATACTGATAAAAAGGCATATTTTCAAATATTTCTCATATAAATAAAAATTGGTATTAGATATTTTAAAATATGAGAGTCTAATGTTGGTACCTTAGCATATAAAAACTCTTAAAATAAGAATAAATTGGGATCTAAAGAAAATCTAGTGAGAATATCAGCAAAATTTGAAATACATATTAAAAATCTTTCATATGTTGTATGTCCTGTGACTGGAAAGCTAATCTTCAAGAAATTCTGGGTCTACACAAAGAGCTGCACAAATTTTTTAAATCGGAAAAAAATCATGTTGCTAACAGTATGAATTTATATGATTCATCAAATATAATCAGAAAACACCTCAAGGTTGTCTCTCTCCATGTTCAAAAATTCATTTCATGCCTAGCTTTGAATGAAAAACTGGAAATTTACATCAAACTTTGGCTCATGCTGATAAAAACATGTTCAGTGTTCACTTTAAGAGAATTTTAGTACAGTACTGAGAATATTCTATCCTATGTCATAATCCATTGTTTTGAAGTCAAATCCATCCTTCTCCCAGCTGAGGCCACATGCAGTTGGGAAGCTGGGGAAGGAAAGCCCAGTCCCTTCTTTCTTTTTTTCTGGTAATTATGATTTCTGAACCCATCAGAGTCAAAGTGAACATCTGGAAGAAAATAAATAAGTACTGAGTAGACTGGTACTGCTATAAGATTGCCTGATACTGAATTTGGCAAATGTTTAAGTTCACATCTTCTCTTCAGGGCCCTCATGAATTCCCAGGGGCTCTGAGTGAAGATGTTCATCTTTACTTTTTGTGATGCACTGGTACATTTTTATCTGTCTTTCCACTCCCGTGGCAGCCCCCCACCCCCGATTGATGGGCTCTCTGTCGGGGTGTTAGTGCTCCTCCAGTAGATCCTGTTGGACAGGATGTTAACCTTGAGCAGTTCTTTTGGGTACGATCTGTATGTCATCATGCTTTGTCCTGCCACAGCCTAGAATATTGGCCTTGTAACACAGCCATCTGTCATGTGCTCATGCCTAGGTGCTGGCCTTAATTCATCCTTTCTTCAGGTAAATAATTCAAGCATTCAAGGTGGTCCCACTGGTATCCCTCTCTCTTTACTTGTGGTAAAGGAAGAGGCACTAATTTCTCTTTCAGGAGGACACTCAGAGCATAGCTCTGTCCAAAGAAATTATATATTGCGTGGATTTAGTAAAATTGAACCAATGCTCTATTGTTGCAGTATGTGAGAATTCTAAAAGAAGTTTCAGAAAGTGATCTGAGATCTTGAAAAAGGCAGGATTGTTATTTCAAGGAGTTATTAGGCTGTATTTTTCTCCTGATCACCAAATAAGTCTTTTCTTGGGTCTTATCTTTGGCACAATAGTCAATCATCTCCATTAAATAACTTGTGCAAGCAATATTGCCAACTTCATAATAGGATTACTGTAAGTCTTAGAAAAGGTATTAGAAGTAAAGCCTTAAAATAAGACCTGGTGCTATTTCTCCTTGATAGTATAACATATTATTACTGTAAGTCATTGGATCCCAGTATGAATTTGGTTCACACTAAGGGCCTCACAGAATGTGTTCAGAACAGTTTTGGAGAAAGAAGAGGAAGGCTATGGCATGGGATGATCAGAGCTCCAGAGAGGAGACTTCCATGATCAGAAGCAGCAGAAAAATACCCCTGCCATTCACCTGGGATGGGAATGGAGCCAAGGAGTGATTGTGACATTGTTCAAATGCAGCTCCATCTACTTTGCCACTGTGCCCGTGGTCATCTGCTGTAACTTCTCAGACTGGGGAAACTTCAAGTCCTCCCAACCTGCCTTAGGGACATGGCCTCCTTCTTTACCATCTGTTAGTAGGAAAGGTGGAGAGGGAAGCACTTCAAAGGGCAGGCTTTATACCCTGAGCCCGAGATCTGAGAGCAGCCTGCACCCACTGGTGTGATCCTCCAGCTAGGCAGCCTGAGATCAAAAGGCTGTCTCCAGCTGCTCTCCTCTCCACGCACACATACTGAAAAGCTAATCACATTAGCCACTTCACAAGGAATAAATTGTTATTTCCTTTCTACTTTGATTTCCTCCTCTTCTCTCTCTGTGCCATAGTCAGTAAAGGGCTCGCTCTCTTTCTATCTCCCCAGGAATTCTCTGTTTTCCTTATCTGTTAGTCAAAAAGCTTTGGCATGGGTTTAGGGACCTGCATGTGCCTAGCAGGAGGCTACCTCCCGGGAACAGCAGCTTCAGGATCTCAATGTGCTCCTGAAACCCATATAGAAGTCACCCTTTCTCATGGCTCCGTTATCATGATGTTGCAACAACAAAAAATTCTATAGGCAAAATAATTCAGAGATATGAATTACTTACTAGAAAAATAACCAAACAGAGAATGACCGAGATATTTTTTATAACTCTCTCTCCTTTCCCATCTTCCTCACTCTTGTGTTTCACACATCCAAGCGTTCCCAAAATCTGACTCTTGCTTCATTCCATGGTCCAAAAGTCAGGCCACCTGAACTCCCGCCCTCTCCAGCTTAGATTTTAAAACATGGAGCCTTCTGGCATATTCCAGTTTTCCTGGTTCTCCACTTCCTATGGTACCTCCACGTTACTCCTGCAGAGAATGATGAGCCTAAGATGAAGCAGCAACTGGGCGGGAAATGAAAAGGAGCAGTTAGGAGTAGATGGAAAATGCTTTGAATGGAGCAATTTTCTTTTATTCTTCTATGTTCCGCCAAATCACTCCTCTGCCTTGCAGTTGCTGACAGAGGAACTCTGACTTACAGTGCATTTACCCAGGGAGTGGCAGAGTCAGTGAACTTCACCTTGGGTGTCACTTGAGGACATTCCTAACAACCCCAGAGCCCCAGGGGCCTGAGAGAAGGGAGCTGTGTAGAGGGTAGCAGGTAAGTACACAGCAGTGGGAGATGTGCCCCTGTAATTGTGCGGGTGCTGCCAGGTAGGAGTTAGGGAGGTGGTAATCAGAGTCCTGTGCATGGGGATGGGGCAGGTGAGCTCAATTACTCCTGGTCAGACAAGGGG
Organism: Lepus europaeus; assembly: GCF_033115175.1. Taxonomy (NCBI): domain Eukaryota; kingdom Metazoa; phylum Chordata; class Mammalia; order Lagomorpha; family Leporidae; genus Lepus; species Lepus europaeus. Next base: position 74,645,559 of record NC_084839.1, on the reverse strand, counting down.
GAGGTTAGAAACCATACAAGAGGCGTCCACAGATGAGAATGTGAGGGCTGACATAACAAAGGAAGCACACTGGGCATCAGGAAAGGGAAACAAAGCAAGGAGAAAACTTCAGGCACAGATACCCAGAGACAAGTTCCCAAGACCTTGGCATTGACTAAACCCCAGGGTTACTCATGGTTACTCTTTTTTTTGCAATTTTCATGGGATTTAGTTCAAGCTCCACAAAATATATCCATTTAGAGTGACTGGTTCAGTGTGGTTTCTTGTGAAATTAGAAGTATCCCCCAGATTGCCTGGGATGAGTCTAACATGATAAGAGAACCAGGAAGTCCTGCATGCGGAAAGAAACAATGGATGCAAGAGAGAGATGCTCTATGGCAGAAAAGTCACAGACAACAAATGAGGAGAGCAACAAAGACAGACTCTCCTTACCTTAATCCTCCCTACCCTCAGTGTCCATCAACACCTGGATTCTTTTTTTTTTAAAGATTTTTTTTTTATTTATTTGAAAGAGTTACAGAGAGAGGTAGAGACAGAGAGAGAGGTCTTCCATCTGATGGTTCACTTCCTAGATGGCTACAACAGCCGGAGCTGTGCCAATCCAAAACCAGAAGCCAGGAGCCAGGAGCAGGAGCTTCCTCCTGATCTCCCACGTGGGTGCAGAGGCCATCTTGTACTGCTTTCCCAGACCACAGCAGAGAGCTGGATCAGAAGAGGAGCAGCTGGGACTAGAACCAGCGCCCATATGGGATGCAGGCACTTCAGGCCAGGGCGTTAGCCTGCTGAGCCACAGCGCTGGCCCCCACACCTGGATTCTAAACCTTGACCCATTAATGAAATCGACATCAGGGGTTTTATCTCCCTGAAAGCATTCCCTTCCAGGTTTAGTTGACCCAGATGAAGGAGAAACTAGTTAGTTCCTGCCTTTTAGGGACTGGAATCATAGAGTAAGTGACAGGTACAGGTAATACCAGTAGTGAGTACAATAAAAGAGTGGCCTTGTGTTACATCCTCTGTATTGAAGATGGACACTTTCCCAGCTAAAGGGAAAGTTTCTTATAATAGACATGCTTTAAGTTGAAGAATAAGTGACAATTAATTAGCAAAAGAAAGAAGGGGACAAATGTTTTCCAAAAACACTGCAGTGGATTTTAATGATTGCTAGAATAATAACTTCAGCAACTTGCTTTTAAAAGTGCAGATTTCTGGACCAGCACCGGGGTTCACTTGGTTAATCCTCCGCCTGCAGCACCGGCATCCCTTATGAGCCCAGGGTTCTGGTCCTGGTTGCTCCTCTTCTGGTCTGGCTCTCTGCTATGGCCTGGGAGGGCAGTGGAGGATGGCCTGGGTGTTTGGGCCCCTGCACCCGCATGGGAGACCAGGAGGAGGCACCTGGCTCCTGGGTTCAGATTGGTGCACTGCTGGGCGTAGTGGCCATTTGGGGAGTGAACCAGTGGAGGGAAGACCTTTCTCTATGCCTCTCTCTCTGTCTATAACTGTCAAATTAAAAAAAAAAAGTGCAGATTCCAAGCTTATGCCTCTTTAAATTCTGATTCAATTGTGGGACAGGCTTGAGGGTCTTTACTTTCCTGATCATTCCCAGATGATCCTGCTACAGGTAGTCTGAGGACCACATTTGGAAAATCTTTGCATAGAAGGCAAAATACACATGAGGCAGAGGATGAAATGGTAGGAAGTGGAAAGCAAATGGTACACATCGGAATGTTATAATGAGTGACATATTCCAGGAAATGTCCCTTGCTTCCTTTGGTCTCTCAGAGCATTGTTGATGACTGAGATTGGAGTCTGAGGCTGTAGGATCTGGTGCTGTTTCTTCAATCCCGATTGCCTCCAGGAGCACTTTCTTGTTGGCTTAGTCTCTCTTCTGCTTGGTGGTGCACATACCACCTCCCAGGCCTCGCCTTTCTTAGTTCCTGGCTTAGTCTATGTTCTATACACTTTGCTGTCACATGATTCCTTGTTTAATCAGCTGACTGTTATTGGCTGGTATCCTCCTGGGAGTATTCTGGAAGCTGTGGATACCTTTTATACTACATGAGCTGAGTGAACCTCAGGAGCATTGCTTTTCTATTCTGAGCAATTTAGCATAAATTCCTAAGATACTGTGTGAGTGGAGCCATGGTAAGGGTACAGTCTCCAAGATGGCTTGTTAGGCTCCCATTCTGCTCACAAACACTGGAGGAACTAACTCCAACACAGGAGGTTCAAAGTTATCTGGTTGTACTGAAGACCCTTTTCTGACATGAATAACTATATTCCATTTGCCTGGAAAAAATAATGATTGGTCCCATGAGTTGGTCCATTAAAACCCTGCAATTTTTAATTGTGTATTTTCCAAGATAGCAGAAATAAAAAGTTAAATCTCTCTTTCTGTCTTTTATGTATATAACGACACACAGAAATGCACTGAAACGCAGGCTTATAAAATTTCATGGAAAATGAATCTTATGAAAAAACCATGCACAGATTTCAGAAATTTTACCCCAAAATAAACTGATCTTTTAATTAATTTCCATGAACTTTTTGAGGTATCCTTGTGTAACTGAGAAAAAAGGGAGAATGTATATATACATGTATATGTATATATGCGTACATGTGTAAATATCATATAAAATAAGAATGATTAGTGAGAAAAGTTACAATTCCTGCTGAGTATTCTGGAGTTGGTACAAATGTACTGAATGCCAACTTTAATAGACATCTAGTATGTTCTTCTACGACCCATTCTAGAATTCCCTTGTCCCTCTGTTCTCAGACTGTACTTCAACTAGTTCAGCTTCTTACTCAGAATAGCCAGACCCTTGTCATCGAGAGCACTAAGGCCCCTGATAGGCTGTGAACACTGCAGTTGTCCATATTTTATCATCAAACAAAGAAACATGGAGAGGTTTCCCAATAAATTCTATGTGTTCCAGATATGCTCTGCCATTACCATCCCATTTCAATCCCCCCAACACTGTTGAGTGCTGGGGGGGGGGGGGGCAGAGTGATGATTTTGGCCACTTGATTTCAATACAGTGTGTGTCTTTGATCCACTATGAGATAGCCTTTTAATTGGACTCTACTTATTACTGGGTCTCTATACATCTACTGATATTATGAGACCTTAAATCTTAGGTCCAACAGCCCTTTAAGAGCCCTTTTCCCAGTTACACTGCTTAATGGTTGATGGTCCCTTCAGGAAAGTATTGCTGGAATCCTTACTGTGTTGTGTCTGTGCCATTATAAAGTTATTTCTCCAAGATCCTCAAACAACCTTTCCTCTGATGGACTGAGTCTAAGAACTGGCTGACATTTGGAGATGAAGGATTTTTGACTTTCAGTGGGGTATTCAGCATTAACTTCCTGCTTACCAGCTATTGATCAAGTTTTGGCGAAATAGGTCAGCCAATACTCCTGATGGCTGCTTATCTGTCTCATTGCTGGGAACACCAAGGCCTCTTAGCCATTGTACAGATCCCTGTGGATTAGATTCCCGTCTGCCATTCTGACTCTGCTACTTATTACGGCAATTATGTACTCTTTGCCTCTGAGAGTCAAGAATTGAGAATCCGGAATCCTATCACCTCCATTGACAGCAGGTAACCCAGTTCATAGCAGAATTCCCTACCACTATTCCAGGCCTTTGAGTCCCCCCAAACTGCTTAATAATGCTGTCACTGCCTCATTAATTAATTTGTCAGTGCTCTGGAGAAAGGAGTCCCCTCCAGGCTTTCTGAGGAGCATAGTCAGCAGATTCTCTGGGCTTTGATAATAAATACATTCCAGTTTGCTTACCTATCTGGGACTTATGAACCACTTTATATTCTGTGGGGGAAATTCATACATTTCTATCTAAAATACTATTGGCCATCTTCACTTCCAAATTCTAAGGAGCCATCTCAAATGCATGTTAAGATTATATCCACAGAAAATTTGGAAAAAAAGACTAAAAATTGAAAAAATAAAAAATTAGAAAACAAAACACAAATGTTGTATCCATGGACTTTCCAGGACATTTAAACATGAACTTCAATATTGTGTTCTATTATTCAATTTTATATTCTACATCCACCACTGGTCCAGTACAATCAAGATCCATTCCAAAGTGTTGAAGATCTTTGTTGGATAATAGAGTACATGCCAAGCTAAACCTTGACCACGGCTATTGGTCTATCATGAGAAGGTTTATATTACTATTATATTATAAGTCATCTGCTATTGTTGAAACCTTTGTGTCTCCCCCAAATTCGTATGTAAAAACCCAGTCACAAATGTGATGATATTAACGATGTCTTTGGGAGTGATCAGGCCATGAGGGATGATCTTCCATGAATATGATTAGTGCCCTTATAAAACAGACCCCAGAAAGCTGACTTATCCTGCCAGCATGCAAGGAAACAGTGAGAAGATAATGCTCTAGGAACCAGAAAGTGGATCCTCACCATATGTTGAATCTCCCATTGTCTTGATCTTAGAATTTCTAGCCTGCAAGTAAACTTCTGCCACCCAATTTGTGGTGCTCTGTTGTAGCAGCTAATTCAATGAAGTCTTTTCCTGAGGCCTCACCAAACAAGGAAAGGCTGCTTGGCTCCATCAGGGGAGAACAGGAAATTCCTTCTGCAGAGGAATCTGGAGGTTCAAGATTCTCAGGGAAATCTATCAGATAGCCTCCTCCCAGGTCTATGTCCTACTCCTTCCCCACAGACTTTGATTTTAATGTACATTAGAGATTTGTTGGAGCTACAAATCAGCCTTGTTTATAATCCTGTTTCTCTCAAAATCAGATAATAGACTCCAATATTAGGCCTGGTTTTCTGTACACTTTTTTTTTTTAAAGGCTTATCAATTCCTTTGAAAGGCAGAGTTAGAGAGAGAGAGAAGGAGAGAGCAAACAAGAGTGCAAAATTTTCCATCCATTGGTTCACTCTCAAATTGCTCTAACAGCCATGGCTGGGTCAGGCTGAAGCCAGGAACTAGAAGCTTCTCCTGGGTCTTCCACGTGGGTACAGGGGCCCAGGCACTCGTGCCATCTTCCACTGCTTTCTCAGGTCGTTAGCAGTGAGCTGGTGGAAGTGGAGCAGCTGGGACTCGAAACTGGCACCCATATAAAATGTTGGCATTACAGGTGGCAACTTTGTCCACTATGCCACAATGCCGGCCCCTGTATATTCTATTTAATAGGAAATGAGGGCCTTTTTTGAGAGTACTTCATGAGATAAATGGAATTAAAAGGTAAGTTTAGGGAGTAAGTGTTTAGCCTAGTGATTAAGACATCCATATTCCACACTGGAGTACCTGGGTTTGATTCCTGGCTCCAGCTCTGAACTCCAGCTTCCTGGTAGTTCAGACCCAGGGGAGCAGTGGTGATAACTCAAGTAATTGGGTTCCTGCCACCCACATGGGAGACTTGGATTGAATTCCTGTCACCCTGGTCCTGGCTGTTGTGGGTGTCTGATAGTGAATGAGTAGATGGGAGCACTCTTTCTCTCCTTCAAATATTCTTTGAAAAAGACACATTTGAGGGTAAACATTTTTAAATTCAGGGATCTTTAAAAAGCTTATGGAAAATGCATATTATAAAAAAAAGGATTTAAAAATTTTTGACAAGAAAATAAACATCTTCTAATTCCACTTTCCCAGGAACTTTTTGAGGTATCCTTCCTTGTATATGCTACCATGAACTCCTGCTTTTTCCATGCAAGGACCTGAGTTGTCTGATCTGAGCCTGCATCTTCTTCCTCAGGGTGTAATAATCACACTTAGTGTAACCCAAGAAGCTCATCTTAATATCTCTCAAATGCCAGGGATAGATATTAAGGATATAACTGCATCTTCTACCACTCAATTCATCACAGGAAATAATCTTAGCACTCTTGATGTGACACCATGCCAGTACTCATTTCCACTCTCTCTGACCACCATCCAAAGGATCATTGCTGTCACCTGTTCTGAAAAGGATTCCATTTCAAGATTACACTCTGAGAATCTTCCTGGAACCACATTCAGCTCTAATTTCAGTACTTTAGACTCTCCCAGAAGCACATGCTGAAAGGAATATGTGAGTCAGGCATTTTACTCAGGGTAGGATCTCGGGAAGTGCTGGTGGATGGCTAGTGAATCGAGACAAGAAAGGGAAGGAAATCAAGAAGGATTTACTATCAAATGTATTACCAATGTGGGTAATTGAAGTTAGAGCCCACAGGGCCAGTGTAGAAATGCACCTCAGAGTTGTGTCCACTGAGAAAGGAGTTATAGTATTAATTCTCCAAATCCTGAAAGTAATTGCTTTAGAGCTGTACTTATGAAGTGTTAATTCCCTAGAACTGCAGCCTTGGAGATGGTGAAATCAAACTAGGAACCCATGAAGCAAAGAAAGCAAAGCTGACAGTGAAAGTTGGGCTGGCACGCATCAAAGCTGTTAGGGGAGATGGTGTAGGCAAGGCACCAGCAGCATCTACCATAGATACAGTTAGTGACTTTGATGTGCTTAATCATTTTGTCAGTTAAAAATCCTTATTTATGACCAGGCTAAGTTCAAAACCTTAAGGCAAACCTTTCTATTTCTCTAGACTACTAACCAACTAAACTGTATTATTTGTCTCTGGTTATTTACCTAAGAATTACTCCCATTAACTATATCTCTACTTATTCTACTTTGATTCCTTTTTTTCTGCAAGGATATCCTAAGAGATCATTGGAATCTAAACTATAACATCTCCTTGATTTACTATTGTAATAATCATATAAACAACAAAAATTGAATTAGTCTTGACTGCTGAAATCATTTTTCCTCTTATTATCTCTGACGATTGGGTCATGCTTTAAGCACTTTAGATCTTAGAATCCTGTATGTGCAGCCAAATACTTGCTTTGGAATAATTTGTCTGCCTCAAGGCTTGTAGAATTTTATATATATGCAATTTTCCCCCAAATGAATACCAGTATTCAGTAGAAGACAGAAAGGAAACTTTTCTGGGACCTAGGAGTGTCTTTAATTTTAGCAAGGCATTGACCACAGTGTCCTCATTTTCAAGATGGTTCTAAATTCCTCCCCCAGCGTGACATTCTCTGATCCAATGGTTTCTGGACGGGGAGGCTCCATCCCTTCATCAGCCCCACAGGCTGTCTGGCACCATATGGAACTGCTTTCTAGTTTCCCTCCTTGAGTATCTCACTCCAGCTCAGCTCCAGCATGAAAATACATCATGTTTCACTAATCACTGGAGTTGTCTGACTCAAATTTGTGAAATATTCTGGCTTTCTGCCTTATGTTGTATGTTATCTGTTGCTAATATTTGTGGTGACTGATGAATCTCTTTCCAACTGGCAATTTGGGGCAGAGAAGAACTAAGTAGTTGTGAGTTAAAATTGCGACTGTGACTCTGCCTTTGAATAATTCCCCAGAGTTTGGTGCTGCTGTGCTTCAAGCACTTTAATATGGATGAGAGGCTAAGTCCTCCTCATCCTATTATCATAGATCCTTTAAAAAGCTAATGAGAAAATGCAGTGTGAGGGCTGCATGGCAGCAGAGCAGATGGGAAAGAGGAGTGGTACAGAGCTTCTGCCCTGTATGTAAAAGAGCATTATTTCCCAAGGTGAGGCAGTGTCTGATGGAAAGCTGTTAGGGATTCCTCTCCATGGCTTATCAGGGTTGTACCTGAGAGGCTATAACCGCTCCAAATCATCTCCTTAGAACTACCTTCTCTGCACAGCTGTGTTGTTACGCAGGTGAACATAGAACACAACATGTTGCTAATTTTAAAGCAAAAATAGGTTTCAATACAATAGAAAGTAAGAGGTCCAGGGTTCCTGTGCTCCTAACGGTTTCTAAAAAAGTCACCATTCTGACTCCTGAGAAGATTATAATGGCACATTTAATGCTATATTCTTAAAAAACTAAATGTGAAAATGGATTAACTCCACTCAGTCCAGTCATTCAATCAGCTCAGTTATCATAGTGCTGCTTAAACTTCAGGTTTTTTTTTTTTCCCCCAAAGATTTACTTTATTTATTTGAAAGGCACAGTTTGAGATAGAGAGGGAGAGAGAGGTCTTCTATCTGCTGGTTCACTCCCCAAATGGTCACAATGGCCAGGGCTGGGCCAGACTGAAGCCAAGAACCAGGATCTTTTTCTCGGTCTCCCATATGGTTGCAGGGTTTATTTAAGAGACAGAGTAAGAGGAAAATTTATCCACTTTTCTCCCTACATACCCACAGCAGCTGGGACTGGGCTAATCTGAAGCCAGGAGCCAGGAGCCAGGAACTCAATCCAGACACCCCATGGTGTGAGTGGCAGGTAGCCAATTGCTTCCATCATCACTTGTGCTTCCCAGGGCCTGCATTAGTAGGAAGCTAGAGTTAGAAGGTGGAACTGGCTATCTAATGCTGGCACTCTGCCACGGAACACAGGCTTCCTAACTGGTGTCTTCATGCTTAGGCCAAAAGGTCATCCTTTAAATTTCACGGAAAAATGCATCTTTTCTATCTGATGATCTATTCAAGAGGAGACATAAGACATGTACTATTATTTGTTTAGCAGTTTGTTTACATTATGTTTTTTTTAAAATATAGCCTTATCCTAAACAGTAGTATGTATAAAAACTATGTAGGTTTCTACACTCATATGCCTTGGGGCTGGCACTGTGGCACAGCGGGTAAAGCCGCCATCTGCAGTGCTATCATCCCATATGGGTGCTGGTTCGAGTCCTGGCTGCTCTACTTCTGATTTCTCTGCTATAGTCTGGGAAAACAGTAGAAGCTGGTGCAAGTCTTTGGCTCTTGCACCCATGTGGGAGACCTGGAAGAGGATTTTGGCTTCAGATCGGTGCAGCTCCAGTCATTGTGGCCATCTGGGGAGTGAACCTGCAGATTGAAGGCCTCTCTCTCTCTCTCTCTCTCTCTCTCTCTCTCTGCCTCTGTAACCCTGCCTTTCAAATAAATAAATAAAATAAATCTTAAAAAAATAAAATCAATACACCTTTAAAAATGCATGTTTCGGGGCTGGCATGGTGACGTAGCAAGTAAAGCTGCCACCTGGGGTCAACATCGTATGTGGACACTGGTTCTAGTCCCAGCTGCCCCCTAGTTCTCTGCTATGGCCTGGGATAGCAATAGAAGATGGCCCAAGTCCTTTGGCCCCTGCACCCATGTGGGAGATCCAGAAGAAGCTTCTGGCTCCTGGCTTTGGATCAGCACAGCCCTGGCCGTGGTGGCCATTTGGAGAGTGAACCAGTGGATGGAAGACTTTTCTCTCTGTGTGTAACTCTACCTCTCAAATATAAATCTTTAAAAAAAATACATGTTCCATCGTCTGCACTACTAGTGGTATGAAAGAAACAGAATATTTAGTTATGCTTAATCTAACCTATGCTCTTTATTTATTTTTTAGCTCTTTATTTTTTTAAAAAAGATTAATTTTTGCTTACTTGAAAGGCAGAGTTAGAGGAGATACAGAGAAGTCTTCCATCCCCTGCTTCACTCCCCAGATGGCCACAGCAGCCAGGACTGGGCCAGGCCAAAGCCAGGAGCCAGGGCCTTCTTCCGGATCTCCCACATGCATGCATGGGCCTGAGCACTTATGCCAACCTCTGCCTTTTGCATGTTAAAGGGAAGTACTTTGTACAATTTAAAATTCTCTAATCTTTTTTTCCATCAGTGGGGCTTGGAATCTAATTTATTGGTATTAATGTTAAATTAAAATTTCACTCTGGTGTTAATTGATCTCCTTTTTCATATTCTAGTCTATGTTTTCTAGAATTTCACTTAGAAAGGAAAACCTATCTAAAGGCTGTTTTAAGACACATCTCAAAATTACCCTTTCCCTTCATTGTTTTTCTGTGTTTTTCACTCCTAAGCAAGAGTACCTCTAATCAGGCCCAACAGTGACCAATAACTCTCTGACCAACTGAGTGACTTTAAAATTCTGGTGGTTAATCCTGTCCTAGAAGGACAAATAATATGCCCAGTCCTAGGCATGCTCTCCACATGGGAAGATATTAGGCAGGGGTGGGAACAGAGTCTGCTCCCATGGCCACCCACTGTCTGAGTGTGAGGATGTTCATGGATAGCTGAGAAATTTGAGACAATTGTGTTTTAGCAGAGGTTGTATGTGAAAAATGAATCAGCTGAGCAGTTTCCATACTTTCTCCTCTCTCTGCTTTTAGCTTTTGTTAACTGTTATGGACTGAATTGTGTTCCCCCACTCCCCAAAATTCTTAAGTTGAAGCCTGAATCCTCAGTATGACTGTGTTTAGAGAGACAGTCTTAAAGGAGGTAATTAACATTAAACAAGATCTTGAGGTTGGAGCCATGATCTGATAGAACTGGAGTTCTTATAGAAAAAAGGAAGAGGCACCAGAACACTCTCCCTTTTCCTCTCTCTTTCCTATCTTCACCCTCCTCTTTCCCCTCTCCCCTTTGCACTTCACTTCCTCATCCAGAAAACAAGGCCATGTGAGGACACTGTGGGAAGGTGCCATCTGCAAGCTAAGGAAAGAGATTATCACCAGAAAACAAGCCTGCTGGCCCTTTGATCTTGGACTTCTAGCTTCCAGAACTGTGAAAAAATAAATGTCTGTTGTTTAAGCCGTCCAGTCTGTGATATCTGTGAATAGCAGATTAATACACTAGCTTTGCATCTTCGTATGTGACACATGCTCCAAAATTGCCACTCCAGCTGTCGGCTAGCCTCACTTCTTAAAGTATGGGCTAGCCTCACTTCTTAAAGTATGATGCATGTCCTGGGATCTCCACTTTCCTTATTGGGACGGTAACATCTTATTGTGCAGTGAGCGTCAGCCAGGTGCCTTTCTCCCCACTGTTGAATTTCCAATGCAAGATGAGAAGCACTGGTGGGATTTGGAGTACAATGGGAAGGAGGAGACAGCCTTGAATGCCCTGAAGTACTAATTCTCTCCAAGAGCGGCCGGTGACCATGCTCCCTTTTCTCAATGCTACTTTCAACCTGTGGTTAGAGTAACTTTTCCCTCCATATTGGCATTATCAGTGCGAGCACTCCTCCTTTGACATGTTCTCACAGATGTTGCTATGAGAGGAATAGGCACATGCAAAGCAACTACCATCGTAAGTTGACTGCCCCTCTCTCCTTTGGACTAGAATTGAAGTTCAGCCTGGAGTGGACAGTTAAGGCTCACTTGTGACTAGAGGGAAAGTTGGGGCTGGAGGTCAGTTTGTGGGACTTATGGCCAGATTCTAACACCGGTAATCACTATAAGCCATGATGAAACTGAACTTACTACCTTCAACTCTAATCACAGAGAGGACCAAAAATGCCTTCGAATTAAGACCTGGAATGGGAGATTCTGTTTCATGCTTTTGTTGGAGGCCACAAATTGCTGTTTAATGATAAAACAGTTCAAACTCCTTCACAACTTGTGACTCTGAGATCATCTTGGATGACTTAAAAATGTCATCAGAGTTCTAGTCTTGGTTGTTATTTAGGAGCGATCTCAGCTTACCAAACCCCAGTGACTAAGAAAAAGTGAGTAACCAGAGCAGGCATTTAGCATAGTAGCTAAGATGCTGCTTGGGACTCCTGTATTCCGTATCAGAGAGCCTGGGTTTGAAGCTCAGCTCTGTTCCCAATTCCAGCTTCTTTCTAATGCAGATCCTGGGAGCATGGCCCCCACCTGGGTGACAAGGATTGAATCCCATCTCCAGGCTGATCCAGCCCCAGTTGTGGCAGGCAACTGGGGAGTAAACCAGCGGATGGCTTTCTGTGTCTCTCCATCTGTCTCTCTCTGCCTCCCTACCTTTCAAATAAATGTTAAAAATAAAGAGAAAATGAACAAGCAGGACAGACAGAAAACTCAAGTTTCTCCAGACACTTCTGGAGAAATCAGACTAACATCCAGCAGAGTCAGAAGAATCTGCTTTGCCTGAAGATAACACACACTTCTTTTACAAATGGCTCACTTGTTAAGGCCTTGCATAGACGACTAACAGATTTGCTTCAAACTGTGGAGGGTGAAAGGCAGAAGGAGCCGCTGAGTGGGAGACCGCAGGAACACATTTCCTCCAGCTGAGAGGAATGAAGGAAAGTGGGTGCTGCCTTCCTTGTCTGCCAGATTCAGACACAGTCAATCAGAATGCCTTCCACACAACACCCAGAGCCAGCAGGCCAGCTTCCAGGGGAAGACAGGATCTGGTGAGGGCTTGGCTTGTTGTCTGGTAGACTCCAGGGAGCTAAGTTAGTAGGGAGAAATGACTAAGTGGGACATCTACCAGTGATATTGGTAAGTGGAGAAACTCCCAGGTATCATCTCCTATTTTTATTTCTCATTTTGAAAAATGCATTTAATCCCGGTGGAATAGCTTCTTGACCCAAAACTGCCAAGTAGAAATATTACTTAAATGTCTATTTCTCGTCTGTCTCTGCGGGCTGGGACCCAGCCATCCCTTGGCAGATGTGTCAAAGCTGTTCCTAGAGTGTGTGGGTGCATTCACGCTTTTGCAGTGTTCCTTTCCAGCTCCCCACAACAGCCTTAACTAAAGTTGTCCTCACTGGATGCCCCTGAAAACCAGTGGTGTGAGAGATGCTACAAGTGGACACCAGCACAGCCTCCTCTCAGCCTTCTCCCTTTTCTCGGCACCGTCTCCCTCACACTTGGGCTCTCAGCTTAGCTTTCCTGTATCTTACCTCCTTCAGGGTCCTGGACATTCCTAGAAATAAAAGCATCCCTAGGTGTGTGTGGGTGGAAGGTTACAGATAGTGTATTTTGTGCTTCTTCAGGATAAGCATGTTCCTGAGACATCAGCTGACTCATCTCAGACCCTTTTCCTGGGTGCTTTAGAATGCATTCCTCATATTGACTCATTCTTGAAGTGTCATCTCTCCCTAGTTGAATTGAGCACTATAGTCTTGAGCTTTCTTCTATAGCTTTGTCTCAGTCCATTTTCTAATGCTACAACTAAATACTACAGACTGGGTAATATATAAAGATGGTTCATTTAGTTTGTAATTCTGAAGGCTTAAAAGTCTAAGAGCATGGTGCTGACATCTAATTGGCATCTGAGAAGGGCCTTCCTGGTACAATATAATGTGGCAGAGGGTATCACATGGCTAGACAGAGAAAGCATGCCAGGTAGAGCTGTTTCTTATTAAAGAAAAAAAAAGCCATTCCTCCTGAACATGTTAATCCATAAGCATATTAAGCCATTTATGAGGGTAGAGTCTTCATTTTCCAATCACCACCATCAGATACAATTAGCATATGAATTGGGATATTATAGTTCTAACACAGAAAGTCAGGAGTGGGGTGAGGGAATGGGGTGGGGGCACATTCAAACCACATCAAGTACAAAACAGTTTCGACTATTTGAAAGTTGAGGAAGTAGATGTGTGTAAGGAGGAGTTGTAGAACTGAAGCCAGATAGTAGTCATACCTCCTCTCCTCAGGGATTTAAACAATAGAGAGAATAAGCACTATGAGCACATGAAGAAATGGGGATCAGTGCATTAGCTTTAATTCCTTGCCAGTGAAGGTAAAACAGTGATATAATATGGTAGCTATTTCCTTGAGGTGGGAGTCTGATAAAGATAGCACTTGTCTATTTGGATAGCTGGGTTGTCTGGGGGACTCTGAATTACCCAGAAATCTGAAGATCATGACTTTCACATTTGACATTGGCAGACTGGATAGAATAGAAGATCAAAATATAGGTCTAAATTATCTTTTTATCCACTAGCAACTGAAATTTATTGCCCACAACTTCAACCAATCAGGTTAATGCTGTTTTGTAGAGAAACTGGACTGAGCACAAAAGGGAACTTCCAGGTCGTCCCCTAAAGGTACCTGAGTCTCTCGTCTATGGGAACTGGAAGATTTGAAGGAGAAATATTGGACTTTTATCAACAGCATTGTGCTCTGTCCTATTTTTTTTCTTCAAGCCTCCTGGACTGACACTACTTGACACCCTCCATTAAGCAATCAATAGTATCTAAAAAACATTTTTATGTTTTATCAAGGATAGTCTAAAGTTTCATACACAGAAACTGGCCCCCATCACTGAGACTTTCAGTTTTATCGGTGCAGCCACTGAATGACATGCAGGTGGAAGAATCAGCAACAAGAGTACTTGAAGGTATTCAGGTCCAGAGCTCTGAAATTTTCAAAGTGCTTTCACACCATCACGGTATTTCAATCTCCAAGTATTCTGTCACTTGTATACAGTAGGAAACCTTGTTTCACAGCTCAGAGGACTGGAGGAGAACTTCCTAAGGTCACCTATAGAAGTATTGGCCAAAGTAAGAATATAACAAAATATTTCCATGGCTTCTGGAGACTAGTTCTATAATAGAACTGCATGCTTCACACCCCTTCCCTTGAAAATATTTCTATTGGAGTCAGCATTGGGGTGCAGTTGGTTGAAGCTACCACTTAAGATGCCAGCACCCTACACAGGAGTGCCAGTTGGAGTCCCAGCTTCTCCACTTTCCAGCCAGCTCCCTACTAATGTGCCTGCGAAGGTGGTGGAAGATGGCTCAAGTACTCAGGACCTTTCTACCCATGTGGGAGACCTGGTGGAGTTCCTGGCTCCTGGCTTCAGCCTAGCCCAGTGCTGGCCATATGCAGCCATTTGGGGAGTAAACCAGCAGATGGAGAATCTGTCTCTCTCAAATAAATAAAATATATCTTTAAAAAAAGAAAATATTTCTGCTTTGGCATTGTTATGAGTTGGGTTATCTTCTCCCCAACACCCTAAATAAAGACGTTGAAAATCACAACAGAACATAATGTAATTTTGAAATAGAGTTGTTACAGTTGTGATTAGTTAATTTATGATGATTTCAGATACAGATGAGGGCCCCCTTTTACTCCAAAAAGACCACCATTCTCTTTAGAAGATATCCATGTGAACACAAAGGCAGAAATTGAGTTATGTGTGTACCAACCAGGGAATTCCAAGAATTGCCAGGGAAACACTAGATAAGAAGAGGCAAGGAAGGGCTCTGCCAGTTTTCAAGAGTGCAGGGCTCAGCTGACATCTTGATTTTGGATTTCTAGCCTCGCAGAATAGCATGACTGCATTTCTGTTGTTTGAGGTAATTCATTACAGTAGCCTTGGGAAACTCAGCTAGACATTATACAAGATTCTCCCTGTGACAATTCAGGACAATTTGATTCACTTCATATTCTTCTTTTCTTCTCAGTCCCTGGTCTTTTTAATCTTCTTAAATCTGCTTTAACCTTTTGATACACACTCTGATATACTCTTGGATGCGGTGGTTAATCCTTTTTTCTTATTTGACTTTTGCCAGTGACTTACTTGAAATCCTACCTAGTTTTCAATATCTTTATTTAAATTTCACCTTCCTTGTGAAGATTTCTCTACCTGACATTCCTCTCTTCTGCCATTGCTTGTCATTTTTTCTACTATCAAGGCACTTAGGATAATTGTGATCAAAATTGGGATTCAAATACTTGTGTACTTCTGTTTTCTCAAAACAACAAGCAAACAAACAAATGAAACATGGGTTACCTTTCAGGCATTTTTTTGTTCCAGTTCTCTCTTGTGGTGTTGATTGAATACAGTACCAGCTGTGAAATAGGTAGAAAAAAGTAAAGTCTAGTTGAATTGAATTGATTAGGAACCAGAAACTTCAATACCTTCTTTTTGTTTTTGTGTATGTGTATCACATCAATCATTCTTTTCAATCTTTTAAATGTATGCAAATACAAGGAAATATACAGTAAAATTAATATCTGCATATGAGCTGCTCAATTAATCTATGTGTTTACTTATTTCAGATTTAGAGTGAAAGAGAGTAAGTCAGAGGTAGCACCCATAGATCACTTCACTTTGCAAATGCCCACAAATACTGGCTGGGCCAAACCAAAGCTGGGAGCTCGTTTCCAGGGGGATGATGGAGAACCAGCCACCTTAGGCATCACTGCTGCCTCCTCCCATCTGTGTTGGTAAGAAGCTGGAGTCAGAGCTGGAGCTGGCTATCAAACCCCAGTACTATGATGTGGAACATGTGCTTCTAAACTGCTGGATCCAATGCCTGCCAATGCTGAAACAATCGAAATTATGGCCATTCTCTTGTCATCTCTGCCTATCCTCTCAAGTCAGATTATTTTGAAATAGATCCAAGCCATCATATCATTCCATCATTAACCATTTTAGTGTATATCCTCAGCCAATAAAGGGTTTTTCATAAAGATACTAACATGATATCATTACAAGTCCTAACAAAAAAAAATATACTTCCCTATCTTACTCAATGTCTATACAGTGTTAAATGCATCCTATTTCATGTGTGCCTTGTTTGGTCTTTATATACTTTCTGTGCTTTTTATATAAATGACATATAGAAGATAAAATGATATTGAATCAATTAATATTTTCTGAGTACAAATTCTGTGCCAAGCACTCTGTAAAATATTATGTCTCAAATCCTCAAACTCCTTCTAGGATATCATAAAGCTATTGGCTTCTAGGATATCATAAAGAGCTGGCTCAGCAACTCCAAAGAGTAACTGACAGGAACATTTTATCAAGCAGCTGGTAGATGGGATCTATAACACCTTGTTTGAATATTACTTTCACATCAGATGGGTCAAAACATATACATCAAAATGGAAGGGGAGAGGGAGCGGGAGGGTAGTTACGGGAGGGGGGAAGCCATTGTAACCCATAAGCTGTACTTTGGAAATTTATATTCATTAAATAAAATAAAAAAAAAATAGCTTTCATACGAAATTAAATAGTGTGCTTTTTTCACTTTTTTCTCTGATGCAATGTAATTGTCGTACATATAGAACATTGCTGTTTAACTCATTAACTAATTAATTTATTCAATTCATAATTGTTAGTGACTGTCATGAGTTAGGCATTGTAGATATCTAGCCCTAACCCCAACCCTAACCCTAATTCTAAGGACAGCCCCTGAGCTGGCAGAGGGCTGAGTTATCTGTTCACCTAGAACTTTCCAAGTCTTGCCATTGTGCACAGGTCAATGTTTTCTTGTGTAGTCAGGACGGGAGGGTGAGGTGGTTTGATAGAGTGCCACGTAACTGACGATACGTGCCATCCTTCTCCAGTATGTCAGGCTAGCAGACATGTGGTGGCATGGACCCTCTTCTCTATCGTTCATCTCGTTTACTTCCTCTTCACAACACACACTAATAGCTCTAGGGGCTGATGTGGCAGTCTCTTGTCTCTTCAATTTCCGGGTGTATACTTATTTAATTAGCATTGTAACTCCATAAGATAACTTTATTATCCTGATTTCACAGTTTATGTTTCTGTGATAGACACAGTTTAATGTAACAGAATTCCTGACTCAACAGTTTGTCTCTAGAGACTTCCCTCTCAACCAATAGAACACAAGACAGACAGTGTGTGGCAAATTAATTGGCTCTTTTTTTTTTTTTTTTTTTGACAGGCAGAGTAGACAGTGAGAGAGAGAGACAGAGAGAAAGGTCTTCCCTTTCCATTGGTTCACCCCCCAATGGCTGCTGCGGCCGGCACACTGTGACCAGCGCACCGTGCTGATCCAAAGCCAGGAGCCAGGTGCTTCTCCTGGTCTCCCATGTGGGTGTAGGGCCTAAGGACCTGGGCCATCCTCCACTGCATTCCTGGGCCACAGCAGAGAGCTGGACTGGAAGAGGAGCAACCGGGACATTAATTGGCTCTTGACTTTGATCCCTGTTAGATTCAAAACCCTTCGTAGAATGCAGAGTGAAGCTAAGAAACTCTCTTTGTTTAATTATATTGACATTATCAACTGTCGGATCTCATGGTATTTATGTGTGTCAGATTTTCACTTATAAGATATTAGAATAGTTAGACTTATGGGTTCCTGAATGTACTAGGCTGTTTCTACTTCTTCCTAGACATCCATTTTCCAAAATTAGCCTTTCCCTATTTCTTCCCTGATCACTATCTGGGCTATGATCCCACCCTATCTTTGTGCCATTACCCAATTTATATATATATATATATATATATATATATACACACACACACACATATATATATTTATATGTAAATGTGTGTATATACATATATACATGTATATACATGTATACATATGTATATATGTATATACACACATATATGTATATATATTTCAAATATAATTTTGCCGTGTTATAGTTTTCTTATCTGTTTCACTTTTGCTTACTATTGCAGCAACAAAGGGAGGGCCACTGCTTTATTTTCATCACCCACGATGTATAATTAATTTGTTAACATCAAGTATGAAATCACTAGACCCTACTGAGCTGATTTGGGAGTTCTGGAAGCCAGCCAGCACAATAATACAAGTCAAGCCATTTGAAAGCCCACAAAATTACACTATAACCTTGGAAGATAGATATAGGCCTGTTTTCAAATATTATTTTGATCATTAATATGTACTAGTGAGAGAAAACAAGCAGCAGCCTTTCCCTGGACAGCTATTTCTTGTTTGTCCATGCTAATTAGAATTTTCATAAGTAAATAAAAATTCTCTATTCTTCAATGTATTCAGAACTCATTTCTCATTGATTTCAGTAAATAATCCCAACCTACATGCTGACTGACTGTCCACTTTTGACCATGCCAAACCAAACCATTATCTCCCTGCTTTCTATTCATGGATATGATTAATAATAGAGTATATAAGACACAAGAGAATCCTTACAAATCATCTAGCCACTCACTTTTGTTTTCAGATTTATAAATTGGGATGGAGAAGCTAAGTTGCCAAAATTCACACTCTTGGAACATGGGCTTCCAGAATAACCAAATAAATTATTTCTCTGGCTATGGCACTAAAGGAAGACTCTAAAATATGTATATTTCTAAGCTGATATGGTTGACCCGCCTTACATTCTCTGTTAAATTCCAAGAAAAGAGAACAAGGAGTTAGTATTAATAATATTATATAGTGATTAAAAACATGAGGCTTATCAATCAAACTGACCTCATTTCCTCTGCCATCTCTCAGCCAAATTTAAGTCCATTAAAAAATAAACAGTTGCTAATAGCTAAAAAAATTTTTCAAGACTGGAACTGGTGGGGACACATTCACATATCAATTAAAAAATGTGTGACAACCTTGACAATGCAAAAATAGAAACAGAATGGTGTTGGCTCAGGGATCTACAGCTAGTTTCTGTGCAACAGGAAAATAATCTTAGGAGAATCCTGATCCACAAGACAAATGATGAAGCTAGAATCACCCAGGAAATGGTGCTAGAAAACCAGCTAGGTGGGAATAAAAATCAAGATATATCTCTATGTTACATTAGACATTAAAATTGAAGCCATTTAGAAAACTACAATAATTAGAAGTGAACAGTTATTGAATCTTTGGGTGGGGAAAATGTTCAAGCATAAAGTTATTAGACAAACGGAAAGGATGAGAGACTTTGTTATAGAGAAACTTTAACTACTACAGTTAAAAAAAATCTGTTGTAAGCAGGCTGTCTCAATGAGGTGGGCAATTTCAAACCTAATCAGGAGTGAAGCTGTCCTTTTATCTTTGGCTGTTTATCTCCAAGGTGTGCACATCACCAGCTGTGTACCCAGGGAGAGTTGAATGTGCTTCAGGCAAAAGATATGACATGAAGAATCCACCTGGATAGAGAGAAATGAAGAGATAGACTCCCAAGCTGGGCAGAGACCCTTTCCAGTGAATCGAATTTCTGATGTCTCTTTTCTGTTCTCTGACACCTGACCAATTAAGAAGGTAGGTGGTACATATTGCCATATGTAATTTGTTATGAGTTACAGAGTCTAGTTTGTAGTTAAAGGGAAGGGGGCACAAAGGGATGTGAATTCCAGGCAGTTGGCATCAGTAGGGTCATCGTTGAGACCTCCTAACAATAGCCTTTCCCCTGAGTGCCCACCGTCTGCTTTCCCTGACCCAGGATGTACTTCTCTACAGACAAGTAGGGAAACCCTGCAGCAGGAACAGCAGGGTTTCAAAATCCTCTATCAGTCATTGAGCACAAACTGCAACTGGTTGCCTCCTGCCTCAGAAACATAAATACAAGGCAGTTCTGTAAAATCTGAACACTCCCCATGCTGACCATATCCTAGAAATTGGCATTTAGGGCCTGGGTAGTGCTGCAGAGAGCAGAGCTGAGCTGGGTTAACTTGTGGTTTGTTGATAATAAAACAAATGACATTGAACAGAGCTTGTAAAAGTGACTGATTTTAATCACTGCTATATATACATAGTACTTTGATCTCAGAGTAAATCTTTTTTTATTTTTCACAAATAAACTCATTTTCATTTGGAAAATGATCCTGGGGTGGTTGCTTTCATTTTCATAAACCTGATGGAGCAATGTTTCCATACATTAGACCTGAAGCCCCAATTTCAAATGTCTCTGGGGTTGAGTATGTTTCACAGGGTGGTAGGGACTGTGAGGTTACAGAAAGGCACGCCTACCTAAAGCATCCAAATGCAATTCACAGCTAAACAATGGGCATGCCAAATAAAATATTTCTGTGGGCTGTGTATTGTCTAAAGGTTGCCAAAATGGGAGCCCACAAGCCTGGAGGTAAAATGAAATTCAAAGATCAGGTAACAACCAGATAGCCCAGTGACTCCACAACAGTGCTATGGAGATAGACACAGCCTCATATGGTTTCAGAGAAAGGACATGTTGCTCAGTGTAGAGGGAGCTGTGGCTAGAACTTAGACCTTCTAACCATGTTTATGACTCTGCATAAATGAAGCTTAAAAACCCAGTGCTCTATCTGGTCCTGGACCCTCTGCTGATGAAGGCCGCTGACCAGGTGGTTTCTCAGGCCGATGAGAAGACTATGTCCTCACCTTGGAGAATGTGCTAGAGCCCAACATGGAGACAAATGCAAGGAAGGAGCTTATGTAGGGGGGCAGGAGGATGTTCCTAGACCTTTTACACTTACTTGAACAGTAGGGAAACCTAAATAGGTAATAAGAAACCTGTCAGTCACTACTGAAGTGGCTTAGGCTCAAGGATGACATATGTAACTTTAATTATATAGCAGTAACAGGAGACAGTGTTGAGCAGGTTATGGGGGTCTTAGGCAGCTTTCTAACCACACGGTTGATACCACTGTGGTCAGCTAGACATAGTACGTTCAGGAGGAATTTAATCATTAACCTATATATTAGTCCATTTCCCCATTCCTGGAGTAAACTACTTGAGGCTTGATACTTTATCAAGAAAAGAGGTTTATTTAGTTGAAAATTTCCATGTTTCAAAGTCCAAGATCAGGCAGCCCTATCAAATCTGCCTCAGTTATATTCCCATGGGCTGCATTCGATGGCTGGTCACATCATAGCAGAAATGAGATCACACCACAGAGGCAGAGAATTCCAAAGCTCTCTCCTTTATACCAACTCACTCTTGTGGAAACTAACTGTTGTCCTATGGGAACTACTTAACCTCTTCAAAGGACAAGGGCTCCAATGACCTACTTATCTCACACTAGACTCCACTACTTAAAGGTTATATCACCTCCAACATTGCCATAGTGAGGACCAAGCCTCCAGGATGTGAACTCTTAGAGGGAACATTCAAATCTTATCCAAACCATAGAAGCCTGGGTAATGGAACAGATCAGTGGCAAATGTAGCTAATCAGAAAACTTAGGATCCAGGACTCTACAATTCCCAGTAATACCTACATAGGTGCAGATACCTAGGTGAAAGTCCAGGGATGGGGATGAAATAGCAACTCTAGCAAAGAAGGGATCTCAAAAGTTAGGGAGGTGTCAGGAACCCAGACCAATAGGTAGACGGTGAGGTGAACTCCTTCCTAGTCCCAGAGAGGGGGCTAAAGATCTAAATGGAAAAAGCTGTTAGAAACCATTGGAAAGGAGGCTGGCGCCACAGCTCACTAGGGTAATCCTCCGCCTGCGGCACCCCGGGTACCAGTCCTGGTTCGGGCACTGGATTCTGTCCCGGTTGCTCCTCTTCCAGTCCAGCTCTCTGCTGTGGCCCAGGAAGGCAGTGGAGGATGGCCCAGGTCCTTGGGCCCTGAACCCACATGGGAGACCAGGAGGAAGCATCTGGCTCCTGGCTTCGGATCGGTGCAGCGTACTGGCCATAGCGGTCATTTGGGGGGTGAACCAACGGAAGGAAGACCTTTCTCTCTCTCTCTCTCTCACTGTCTAACTCTTCCTGTCAAAACAACAACAACAACAACAAAAAAACAAAAAAGAAACCATTGGAAAAGAGGATCTAATTGTCTATGTTGAATAACATACAGGGAACCAAAGCTTGTGGGACTGGGTTGGATCGACCCTCTGACTCCAAGGTCTCCTACAAACTAATGCTTCAACCCACTGCCTCAAGTAAATTGAAGTTAATTGTTTGGTAGAGGGTCAAAATCCACAGTGGGGAACACACGGGGAAGGTCCTGGGGAAGAGGCTAAGGGTTGAGGAAGACTGAAAAATAGAATTGTCAGCAGTTCCCATTTATTATGGAAGCTCCAGAGGAAAGCCAAGGAAAATTGGTAATCTCTCTGAAGATGTGAGTTACAATACAGCCAAGAAAGCCTACACTTTGATTAATATCAGGTGATATGATAGGTTCTTAGGTCACCTCTTTTTCCAAATTCATAGCCCAAAAAATAAGACTAGCTGGAGGAAGAACTTCAAGCACTACTGGAAAGTTAGTATATTTGGAAAATGGCAGAGATGGTAGAGACTGATAACTAGCCTTAAGGATATAGGAATGAAAAACCTGACTTATTAATTTAAAACAAAATAACAGTGATGGAAGATAATTTTTATTCACATGTTGACTATGTGTCAGGAGTTGTTTGTGTAGTTTTATATAATTCCCATCACTCTATTATTATTATCATTTTACAGAAAAATATACTTAATCCTGAAAAGTGTAAGTATATATTCCAAGTACTCATAGTTTGTTGGAAGAGATAAGACTTCAAATTTGACTAACTCCAGAGTCTATGAAATGAACAGAACCGCATTTGACTGGGGAGTTCATTAGTTTCCTGCAATGTTCCAGATCCAGGCAAGCTAAGTGAGTCTATATTAAAAAACTGATTCAAATACTATAGACAAAATGTTAAAATAACTAAAAGATGAACACATTTAAAAGAGAAGAAAAGGGAAAACCCCAAGGTGATGCTATCATTTCATAAACACACAGTGCTGCTGTATTCTTGCAAGGTAGGAAATTTTTGGTATAATTCCATTATTAGTACCTACTTCTTGAATCTGTCTATCATTATCTATTACTACCTGAGGCATCGGCTGATAAAGAAGTCCAGGCCTGGTGCACACCTGGATTCAGATAGGATTGCAAAGGTCCAGGTTAGTGGATACAGTCAGGAGATGTACATTATAGAGTAGTGTTGACTGATTGGCAAGAGAGAACCGTATCTCTGCTGGCAGCAGGCACTGGAGTCCAGGCCGAATAAGAACAAGGTGAAATTAAAGCTCCTAGAGATTTGAGCTCCTTAAGTGTCAGTCATCTGAGTGGGAATTCACACACACACACACACACACGCACACTACTGTTCTGGGAGTATACTGGAAGTCATTTTGTTAAGTCCTTCCCATGCATTATCTCATTTAATTTTTACAGCAATCCTGTGATGTTAGTGGTATTATTCCCAATTCCTGATAATAGTGTTTATCCAACAAAAAACAGAATATGGATCACAACCACTACAAAAAACTTTTTAGAACTATATAGTTCAATATAGCACTAGAAGTGGAGCTAGAACAAACTGAGTTGTGCTATAAATATAAAAGACAAAATAGATGTTGAAGACCTGTGAGAAAAAGAATATAAATTCCTCATGTGTAACTTTTACATTGATTGCATGTAGAAATGATGATATTTTGGATACATTATGTTAAATTACAAGTTATCAAAATGGATTTCATCTTTTTTTAGTATGTATACTAAAAAATTACATATAAATTAAATATATGACTCTTATCTGTATCCTGCATTATATTACTAATGTGTAACACTGGATAAAAATTGTCTTTTAAAGGCCTAAAAGATGCTACGAGTATATTCATAACTGTAATTTACAAATGAGGAAGACAAGGCTCTGAGAGATTCGATGATTTTCTAGTGTTGCTCTGGGTAGTAATAAACAGAAACCTCTTCCTTATGCCTATAGGCTGCCCTGTATTAGTTTCTTCTGGCTGCTGTGACAAATTGTTGCAAATGTGGTTAGAAACAAGACAATTTATTCTTGCACAGATCTGGAGGCCCAAACTGGGTTATTGTACAGGTATGGACAGGGCCCTGCTCCCTCTAGAGGCTCTAAGGGAGAATTCATTTCCTTGCCTTTTCCAGCTTCTAGAACTTACAGTATTTCTTTGCCTTCTTCCTGTATCATCAAGGCCAGCAACATTACATCTTTAAATCACTGTCTGCCTTTGTCACATTGCCTTACTTGCTGTTCTGGTCTCTGTACACTTCTTTCTAAGAACCTGTATGATTGCATTTGAAGCCAACCCGGATAATCCAGAATAACCTCTGTATCTCAAGAATCTTAATTTAATAGTACTTGCAAAATTGCTTTGCCTTAAAAATGTTACTATTGATGATAAACAACAAAATTGATTAATCATATGTTGTATTTCTAGAATAATCCTTCAAATCATTCTAGGTTACAGTAAATTTCTCATTCTACTAAGCTTTTCCATGATCAACTATTATTTGGGAGGTGCTTTGATAGAAGGAATTAGAGGTAAATAAATAAATAACGTATGGTCCTATTTTATTATTAAAGTAGAAAATACATAAATAAATGATGTAACGCTTCAAAATCAGTACTCTAATGAAGATTTTCACATATTTATGGGGGGAACAGAAGCCAATTCAAGAGCAACTTGGATAAAATACTTTCAAATGCTTCAAATATTTATAAATTTAACTCATACACTTGAAAAATAACATGAGACTACCAACCCTTTGATAATTGAAATTGTTTAGACTAAAAGTTAAAAGTGGGGAAAATTAGAACAGTCATTTGGCCTAGCAGTTAGGCCACCATTTAAGATGTCCATATCTCACAGGTGAGCGCCTAGGTTTGAGTCCCAGTTACATTCTGATTCCAACTTCCCACTAACACACCTCTTGGGAGGCAGTAGGTAATAGCTCAATTAGGTGGGTCCCTGCTACCCATGAGGAGACCTGAATTGAATTTCTGAGTCCTGGCTTCAGCCTGGCCTAGTCTTCAGCTATTGGAGTCATTTGGGGAGAATACCAGCAGATGGTAGCACTTCTTCCTCTCTCTTTCTCTCCCTCTTTCTCTCTCCTACAGACAAGAAATAAACATGTTTTTAAGTAGGGAAAATAATTCTGTCAGGCAAGTTGGGCTGGGGGCAAAACTAGGGTTCTAAAGTGAGTTGTGTGAGATTGTGTGTTAAGTTACTGGGAAACCACACTGTGGTCTTAGGACTCTTGATTTACAAATCTACCAATTCCACAAGTACTTCCTGAAAGCTTTATCAGCCCAATAAAAGATAGTGAGCAATGCAAGGAGACCCAATGATCTCACCTTAGCATGCCCAGAACCTTGGTAGGAAACACAGTCTTGCCTCATTTTCCCTTTGCCTCATCCCTTTTCCATGCCTGATGCCTGCTTCTGCAGAAGCATCCAGGGCTGACAGAAGGCTCTACCTTGTGAGTAATCTGTGTCCCACTAAAAGCCCAGGCGCCTTAGCATTCTGGCCCTGGGTTGCTGTAATTCAAAGTTCTCAGCCATGGAATCTTTGCTTTCTTCCCTCATCTGTCTAGATATTGTCCATCTTTTGCTTTTATCTCGGCTGGAACTTGAGTAATTAGAACTAGTGAGTACAGTGCCAAGGAAATGATAAACACTGCCTTCTCCTTTAGATCATCAGATCAATTATGATTTTTTTCTCTATTCAAGAAGGAAAATCAGTATTTAGAGTCACACTTAACATTACTCCTTAATTTTCTGAATCAAACCAATAGCGGGTTTATATGTAATCTTGCTTGAAACACAATTATCACCTGAAACAGCAACTTTGATGTTTATAGGATCTTCCCTTTGCTCATCCCTTTTGTCATTTTCACTCCCATTCTTAAGCAATAGGGCCTCTAGTTCCATTCCAGGGAACAGAGGTGTTAACAGAAGGGAGGAAAGCACTGTTAGCTAAATCCCAAAGATGTGTATGACATTTTGATGGGTGGCAATTAAAAAAAATAAACATTTCAGATGCAGACAATGTCTGGCATAGAAATTCATCTGTGAATCACAGAAAATGAGAGACTTAGGATGGTGGATAAATTAAACACCAATATGAAAAAAGAGTCATTTTTTTCCTAGCAATAAAAAAAAAATGGAATGGTATATCCTGGCTTGTACTTCCTAGGGTTCAGACAGAACCATAGTGCATTTGGGCCAGAAGAAACTTTTGAGACCATCTTGTCCACACCCTCAAACAAATGGAGAGAATGATACCCATCAATGGTAGAAGACTTGACCCAGAAGTACAATGCTGGCACTGAGCCCCTAGATTCACTTTTCGCAGTACTGCGATCTTTATATCATTTCAGAATCGAGTTTCAGACAAAATAAAGTTTGGAAAAAATAACTTATCCCCATAAAGCAATAATCAGCTTAAGGATGACTTAACTTCAGCTTGTGGATAGATGCTAGGAAACCTAAAATTAAGTCTACAGAACAGCATCAAGAAGCAGGCTGGGGTGCTTGCCTGTCTGAGCTCTGAAAAGCCTCAAAGTTTGCCCAGTTGAGTTCCTGGGTTCTGGAGTGAGGCCCTGCCACCCCCAATTGCAGAGAGAAGGGATAGGGCATCAAGACCAAGGTTTGCACTTGAAGTCAAACAGTTCTGGGGTTAGGATTAGCCAACCCAGGAGTGTCTACCCAACATCAAAGATGTCACTCAGCAAGTAGACACAATTATTGGTTATTTCCATGCTATGTTCAGTGACACAAACCAGTGGAGCTAAAAAGAACAGTCAGCCAACTTTCCATTTCTAGGGATGAAGGCACTTTGAATCTGACTCAAATATGCCACCAAAAAACTAAACCCTGTCCTTGAACGATCCTCATAGTAGAACTTTCTGGGAAGTTTTGAGCCAAGGCTTATCTCTGAGAGGGTGCAAATCTCACATACTCATTGCAAATAGTTAATAATATATGCTGGTATCTGATACATGTCTTTAGGGAAAGAAATCCTATACAGTTTGCACACTGATTTCTTTGCTAATTTCTCTAATATTTATTACTACAAGTTATTTACTCACTTATCAACAAATATTTCTTGAACAACTGTAACATGATGAGCACTGCTATATCTGCAAGAGGCAGCAGCAAATGAAATCCCAACTATTGCGGAGCTTGCCTTTTAAATGTCTCGCATCTATTGGAATTGACAGCCTTGCATGAGCTCTGTGAGTACACATGACTGCTTTCTATGTGTTTACTACGCTAGGATTTCTTTTCCTCCCAACAACCTATCTTGGTCATTGGACAAACACCTTCAAAATGAATTTACACAAACTAGTGCCTGTGCTTGATCAAACTAGCCAAGCAAAACACATGCCAAAAAGCATAATAAAAACCAAAACCAAAACCAAAATAAAATCGAAGTGAAGTGTGTGTGTGTGTGTGTGTGACTAGCACTCAACAGAAGATTGCCGTGTTGGATCGAATACTGCACTCAACGGTTGTTGACAGTATGCACGTGAGGAAAGCTTTCCTTACAAAACAGAAGGAAAACTGATACAGACCAGAAGAAGTAGTGATAAAGTGAGGATGGAGTTCTGGTGGAAGTTCTTAGGAGGAAATAAAATGGGTAAATATATAACTTGCATTGAAACAGTGTACTCACAGACAATAGGAAAGCAAAATAGTCTCCAACATCTGCTTAGAAGGTGAAGTTCAGAGCCGGTGAGAAAGTCCCAAAAATGAAGAGGGACAGGGACAAAAGAGCAGAGCCATGATTAGGCATAAATCCCATCCTTAGATGTTGAAGGTCCAGCTCTCTGGACTTCAATCTCCAGAACTGACACCAGCTGCTCCGATGTTTCCTAAGTTATAGCTTTGAACTAGGAATAACACCATCATCTCTCCTAGTCCTTTGGACTCAGACTGCATTAGTGGATTACCTAGTTTCTAGCTTGTGGATGGAATTTCATGGGACTTCTTAGTCTCATGATAGTGTTAGCCAGTTATTAAATATTTTTGTATATTTATGAATATACTATTAATTCTGTTTCTTTGGAGAACTCTAATACATAGCCAAAGCAAAAGATGCTTAGGGTATGATATTGGAAGGTTCTAAGGTAAAATTCCTGTCATCCTTAGAAAACAGTACTGTCCTGGAGTTAATGTATGACAGTAGACAAAAAGGATTGTCAACCAGGGATGCTTACCCAAACTTTCACATCCTGAGTTTTATTGGGACTTCATTATGCATGCAAGATTACTCATTCATTCATTGCCAGGGTGAATGAATTCAGTCTCCAGAGGTAGGACTGATATCACATGGCCCAGAGCCTCATGCTCTACTGACATGGTTAGCCTTTTTGATGTGTCCAGCCTCTAAACTAAGTCACATTTTGAGCATAAATTAGCAGGTGTAGGTCTAAGGAACTACCATTAATAACAAAGAAATGTTCATCCCTCATGAAATTCTGAGGGTTTGAGATTATCTCCAAGGGTCCAGAACAAAGGTCAGACCTCTCTTTAGAGGTTATTGACTACCAAGAGAGATAAATGAAATGTGGTGAAGGGTTAATCACTGGAAAATTTAGGTAAAATAATTGGAAAATTTGTTGTATTATTCTTAAAAATTTTCTATAGATAAAATTTTCAAAACAAGAAGCTTAAAAATGTCTGATATATGACTATTGTCCATTAAGAGTGTAATTTAGTATCATTAGGTGTGAGATGGAATCTAAGAGATCATTAGTTCAGTTATCCATACATTTCCTCACAATCATTGTCATATTTATATTCAAGTACTATTATTTGTTATTTTTCTTTAAATCTACCTGAAAGTTTGCTTAAATAATATCATATTTAAAATAATTTATCCAATCCCACTTTACAGCCCTACCTCATACCATATAGAGAAATTAACTCAAAATGAATCATTGACCTAAATTCAACAGCTAAAACTATAAAGCCCTTAGAAAAAACATTGGAGTATAACTTCATGACTTTGGATTTGCCAATCATTTCATGAATACAACACCAAAACAAACTAAAGAAAAAGTAGATAGTTATACTTCATTAAACTTTAAAAAAAAAAAAAAAACTTGTGAAGAACAAAGAATGTTACCATGAAAGAGAAAAAAACAAGCCATAGAAGGAGAAATGACATTGTAAATTATGTGTGCTATAAGGGCCTAATATGTAGAGTATACAAGGAATACATAACGGCCGGCGCAGCAGCTCACTTGGCTAATCCTCCGCCTGCAGTGCCAGTACCCCGGGTTCTAGTCCCGGTTTGGGCGCCGGATTCTGTCCCAATTGCTCCTCTTCCAGTCCAGCTCTCTGCTGTGGCCCAGGAAGGCAGTGGAGGATGGCCCAGGTCCTTGGGCCCTGCACCCACATGGGAGACCAGGAGGAAGCATCTGGCTCCTGGCTTCGGATCGGCAGTGCGCAGGCCGCAGTGGCCATTTTGGGGGTGAACCCACAGAAAAGGAAGACCTTTCTCTCAGTCTCTCAGTAACAAAAAGAGAACTATTTCAATTTTTAAAAATAGACAAATGGCCTGACTAGATATCTTTCTAAAGATGACGAAAAAGCACATAAAGAGATTCTCATAGAAACTTCACACATTAGCATCAGGTAAATGCAAATCCCACAGAGATACCACCTCACACTCACTATAATAGCTAGACAGTAATAAGTGTTGCTACAGATGTGGAGAAATTGGAACCATTGTACATTACTGGTAAGAATGTAAAGTAGTGCATCCTCTTTAGATGGCCATCCAGCAGTTGCCCAAATCATTAAACAGTTACCATTTGACCCAGCAGTTTCACTTCTAGGTTTTCCACCCACAAAAAGTAAAAACATACCGCATTAGTCTATTTTCTTTTTTTTTTTAGATTTATTTTATTTATTTGAAAGACAAAGCCACAGAGAGAGGTAGAGATAGAGAGGTCTTCCATCCACTGGTTCACTCCCAAGATGGCTGCAATGGCCGGAGCTGAGCCGATTCAAAGCCAGGAGCCAGGAGCTTCTTCCGGGTCTCCCACAGGGGTGCAGGGGCCCAAGAACTTGAGCCATCTTCCACTGCTCTCCCAAGCCATAGTAGAGGGCTGGATCAGAAGAGGAGCAGCCAGGACTAGAACCAGCACCCATATGGGAATGAACGAAATGAAATATTGGTACATGAAATGAATGAAATGAAGTATTGGTACATGCTACAATATGCATGAATCATGAACCCCTCAAATTAAGCTACATGAAAGAAGTCATTCACAAAATACCACAGGCTACATGGTTCCATTTACATGAAATCTACAGAGGAAGCAAATCTATAGAGGCAGAATTAGATTTGTGTCTGCTTAAGGCTGGGGAGGATGGAAAGAGGAAAGTAACTGTTAATGTATACAGGGCTTCTTTCTGGAATGATGAAATGTTCTAAAATTCATTGCAGTAGTGTTTGCACAACACTGTGAATATGCTAAAAACCATTGAACTGTGTATTTTAAATTTACATGAGTTATATGTATGGGAGTTATAGCCTAGTAAAGCTACTACAACAAAGAACTAGGGGCAGGCATTGCAGTGCAGTGGGTTAAGCAGCCACTGAATGGAATGCCCACATCCCATACTGGTTGCAGGTGCTAGTTTTGATCTCGGCACCTGCATTTCCAATCCAGCTTCCTGCTAGCACATCCAGGGAGGTACTGAAAGATGGTTTGCATGTTTGGATTTCTGCCACACTCTTAGGACATTTGTATGGAGTTCCTGGCTCCAAGTTTCAGCTTGGCCCAATCCTGGCTATTGTGGACCATAGGGGAGTGACTCTCCCCCCACCCCCCACATTGTCTCTCACCCTCTCTTTCTCTCTTTCAAGTAGATGAAAATATTTTAAAAAGAACATATATTTCACTAATGAAAACATACTGTAAAATAAATAAAAATGGAATTATATTTTAGAAATAATCTATTCCACACCAAAATGCATGATCTTTGTAAAAGTCCTAAAAGCCTTCTTTTAGTAAATGGCAATATAGCTAGAAATAAAAATTTCAATGGGAGCTGGCATTGTGGCATAGTGGATAAGGCTGCATCCTGTGACATCAGCATTCCATATGGGCATTGGTTCGAATCCTGGCTGCTCCACTTGCAATCCATCTCCCTGCTAACAGCCTGGTGAAAACAGTGGGAGATGGTCCAGGTGTTTGGGACCCTGCCACTGATGTGAGAGACGCAGATGAAACTCCTGGCTCAGCCCTGGAAGTTGTTGCCACCTGGGGAGTGAAACACCAGTTGGAAGATCTTTCATTCTATCTCTCCCTCTCTATCTGTAATTCTGGTTTTCTAATAAATAAATAAATAAATAAATCTAAAATCTAAAAAAAAAGACATTTCAATGACCTTCCATAAGAATCTATAATGCCTACTTTCTTAAAAATGCATTAGAATCTTGCATTAAGTATGCCTTGAAAAGTTTCTTATTTAGTTAAACCAAGAAAATAAGAGCTCCACAGATGATTATTTAAGCAAAATGAAAGAGATGCAAGAGGAGCTCACAGATTTGCAAGACACAGGACCTTGTTTGGCATCCTAGGAGAATAAAAACCTAGAAGTCAATTATCAGTTTAAATTTTGGAATCTCACATGGTTTCCTATTGTCATATTCTAAAAAGGCCTGGCTTTTGGCATGGTCCAAAGGCAAGGAAAGTTTTCTTCAGATAATGAAAAAGATGACATCATCAAGAAACCAGAACCCCAGTCCTCCACTATCTATGGGTGAGGTCTGGATTTACATTATAGGACTACATAGTGTATGAATCATACACTTATAACCCACACCCTCATCTCACTCCAATATGTGGCTCCCCACTGAGAAATCCCTTGGTGATACAGCAAGAGAAATCCTCCAAGCATTCTTGAAGAGTCATGATCACTTCTCAGGGAGGCCACATCTTCCCAAAGAATCTCCCAACTACACGAGGAAATATAACCCAGGAAGGAGACTAAAAAGATGCAACAAACAGAAAAATTGGTACTTCAAGAAATAAAATGTAATGAAACAATACCAAATAATTATTAAAATGTTTGCAATATACAGGTATCAATAAGACCTTTTTCTTCTTGATGGAAATAAGAATGGCAGAAAATAAGAAAGGAAATTTCATAATGTTATTCAATGCTCTTTTGCATAAATGTCCACATGACCTAACCCTGCATATTGGGAAATAGTGAACTGATTCAGTTCTCCACCCCATGCAAGAAAACGCGTTACAAATTACAGATCAAGTAGTCACTTAGCCATGTTTTGTATACTTTAATGATAAAGAGCATGAATTAATGCAGAATATTTTGTCTTCAAAAAATTCAAATGACTAGAAACTTTTTCATTATATTAAAATCTCTCTAATATCCAGTTCTTGATCCACTTTCTAGAATACCCTGAACAAGTAGAATCCTTCCCTCCATATGAAAACCTTTAGTTATTTGAAAACTAACACCTATTTCTCCCAAATCTTACAGGCGAGCTATTTTTAGTTCTTTTAGTTCTCCTCAAATAAATTGCTTTTCAGATCCTTTTACCAACTTGATTTGTTCTCTCTAGAACTCACTCCAGTTTGACAGCATTCTGCCTAGACAAATTACTGAGTATAATTTTTTTCATCCCCACTCTGTTTTTCAGCATTATCACAATCTCCTTAGCGTGATGTCATTCCCACATTGTCATTTTCCTTCTGATACCTTTGTCCTTGCTGCTTTGGTTTCCTCAATTGTCTTATGAGGTTTATTAGCATTTATCTCAGCATCTTTCATCAATCTGAGTTTTCTGTGAGATTAGTTCACAGTGTGTGAAATTCTGAAATCCTGCTGCGATTGAGGAATGGGTCTATTATTGAGAAAAAAAAAAATCCTCAGCAAAAGGGAGCAAGCTGGCTGATGCCCGGAAAATTAAGGAATGGGCAAGTTGGGAAAATATCAAGATGAGGTTCAAAGTAGAGCACAATAGACATCCAATGACCAGGGGAGAAATAAGAGAGGGGTGGCGGTGGGGGGGGGGGAGTTAGTCAAAAACCTTCCAGACCTACAGAGCCATCTTCACATAGTGATAAGTGCATTTGGGGTCATTTGAATCCACCTCAGACTCTGGGACTGTCTTGGATAGGACTCAGGGAACCCCTCAGAAACTGCATTACCTGTGGACTTTGGGCAATGACACTCATTATCATTGTTCAGCGAGTTGTCAAGCTACTTTCTTTATTCATTGTCCTTACCTCATGTCCCTTCCTTGCACAGAATAAGTTAAGAAATATCATCATCTATAAAAAGAGATGTGTGTTAATCTTTTGATCAGCTGATCAACTGGTAGTAAACAAAAATAAAACTCTGAAAATTGAGTTACCATGTTATGTGATACCCTCCACAAACCTGGCTGGTGTTATAATACTATTTTGCTTCTTTCTCCATGTCTGTTTGGTATTCTGTTTCAGTGTGCTATTATCTGGGCTATGGGTCTTCAAGCCTTTAATAGAATCTAGGTTCTCTTTTACAGTCCCTTCACCGAGGCTGGATTTCTAATATCACAACCTATATGTCTCAGTACTACTCTCCCTAATGGTGAGCTTAGAACAGTGGGTTACGTGGTTTCACTTTGAAACCGTGTTGTGTCAGCTCTGCTGTAGCTGTTCTTGTTAACACACAAATCTTCCTTCCTCCTTTGGCCTCAAAAAAGAAAAATTCAGCCTTGTCTCCTTACATTTTATTTTCAGTTTCAGGTTCTAGACACTGCCCAGGCTAGTCAGCCGGCAGTGTCATACAAAGAAAACAAAAGGTGTTGCAGCGAATGACTGACATATGCCCACTTCCAGGTCCTAATCTCTAAAATGCACATAGACGTACCCACTCTGCCCAAGTCACAGTTCTTTTGTAAAGATAACAATTTTGACAAAACAGAAAAATCTTGACTTTAAGTTAATAGTAAATAAAATATTTACTTCACAAACATTTCTTTTTTATGCTAAGGTGTTCTCAATCGTTCAATAGAAACTTTCTGCCTAAGGTTCTAGATTAGCAATAATAACAAAGAAAGTAACATTGCTTATTTTTTTGGACATCCTTTTGGTTTCCAGAGAACTTTCATGCATATTGTTTTATTTAATTCTCACTAACATGGTTATGGGCTATGGTTCTTCAAGTCTTTAATAGAATCTAGGTTCATTTTTACTAGGTTCACTGCATTTCTTTTTTTTTTTTTTTTTTTTTTTTGACAGGCAGAGTGGACAGTGAGAGAGAGAGAGAGAGACAGAGAGAAAGGTCTTCCTTTTGCCGTTGGTTCACCCTCCAATGGCCACCGTGGCTGGTGCGCCGGTGCGCACCGCGCTTGATCTGAAAGCAGGAGCCAGGTGCTTCTCCTGGTCTCCCATGGGATGCAGGGCCCAAGCACTTGGGCCATCCTCCACTGCACTCCAGGGCCATAGCAGAGAGCTGGCCTGGAAGAGGGGCAACCAGGACAGAATCCAGCGCCCCCACCGGGACTAGAACCCGGTGTGCCGGCGCCACTAGGCAGAGGATTAGCCTGTTGAGCCCTGGCGCCGGCCGGTTCACTGTATTTCTAATATCACAACCTAAATGCTTCTTGGACATTCTTTTGGTTTCCAGAGAGCTTTCATGAATCTAAGTATAAAGCTCCTAAAGACAAGCAGACATTTTTCTTTTTCTCTCAACTTTCACACATCTCCTAGTAGTTCTACACATTAGAGATTCGAACGTGTTTTGAGAAATTATTTCCGAATGTCTCTGACTATAAAAAACGAGCCACTAGATTCCTTTGAAGAAGAGATGACAATTATATCAGTTATCCAATCCCAGGTATAATTATACACATATCATAAACTAAAATTAAAAAGATTGACAGCACTAAGTGTTGGCAAGGACACAGAGCAATTAAAACTCAAATAAATTTTGACCACGAGTGCAAGATGGTTTAAATAGTACAACTATTTCATAAAAATGTCTCTGACAATATTTAATAAAATTATTCACGTGGGGCTGGCAGTACGATGCAGTAGGTAAATCCTCCACCTGTGGCACCAGCATCCCATATAGGCACCGGTTCTAGTCCTGACTGCTCTTCTTCTGATCCAGCTCTCTGCGATGGCCTGGGAAAGCAGTAGAAGATGGCCCAAGTGCTTAGGCCCCTGCACCCACGTGGGAGACCCGGAAGAAGCTCCTGGCTCCTGGTTTCTGAGAGGTCCAGCTCTGGCCACTGCGGTCATTTGGGGAATGAACCAGTGGATAAAAGACCTTTCTCTCTGTCTTTCCCTTTCATTCTCTGTAACTTTACCTCTTAAATAAATAAATAAATAATCTAAAAAAAAAAAAAAAACTACACATGTACCTACTTAGTTATCTAGAAATTCTACTGTGAGGTATTTGCTCAAAATAAATAAAAATATATTCTTTAAAAGTATATTCTTACAAAGAACTTGCATTTAATTACTTAATAGTTTTATTCATAATATTAAAAAATGGAACTAGACATGTCCATAAAATATAGTGGGTAATCTATAATATATTTGTAATTTATAGTGTCATCAAGCAATTTTTTTAAAAAACCCTATTTATATACACAACAACATGGAAGGATGCTGATGGAAGTGCTTGCTAAATGAAAGGAGACTTACACAAAAGAAGTTTAATATATGAAACCCCTTATATGAAGCCCTAGTACAGGCAAATGTAGTTTATAGTGGAAAAATAATTGGAAGAATGGTTACCCATGGGGATGGGACAGCCTGTGAAGAAACTTCCAGGGCATGGCCGGCGCCATGGCTCACTAGGCTAATCCTCCACCTTGCCGCGCTGGCAAGCACACCGGGTTCTAGTCCCGGTCAGGGCACCGGACTCTGTCCCGGTTGCCCCTCTTCCAGGCCAGCTCTCTGCTGTGGCCCTGGAGTGCAGTGGAGGATGGCCCAAGTGCTTGGGCACTGCACCCCATGGGAGACCAGGAGAAGCACCTGGCTCCTGCCTTCGGATCAGCACGGGGCGCTCCGGCCGCAGTGGCCATTGGAGGGGAACCAACGGCAAAAGGAAGACCTTTCTCTCTGTCTCTCTCACTGTCCACTCTGCCTGTCAAAAAAAAAAAAAAAAAAGAAAGAAAGAAAGAAAGAAAGAAAGAAAGAAAGAAAGAAAGAAAGAAAGAAAAAGAAAGAAAGAAAGAAACTTTCAGGGCTGATGATAATATTCTTTGTCTTCATTGGAATAGAGGTTACCCAGTTATGTGTGTTTATCTCAACTCATTGAATGGTATCCAAAAGATGAATGCTTTTCATTGGATATCATTTTGCACTAAAACTATTAACAAATGTTAATTAATGAGAAGCATTGTGAAGTATGTGTATGGAAGTCTCTCACACTGAAATTTATCAAAAATAAAATAGACTGGTAGATATAGAAATAATGGATGAAACAAGGAGAGCAAAATTAATTGTAGAATCTAGATGGCAGTTATTTGGGAGTTCATAGTAAAATTCTTTCTGCATTTGATGTAATTGAAAATGTTAATATAAAATTTTGAAAACAAAGTCAATAAACATATACATATCAGTCATTCATTGGATTGCTGGGAGTAATAGATTAATTTTGATATTACTCATGCATGGAAAATGAATCACTAAACAATTTGAGACTGTTATGACAATCAGTAGATAGAAACATTTATGTGCCAACAAAAATATATAAACACACTTATATTTATATGTATTTACATAGATACATACAGATTGTAAAACCTACTAGAAAATTAAAGTAACATTGATAGAAGCACAATTATCATTGAAAATATTGGCAAATCTCTCATATCAGAAAGAAACACTCAAAGAAAAATTTTATTTCAAATTTTTCTTGCATTCAAAGCCCTGTCACAACATATCTTCCCTTCAGAATTATAGTCCTATAATTTGCAAACCACCTGCATTGGAATCACTTGGAATAATATTCTAAATATTTGATTCTGTGACCAACTCTTTTAGTCTCTAAGTGATTGTGTCTGGAAATCTGGGTCAAGAAATTCTTATATCCCTAGAGCTTAGAACATATCCTATGTTCAATAAAGAAATAAAATTCCCTATACTTATGAATTCAAGATTTTGGTTGAGAAGCAGTGCCACCAACTGTCAGTTTAGCTCATTTACCAGTCAGTCAATGACTGTGTTGATATCTCTGGTATGGAAAAGTTGGAGGGGGTGTGGTGATGGATGAGAATAGTAAGAAGAGAAACAATTGATTAATATAGGGGCACTTAGTGGAAAGATTTCTCTCCTTGGAGTGGTCCCTGACCACTGTGTGACAGCACCTGCTTATGGGAAGTAGTTAGACTAATGAGAGAAATTAAATTGCTGTGTTCAATTACTACCCTGTGTAATTAGGAAGACACTCTCCTCCACTCAGCTAAGTGTCCTCTCTGAGATGGAAATTTCACAGTACATCCCTGCTGAAGAAATTGGGCTGTCTTAAACCTATTAGGCTGCTATAACTAAGCACCTTGAGTGAGTCATTTAAAAACAATAGAATTTATTTCTCAAAGTTTTGGAGAATGGAAGTCTGAAATCAGGGTGCCAGTATCCTTAGGTTTTCTGAGGGACCTCTTCTGTTTTGCAGAGCATCATCTACTACTGCTCGTTATACCGGCACATGGCAGAGAGAAAGTTCTCTGGGGGCGTTTTTTATAAGTGCACTGATCCCATTCAAGAGTATTCCACCCTCAAGACCTAATTATTCCTGAAAGCCTCCATCTCCTAATACCACTGGGGGTTACAATGTCAACATCAGAATTGAAGCAACACAAATATTCAATACGTAATGGGGAGGGAGAAGAGAAAAATACAAGGAAGAAGAGGGAGGGTGGAAAGAAGGAAGGAAGGGACTTTGAAGGTGAATGAATGCTTCGAATGCAAGAATGCATAAGTATTGTTCTAGGATGTCCAGGTTAATTTAACAGGTCAGGCATCTGTGCTACTACCAGAAAATCCAGTTTTTCCAGAGTCCTATGAGGTCACACTTGCCCTGTTCTTCACAGCCATATGCTACCACTGTTGATACTGACTGTACAAACACAATGAGAGGCTCTGAGCACCTTGTGCAGAGAGAATGCTTACCTGGAACAGATTCCTACACACATCCTTTGACAAAGGATTAACTCACTACCTCAGTCTCCGATCACAAACTGGCCGCCCAGTGGACTAAATCCCACTCTCAGAAGCGGTTCATTTGACAGCACACATTTCAATGCTAACAATATGTTTTATACTCAGCCTGATACAAACCTCTATGTTACACGTCTAGTGGCTTCATATTTGTAATCCAGGTCCAGGTGAAGTACCATGCTTTGACTATCAACTGTAAGTCTCTGAAATTGATATTTGCGGGTGATACACAGCCAGTACTCAGAACTCAACACCATTTCCCTTTTTCCACACAGATTCGTGCCAAGAGCTGGGCAGCTTTTCCATTTAATCTCCTGACACAAAAAGTAACGATGAAATCCTTTTTTAAACAGTAGAGCTACAATGCCATGCAGCAGGTACCACACTCAGTTCTCAGAGGTGGTATCTTCCATGACAAAAGTGTCCTCAGGCACCCTGCTACAGTGTTGGTAGTGGGATTTCACAGTCAGTGACTTAAGCCAAAGTGAATGTCTTGGCATCTCATCTCACTAGAGAAGATGATCTCTGCCTGGGTTGCCTACAATCCATACGGATGCAAACTATTATCTCTAATATCAAGCTCTGGAGTGACTTATTAGCACATCTAGTAACATTTTTTTTTTTCAGATTTATGGTTTCATGGGCCCGTGAGTCTTTGGTATGCGGGCCAATACAGAGTTGGCATATTTGTAAAAATAACTTGCCAAGTTAGTGCATTTAAAAAATTCTATGATCATCATTTGATGAGGATGGCTATAAAAATGTCTGTGATGAGTATCCTCTAAAGAAACTGTTCAGTGCTACTGCATGTATACCCTCAGTGGAAATTTCTAGAATTAGAATTTTGAATTTTTATTGCTATTGTGAATGAAATATTTCTATTGTATGTTCTAGCTTATCATTATTGCTATAACACAGTTATGCAGTTATGGATTTGTTTCCCCTTTAGATTGTAACTGGTTGCCTTTCTAACGACTTAATAATGCAATGGTTTTGAGCTTAAAGCCTCTACTGAATTTACAAAGCCTCCCAGACACACCGAAGCAAGTCTTTTGAGAGGATGAGTTTGATCTCAGTATTTATTGTTTTCTTTTTAGAGTCATTTATTACAATTACCTAATCTGTGATCCCCTCTGGTTGGGAAAGATGAACAACTTTGTGCAGAGTTGAGCAAAGATTAATAAACGCATGTTTTTCTTTCTGACAGTTCTCATGTAAAGCTTAAATTACTCTGTCACACAGCTGAGAGTGTGGGTAACATCATTTATTCGTGTCTATTAGTGTGAATATTTTTCTCAATTTTCCAGTTTCTATGAGCAGTAATTTTTTTCCAACACAGTCCAATCAATGTTTAACTCTTTCTACTAAAGTAGAATGCCTAACCTCTTATCACATGTGAGGTTCCCATCCAGCAAAGTTCCTTTCAGCCCTCCCACCAGCCCCCATCTGCCCCTTCTCTGGGACCAGCTTCCCACAATGGGAACCCCCTGGTCTGCCGCTAAGGCCTGCCCCTCAGGGTGAGGTGTACAGTTTTCCAGAGCTGCTAGTTGATAGAAAAGTCCAGTTCTGAGATTAAATATTATAATTTTCACCACTTTGTGCTGTAACATAAAGCCATATTTTTTTAAATTAATTCATTTTCAGTTTATTTGAAAGAGAGAGACAGAGAACTTCTACCCACTGGTTCACTCTCAATTCTCACAACAGCTGGGACGAGGCCAGACAAAATCCAGGAGCCCTGAAGTCAATCTGACAGGGAACCAAATACCATTACTTGCTGCCTCCCAGGGTGTGCATTGGCAGGAGGCTGGATTGGAAGCAAAAAAGCCAAGAACCAAATAGGCACTTTGATAATGACATGCTGGCATCCCAAGCGGCCAATTAACTGCTATACAAAATGCTTGCCCCTAAAGCCAGAGTCAGCCAATAATAAAACTAATGATTTGTTTTCACTGAATGTTTATTTATTTATTTTCTTCTACTTGAAGGTGGTGGTGGTGGGGGAGAATAGCTTCTATTCCCTGGGCAACTCTTCAAATGGATGCAACAGCCTGGACTGGGCCATACTAAAACCAGGAGCCTGGAATTCTATCTGGATCCCCCATGTAGGTTGCAGGGGCCCAAGCACTTGTGCCATCATCTGCTCTCTCCCATGATGCATTAGCAGGAAACTAGATTGGCCACTATTTTCTATCAATTAGTTCCAAGTTGGTGGAGATTAATGGAGTGCTCTTTATTCCCTTCCCCAGAATTACCAGTAATTCATATATTAAAATTAAAATAATATACATATATATGTGCGTGTCTTGGGTCTCTTTGTCTCTCTCACCCTCCTATCTCCCCTATATTTGGATGAAAAATTAAGAATTGAGTCAATGGGGAAAATAGAACAAGTATGCTAAAATATATAGTGTAGACTTTGTAACAAAAATGATGAATGATTCTGTATAGCAGGTTATGTCAGTAGACTAGTAAAGACAAAGAGCAAAGAGGAAAAATTCCTAAGAGGACAAAGCTTTTAAAAAATATTTTAAAACAAAGAGTCCTTTCCAGTAGCAGAACCAAGGAAGACAGACTTAACTGTAAGCACAGTAGGCTAGAGATTTCAGGTATTTAATAAAGGGCACCATAAAGGTCACTATTCTAAATGGCAAAGCCAACACACTTATTCTTAGTGTTTTCTTGGGCATTTACTGCCCTCCCTCTGCTGAATTTATTTTCCCTGTGGACTGGCCTTTAAGAAAATTAATCTTTGAATTTACACACACTTTGTATAAACTACTACTTGAGGGTAGGCATTTGGCCCAGGAATTAAGACACCAGTTATGATGCACTTATTTCACATTGCAGTGCCTGGATGTAATTGTTGGCTCTGCCTCCTGATCCCAGCCTCCTGCTAATGTAGACCATGTGAGGCAGCAAGACATGACTCAGGTAGTCAGTTTCCTGAAACCCATATGAGAGAGCTGGACTGAGTTCCTGACTCTGGACTTTGTTGTGGGTATTTGGGGAGTGAACCTGAGGATGGGAGCTCTCTGAAACTCTGTGTCTCTCAAGGCAAACAAACAAAAGAAAACCACTAGTTGGGTTTTTATGATACATGAACATCGTGAAACTAGTTGCAAGTACCTTTTGCTTTCAAATAATTTTAGAGGCAATACTGTAACAGGCCACAAGATGGGGCTATTCCTTCATACAAACATTCTTAAAGCTGTGCACTGACCTCGAATTCTGCTGTGACCAGTAAGTTAGTCATTAGCTGTTGGTGACTATTTAACCTTAAAATCATTAAAATTAAGTAAAATGAAAATTTTAATACCTCAGTAACATCAACCACATATTAAAAATTCAACAGACATGGGGATAGTGGCTTCTCTATGGGACAGTGCACACTACATTCCCATTCACCAAAATGTACCATTAATATTTTAAATAGATTTTCCCCATTAAAACATAGTGCAGTTTAGACAGAAAGAAAGATAAAAGGAAGGAGAGTGAGAGGGAGGGAGCAATGGAGGGAAGAATGAAATATCATTGTGTTTTTAAACTTGTATCTACAAGTCATATTGAATCTGTTAAAAATAACTAAAAGTAAAATAAAAATGAAATAAAACATAGTGGAGGCTTTAAAGAGAATTGATTCATTCTCAAACTTGTAACACTGAAAAAGAAAGATTTTATATGTGAAGTAATAAAATACTGGTTATTTGAATTCTGATATAAATATATAATGGAATATAACATAGCTTTGAAAGCCAATATTTTCTTAGAATGTGGGGGAATGTCCAGAGGCTTAAAGGGTTAAATACTTGTAAAATCCTACAGGTGCTTTCAAAAATACTGTGAAGTAAGCAAGTGCCTCTTGTTGGTTGATGAGTTTATAATTTTAAACATGGCGACTTAAAGTCTTTTGTCATCCACAGTTATATATGATCTGCTGCTCATAAAACTAAAGCGTTGTTGGTTCTGTGTTTAGCTGTCCTCCTATAGGTTCCTATGGACTTTTTCCAGCCACTTTTATTGTATTCAGTACTTTGGGATGGCTCTGTAAACAGATGAAGCCAATAATGTATTAACAGTACCAACTGAGAGAAAGTATGGTTAACTGAGGTTACTAAAAAGAAAAAGCAATTCAAATCAATTGGCAATCTACAAAAAGAGTTAAAGATTTTAAAAGCTATTATTAAAATTGCTATATTGGTCTATTATGCTATATTATATGTGTGTACATATTGTATGTCCACATGGGGAAATTTTATTAAGAGTTTTATTTTAAATGGCTTATAGATAAGATTGTCCATAAATTTAAGCTGCTAAAATCAATCAAAGATACATTTTAATTTGTGGGACCTGAATCTGTGTATCATATGTTTTAGACTTGTTGGTAGAAAGAAACTAAAAACATTTTAGATGGTTGTGCTTAAGTTTACTGGCTAAACAAACTACACCATGTTAGATATTTAAGAGGTGTTTTCAAATACATGATTCTTAAAATTTATAGAAGGCATTGGACCTTCTGGTAAATGTTTTCTTAAGTTGTTATCTAATGGTTGAAACGGTTTGCTAAGTATTCATGTGATATTGCTATTGTCAGCAAGCGATCTAGGACTTGCTCCCTCATTTCTCTATTCTAAGCCCAACTTGTTCTTTCATTTCTCTATTCTCTTCAAGGTAGGAAACTAATTCTATTATGAAGGAATCTGTAGGATGCACAATTTAATCTTTAGACCTTATAAAAGAGATGGCTAACATTTTTCTGCAATAGCATAGCCAAAATAAGAACTCAAATAATAATCTCATAGCTAGATTCACTTCGCCATCAGCGAAGTATACAGTAAGTAGAAAAAACCTCCCTTTCAGACCAAAGGGAAAGAAAGTTTTAAAGTGAGAATATAATTTTCCTCATGGGCATTGTCTACCTTAGAAAAACTACTACAGAACATGCCTGTGACTATAGACTTGTAGTTCAGGCCACCGAAGATTAGAGATGGGACACGGGCACTCCCTTGACTTGCATCCTCTGGTCTGCTTTAACACAAACCAGGAGGAAAAGAAAGCTAGGCATCAGAAGCAATGGGTGGCAGGCCTATTAATGGCTGATCTGTACAGTGATCTGCCCTCAAGGAGACCCAACAGGCCAGTCCTCTGCAGTGGCTTTCAATGTGGTAAGCCTGGGCTTCAGCAGAAGTCAGCTTGTGAAGAGCCCTGGCAGCTCTGCCAAGAGTTGGATCACTGGAAATGGACCTGCCCTGGA
Source organism: Lepus europaeus (assembly GCF_033115175.1). Classification (NCBI taxonomy): domain Eukaryota; kingdom Metazoa; phylum Chordata; class Mammalia; order Lagomorpha; family Leporidae; genus Lepus; species Lepus europaeus. The sequence goes on along the minus strand of NC_084839.1, from coordinate 74,601,945 downwards.
GTCGAAGGATGCCCAGGTCAGAGCCACAGATCTTATTGGCTCTAAGCTGAAAAGCCCTTCACTCAGCCCAACTTCCAAAGTGACCACTGCAGCTGAGGGGATGGTCAAGTAGGGTCAGCAACATTGCAGGCAGAACTGTAAATTTCTTGTTAGAGATGCCACCTGCCTTTACCTGGCCAGCTCTCCTCCCAGCCCAGCCAAGTAATGAAAGTCAACAGAGTGCCTTCCCCTAGGAGGTTCACACCTCCCTTAGGATATACCCCATGTGAAGAGATAGATAGGTCTGGGCCTCTGAATTTACAAGGCCTAAAGCCCACCAGATTATTATCAAGCCCCTTCTATCAGGTTCTATTTGCCTCTCAATCAGAAAACTTAATTGTAGCTTAGACAGCACCTTTCTTAGCTCCTCTAATAATGACTCTGTCCTTTGTTCTAGGCCCTGTCTAGTGCACTTGGGCCTCATTCCTTCGTAATCATAACCTCTACTCTACCACCAATGGCTCTACTCCCAACCTGTGTGTACTGATGGTCCTCTTCCCCACTTAATGCTGTATAATTGTTCAAACCTGGTAAATGCCACTCTTAGGATCATTGGTTACTATCCTCACTCTGTCTTTTATGACCTTGTCTAAATATGATCAGAGTCGGCAAACTTGGAAGGCTTCCATAGCCTTGGCAACTCATGACGACAGCCTAGGATGGTTACTGGTGCCATAAACTAGAGTGTCAATTTGGTGGGTCAACAACAGGAGCCACTGTGCACTTGCTCCTCATGTGGGATCTCTGTCCTTAATGTGCTGTACATTGTGATTTAATGCTATAACTAGTACTCAAACAGTATGTTTCACTTTGTGTTTCTATGTGGGTGCAAACTGTTGAAATCTTTATACTAAATTGATCTTCTGTATATAAAGAGAATTGAAAATGAATCTTGATGCAAATGGAAGGGGAGAGGGAGCCGTAGGGGGGAGGGTTGCGGGTGGGAGGGAAGTTATGGGGGGGGGGGGAAGCCATTGTAATCCATAAGCTGTACACTGGAAATTTATATTCATTAAATAAAAGTTAAAAAAAAATAAAAATAAAAAAAAAAGAATGTGGGGGAATGCTCATGGTATATTTAAGAACAGAAAAAGAAGCAAAATTGCAAATATATATGCTCCAGACATGAACATGTAAGTATATGATATAATTCTAACTTTGACAATTTTATACTAGTCCCATTGTTTTAGACTGCTTTCTTTGCTATAACAAAATCCTTGAGGCTAGGTAAGTTATAAAGAAATGGATTTTTTTTTAGCTTGTGGCTCTGGAGGTGGGGAAGTTCAAGATGGGGCATCCACATTGGTGAGTGTGTCATGCAGCTCTGTAACATGGAGGGTGGTGTCACAGGCTGGCTGTGAATGTGAGAGGGGCGAGCTGCCAGTGTGGAAGAGGCAAACATGACGTGGTCTTGCTTTATAACCACCTGCTGTCATGGTGACTAATCCAGTCCTAAGAGACATAACACACTCCCTGGAGATGAGCACAATCCCTTCTGAAGGTGACGCCCCATGGCCTAATGCCCTGACTACTGGGCCCCGCTTCTTAAGGTTCCATTGTCTCCCAAAATTCTTACATTGGAGCTCAAACTTCTTGTACAAGAACCTTTATAGTACAAACCATAGCACACGTGTACACAGTTTGCATAGAAAGAAAGGGATGGTAATATCACCAATGGTTAACTGTGCATGGTGAATTACAGATGACTTTATTGCCTTCTTTGAACGTTCAATTATTTACAACCTTTCAAAGATCTCACACACACACACACACACACAAATCAATAAAGGTTATGCCATAAAAGTGTTGTAAAACTTTTTGAACTTGATCAAGAGCTACAGTGAATTTTGGAAGATTCTGGTAATTCACTTCTTAAAAAAACTTCAAAGTAAAATATGCTCAGGTGTATAAACCATCTGTATAGCTCCAGTCATGAATGCAGTTTTCAAGGATCCGAAATTTGTAGTCTGTTTCTCAGGCTTAGAGGGTAGCTGAATGGCTGCTGGATTCTCCCTGTAGTGCTAAAACAAGTTAACACCTGAAACCTGGGTTACATTCTGTTCTCCAATGTTAGGGGGAAAAATTCGCAGAGCATTTTACATTGTTCTAAATCTTCTAAATGCAGGTCTCTTCTGTGTGCCTATTGTCACTCTTTAACCCACAACACTCCTTTCTCTGTGGCTTTTCCAGAAATTGGTTAATATTCATGAAGAACCCAGTACTTGGCTTAGGAAAGGAAGTTTAGACTTAATTGGACTCACTTCTGTCTCCACTGCCTGCCTTCAGGCAGATTGAGGGAAGTCCCAGACAGAGGAAGCAGCTTGCACTGGCAGAGCTGGTAAACTTGGCTGACTTCTGAGCCTTACCAACTTCCGGCCTTAAGCCTTATGTTCTCTGAGTTTCAGTTTTCTGACCTCTAAAATGAGGAAAACACAGGGGCTTGTTATGAAATTGCAACAGTAATGTCACATGTCTGAATCATGGAAGAAACTTAGGTATTAGCTACCATGCAGAGGTTTGTTCCACTGTAATAAATTGCCCCTTTGCCTGCTTTCATTACATATTTTGAGCACATACTCTGTAACTGATATGCAGTACCACATGCTGGAGTAAAAGAGGTTATCAATGCCAGCCCTCACGAATGTCTGCATCTAGACCTGGGAGAGAGAAAACAGGGACTGAGACAGGCCTGTAGAATGAAGTTCATGCTGATCTGCTGAGGTGGTTGGGCCGTGTGTAATGTTTGTGCAGCTGGAGGTGTCAGAGGCTCTGCCTTACCCTAGAGTCTTTATTTCTGTCTTCCCCTTTTGGATTACCCTAAAAATTCCTTAAATAGAGTGCGTTTTACAGCTCTCAATTGTAATACATCTTAGTTCAACTCACATCTGGGTACAATGGCATGACTACTGATGGGGAAATGAATGATTTTTGTAGCTGAAATGAGAAGTTTGTGACAGGTGGGATTAAAAAAATTTCATGGGAGCTAACAATTGTCCTAACTATGCATATACCGGTTGCCTACCTCCCACATGACAGTGTCTGGTTTTGACACCCACCTCAGGCTCCTGATCCTTTTGAGGCAGCACTGGTGGCTCAAGTAATGGGTCCCTGACACTCATGTGGGAGACCTGGATTGAGATCCTAGCTCCTGGCTTCAGCCTTGTACCAGCCCCACTCTGAGAGTGATTTGGGGAGTGAACCAGCAAATGACTGTTCTTTCTGGCTGGCTAGCCGTCTGTCTGTCTCTCTCAAAAATAATAATATTAATAATAATAATAATGATAATAAATGCCTCCTCAGGCAGCTGAGATTAGAAGAGTACCTACAAGAAATAGAAGACCTGGAAATTTATTCTTCTGAATACTGTTTATACATATATAAATGAAAAATCTTTGTTTATCCTCAGTTTTGAGTTCAATCTTTGTACATTTGAGAAGGCCTGGGTGGACAGGAAGTGAATTCAGAGCCTAGGAGTTCTGGTAACCGTGGAGAAACTAAAGAGCTTGAAGACATATAGGTACAATGCCTCATTTTCCTCTTCAAAGGAAAAAGGAGGATTTCACACACATACTGGGATTTGTATTAAAGGGAAGAGAACAGAGGGGATGCAAAAATCTCCTTTCAATTGCCATAAAACCACAATATTCTCTCTTCCCATATCATACAACACCAACTGAACAAGAATTGAGTCAATGAAAATTTAAGATTCAAGTTAGAAGTGTGAACCAAGATTAATAGATTGGGTCAAATATTTTTCTCCTCTCCTCTTCTCTATACTATGTATGAGTGAGTGTGTGTGTGTGTGTGTGTGTTTGGTGCAGGGTGGGTACAGTGGTTTATATGAGGGTATTCAAGAGCAAGAATAAATTAGTTGTTAGAACTGTTGTAAAAAATAAATTTGATTTTCTGGACTTCGTTGTTATTGTTTGCTTTTTCTTCTTTTACACTATTTTCCTCTGTATGTTTAAAATATAATATGCAGTGAGTACATGTTCAATAGTAATATATGGTTACATTTTTTAGTCATATAAAACTATAACTACCTGGTCTTTTTCTATCATTTAAGCTTTTACTTCAAGTTACTTTTTAGGAGCTAAATGATGTGTTAATATTTACAAATGCTTTCAAATGCTTTTTGGTCACCTAATGTATATAGATGTAGCATTTTGTTAGATGTCAACAAATCCTGGCATAGATCACTTGCATGAGTACCGATCTGACTTCTGCTAAAACAAATAAAAACCCCAAAACAACAGAAAGACAGCTTGGCTACATAATCTCAAATTGGGCACATAATATATGTCTTCTGGTAGGGGTGGCTGATGGTCTTTATTCCTTATGTCAACCTTTGAAACCCTAGTGCACATAAACAAGAGAACACACACACACAGCCACACACATGCATACACAGACTACTAAAAACCGGTTGATCAAACAGAAGAGGGATTGTAATTTCCTGCAGCAATGGTGATCATTCCTTTAAGAGAGTTAGCGGTATTCCTAATGGAGGAAATCTAGAAAAGGATGTTTATAGGATTTCAAGAGCCTGAGGTGGGCGATTTTAATAGAATTCTAGAACAGCAGGGACCTGATGGACTTGGGAAGCTTGTGATACTAACAGCTGTGAATTCCAGAGCTAGTGGGTGAAGGGTCTTAAGTGACCCTCTAGGAGCAATAATTTAGCTTTGACAAGTAAGCTATTTTGATTGGTTCAGAGTTTTACACTCCAGAAGCTACAAACACAGGAAAATATCACTGGTCCAAGTATTGTTTAATACAGTGTTGCTGTTTGCAGCTCTCGTTATTGTTAAAGGCAATGCTCAGAAAAAGGTAAAATCAAGATTCACGCAATATAAGCCTCCTTGAATACACTGGTCTATCCTATCCTAATAGTAAGGAGACCACCACCTGCCTCTTTATAAATGGAACTCTATAAAGCTACCCCTTTAAGGTAAAGATTGGCTGCCAAGATACTTCTGGCTTCTAGAAAGAGAAAACACAACCCATATTAGCTGACACAGTAACTGGCCATTTAACTAAAAGATCTAGGGATTAGGGTGACCTTCAGAAGTAGTTTGATCAGGGTTCTGTCTTTATTTTTATTTGATTTTCTTGATTCTGACCTTTTTAGTATGTTAGCTTCATCCTCCAGTTGCCTTTACAAAGTGAGTACTAAAAGTCACTGGCACAACATCTTGTTCACAATTATGGGAAAACACTGAATGTATCTCTGTGTCAGGGGAATTCAAGTACCGACTTAGTTATTTAGGCTCTTCTGAAGCTAGGATGTATCATTACCACCCATATAACAAAGTAGCTACACAAAGAACAGAAATAAATGAATATTAAGTATATAATGAAAATGGCAGAGAAAGGAGGGGAAAAGGGAAGAGAAGCTTTAGAAGCCTGAAGTGTGAGAGATAAAGGATAAAGAGGACACAGGGACTAACAGTGACTGCACAATTCTGCTGAAGATTGGCACCTGTGTGTCTTCCTCTGAATATGGCGACGTCAACGCAACACAATATACTGACCCTGTTGTTCCATACCCAACACGCTTGCTTCCTACTATACTTACAAGTCCTATTTAAGTTCTTTTATTTCTTTTTTTCTTAAATATTATTATAAAATAATATTGTAGGGGCTGGCACCATGGCTACTTGGTTAATCTTCCACCTGCGGTGCCAGCATCCCATATGGGCATGGGGTTCTAGTCCCAGTTGCTCCTCTTCCAGTCCAGCTCTCTGCTGTGGCCCAGGAAGGCAGTGGAGGATGGCCCAAGTGTTTGGGCCTTTCACCTGCATGGGAGACCAGGAGGAAGCACCTGGCTCCTGGCTTCGGATCTGTGTAGCGCACTGGCCGTAGTGGCCATTTGGGAGGTGAACCAATGGAAGGAAGACCTTTCTCTGTCTCTCTCACTGCCTAACTCTGCCTGTCAAAAAAATATATTAAAAAATGAATAAAAAAAGGATGTCTAAGCCCTATGCCAGAGTGCCTAGGTTCAAGTTATGGCAGTGCTCCAAATTCTAATGTCCTGCTACTGTGCATCCTGAGAGAAAGCAGGTGATGGCTCAGGTAGTTGGATTCTTACCTCCCATGTGGCAGGAGTGGACTGAATTACTGGCTCCCAGCTTAGGCTATAGGACAGGCCCAGCTGTTGTAGGGAGTGAACCAGTGAATGAAGGCTCTCTCACTTTCTCTTGCTGTCTCTGCCTTTCGTTCTCTGAGTCTCTGTACCATTCAAAAAATAAAAATGAATTTTAAAAAGACCCAAATCAATGTTTGGTAAATGAATGATCAAAGAAATTTTAAAAAATGTAGAGGAGACTATATTCACTATTTTTTTTAAAGATGTATTTATTTTACTTGAAAGTCTAGAGTTACACAGAGAGAGGAAAGGCAGAGAGAGAGAGAGAGAGAGAGAGGGAGAGGGAGAGGGAGAGGGAGAGGGAGAGGGAGAGGGGGGGGGGGGAGAGAGAGAGAGAGAGAGAGAGAGAGAGAGAGAGAGAGGTCTTCCTTCTGATGGTTCACTCCCCAATTGGCTGCAACAGCCGGAGCTGGGCCAATCCAAAGCCAGGAGCCAGGAGCTTCTTCCAGGTCTCCCATGTGGGTGCAGGGGTCCAAGGACTTGGGCCATTTTTTACTGCTTTCTCAGGCCATAACAGAGAGCTAGATCGGAAGTGGAGCAGCCGGGTCTTGAACCGGTGCCCATCTGGAATGCCAGCACTTCAAGCCAGGGCGTGAACCCTCTGCACCATAGTGCCAGCCCCTATATTCACTCTCATTGCTGTTTGTACAACTTAAGGACAGTTTTTCAAAAGAGATTTAAAACTTTCTACTGGTTTTCAGCTTCTTGGAAATCTTAAAAGGTCTTTGTGCCTTTGAAGTTTAATGGAAAAAAAAATAACAAGAAAGGCATGGCATTTGGAGCCCTGTGCAGTGAATATATTTGAGAGACTTTAGACAAATCACTTCATCTCCCTGAACCAGCTTCCATCTCCCCAATGACCGATGCAGTTTTAGTTCAAATATTACACAACCCTTGGCTTCTCAGGCCACATGGAATTGCATTAGGGCACATTTTTCCTAGGAAGGTGTCATCTGTTTCATTGTACCTTTCCCAGGTGAAACGCCACCAAGCCTGGAGAGATAGCTTTGCTGTCAGTGAATGTTGCCATGGGAAACAGGGAACTATACTCAGGGAGTCTCTGGGTTTTATCATCAGTTCAGATTTGCTTGTGGAAAGGTATATTATTGTAATGAACTCTTATACATGCAAACTGAAAAACTGGGTACAGCATTCTGGTTAACTAGAGACTCCTCTGATCCTTAACAGTCTTGTTTATGGCTACACTAGGAGATTTTCAGGGCCCAAATATTTCATTGCCTCTCAGAGGGGCTGTTTTAGCTATCTATGAGTATCAAACTGCTGCAAGCTTAATAGCATAGAAAAACAGTGGTTTATTTTTGTCATCTTTTATCGTTCTGAGTGCTGACCAGGCTTACACAGGTGATTCTTGCTTCAGGGATCGGAGTCATTTTAAAGACATTTTATTTTTTCAAAAATTTGTATTTATTTATTAGAGAGAGAGAAAGACAGAGGGACACAAACAGGACAGAGAAACATTCCCACATTCTGGTTCACCCTCTAAATGTCTGCAGTGGCCAGGGACTAGCTGGGCCACAGGTGGGAGCCAGGAACTCAGACCATGTGGGTAGCAGTAACCCAGTTACTTGAGCCATCATTGCAGCATCCAAAGACCACATTAGCAGGAAGCTGGATTAAAATACTTAGAAGCTGGAAGTGCTGGAATACCTCAGGAATCTCTGCAGTTTCTCTCTAGGATGGCATGTGGAAGGTAGCCAACTTCTTATATGAAAGCTCTGGCCTGCAAAAGCAGGTGTCCCTAGAGAGAGTCTAATAAGCTGGAAGTGTCACTTCCATTGCATTCTAATATTTTAGAACTGAGTTATTTAAGGCCATACTCAAGAGAGGGAAAGTAAGCTTCACTTATTGATGACTGGTGTTATAGTCTGGATGTTTCTCTTTGGAAATTCCTATATGGAATGTTGGGATGTGGGGCATAACTGGAGGTGTTTAGGCCAAGCAGGCTCTCCCTTCTTGAATGGAACCATGCTGCTATTCAAAGGGCTTCTGGGAGTGGATTAACTATCTTCTGCTTTTCTGCCATTGAAGACAAAGTGTTCCTTTGAGACAGATGCAACAGTCAAAGCACCATCCTGGAAGCAGGGTGCAGGCCTCACTAGATGATTGACATTGCTGATGATTTTGAATGTCTCAGCCTCCTGAACATTCATGAGAATTAAGTACCGGGAACATTAGTAGTAGGAAAAAAAATCCCTGTAAGGGGAAGGGGATAAGACATGCAAGAGCACACTACAGAAAATAAAATGGATGGTTCATGAAAGGCTGCCAAGAAGTGAAATCCACAGAATGCCAGCATGGTATTCCTGAGTTGCAGTCCCCTATGTGCCACCAGCATCCACACTGACCATGGCTGGCAGGTCACTCCCACTCTGGGTCCTCTGTGTCCTCATTTGTAAAATAGGATATCTGAACTGATAATTTCTAAGAACCCCTCTGGCTCTGACATTCTGCAATCCCATTATTATTGCTTGAAGTTCTGAAATATTTCCTTAATAGGCAAGAAATTAAAAGTCTTAACCCTTGGCTATTAATATCATCTGTGCCAACAGTTAATCGGTTGAGATGAATCACTGATGATGGAAGACACCATGGCCAGGATGTCAGCAGAGGTGACAGCCACTTCTACTTCAGATGACAATAGGAAGAAATAGCTGGCATATTTTATATAATTCAGATTAGATGGGGAAAAAAGGAATTACTTTTGTGGGCCTTCATTGGAAAAATATAGTAAAAAAATAAGTGGGTTTTTTTTTGTATTCAGATAAACCCTCCCATGTTGATTATAGTTAAGTTGAAATATAATTTACGAGCAGTGGTTAGTGCTTAGATTAGCAAAAGGAGAACCCTGGAACATGATGAGTCTTTGATCAGCAATGCCTGCCAGGTTAATGATTGTACACTGGGCTAAATCTAGACAAAAATTTGTATTTCATTGAGAGTCCATGCTTTGTCTATAACATAACCTTCTGAGCAGTCAATTTGTTATCTTCGAACTTTCTTGCTCCTCTTCAAATCAAAGGTCAGTGATGGATATGCAAACCCTGTCCTGTCTAGTCGAGTTTCCATGACTTTACTTCCCACTCTACAAAGTCCTGTTATCTCTATTTACAGTTTGATTTCATTATATGATTGCGATTTGTGACATTTCCTTTTTTTTGTAAGTTTTTTTTTTTTTTTTAATTTGAGAGGCAGAGTCACAGAAAGAGGTAGAGACAGAGAAACAAATCTTCCATCTGCTGGTTCACACCCCAAATGGCAGCCAATGACTGGAGCTGGGCTGATTCAAAGCCAGCAGCCAGGAGCTTCTTCTGGGTCTCCCACATGGATGCTGGGACCCAAGCACTTGGGCCATCTTGCACTGGTTTCCCAGGCCACCAGCAGGGAGCTGGGCAAGAAGTGGAGCATCTGGGACTTGAAATGGTGCCCATATTGGATGCCCATGCTGCAGGCAGAGGCTTAGCCTACTATTCCACAGTGTGGGCTCTGACATTTATTTCGAACCAACTCTATTATATAAGATTAAATATAATTTTATATAAATCTTTGTATGCACGCGAGAGCCATGATCCTGTCATTTTCTGAAAATTGTCTTTTAAGGACTTGGTGTAAAATAATGATTAGGGGACTGGCACTGCGGCGTAGCCTATAAAAGCCGTCTACTGCAACATTGGCATTCCATATGGGTGCTGGTTCTCCCTCTCTCTCTCCCCCGTCAAACCTTTTGCAGTGTAAGTACACAGCAAAAAGACCACCATCTACAAACCAAGAGAACTCCGTAAGGAACCCAATCAGCTGGCACCTTCAAACCTTCACCTTTGACTTCTCAGCCTTCAGAACTGTGAGAAACAAATGATAGTCGTTTAAGCCAACCAATCTATGCTATTTTGATTGAGCAGCCCAAACAGACTAATGCAACTATTATTAATTTTATCTTAAAAATGTTGCTCATTCTATGATCACAAGATGGCTGCTGATATCTAGTAATTTCCTTCTAAGTACAAAAAGGGGAAATTGAATAGGAAAAGGACTACGCTCATTGACACTGACTCTTTTTATCAAGAAAGTAAAATTTTCCTAGAAAACCCACATAACAAACTAGTGAAGACAACTTTTTAGGCAGAACAGAAGCCAGTCTTCTACCAATCACTGACAAGGTGATGATGGATTCTAATTGGTTCATTCTTGGGGATAGGAGTAGGGAATTCTGCCCTTACCTTAGCAAGTCAAGGTTTTGTGAATGAGAAAGGATGGTAGAGAATTCATAGTTGACAGATAGTAATGTCTGCCCCATGTGCTGTATGGCTGTATATCTGGTTTTGCCCTACAGAAAAATTTTGTGCTTCTCTGGTAAACCATGTACTACAGCATAGTTCCCATCCTGTTTATCTGATTCTGATTCTACTGGAGATATGCAAATTGTACATAACTGTAACAATACAAAATAATTCTAGTCTACAGACAAGCAAATGAATTCTATACTTTGGCAGATTTTTGCTTCAAGAAAACCAGTTTGCTTCCAATATTAATTTCAATGTTTCTGAAACATAAATATGTCTGCTCTTTAAATTCACTTTTCAACTGATTACATAATATCTTACTAATTTCCTTGTTAAGGAGTTAAAGTCTTTAATCTTTTCATATGTGGGTGAGTCATGGATTTAGTTTAACAGCTAGAGAAAAATATATAATTCTCTTAAATTTTGTAGATTTTTTGACTGTTTCTTTTTAATGTCAGATAACAAAACAATACTTACAATATAGTATTTCAATGACTGATACATGAATGAATGATATCAATTGTCTAAATATCCACAGATAGCTATTATAGAATTATTATTTACTAAACTGCTATGTATATTTGATTGGAATATATTTAATAATACATGGTTCCTTGATTTATTAACTGCAAATAATATCACATAAACCTTCTCACAATGAGCTATTCTTCAGTAATTAATATGGGGTTTAGTATCTGAAATAAATTAATTTCTTTGTGAATTTTAGCTTATGAAATAGCTAATGAATTAAATTCCCTTTGGAAAATTAATACAGTTAGTAGAAAGAATAAAATGTTTTGGTTGTTGATGCAGCTGGTTTTTTAGACCATTACTTGTTTTTTTTTTTAAGAAATTCATGTTCACTTTTACCATACATACACATAGAGAAAATTTAAAAAGTAAAAATAATGATAATATTTTCTTCTGATGTCTCACACACCAAGGTTACCATGTCTAAAAAATTGGTGTATGGCCTTCTACATCCTTCTCTGCAGCATGGATCTAGGTTTTGAGTTGACATTTTTGTGACTTCATTAATCAGGTGTATAGTCTTCACCAGATTTGTTACTATATTTGAACCTCAATTTCCTACCTGGCAAGGTTTGTGCAAGTATCACATAAAAAGATATAAATAAAACATGCAGTATGTAAGTCACCACGGACAATCAACGAACATCACCCTGCAACAAAATTTTTAAACTCAAAATTCTTGATGACAGCAAACATCTTTTTTTCTTCTGGATACCCGTAGATTTAGAGTTGTCATTTTACATTGCCAATAGCTATTAGGCAAGTGAGATATTGAATATACAAATGAAGAATGCCTGGATCACACATGGGAATAGAACTCTGGTCTATACCTCAGCAGTAGTGTACACAGGAAACCACCTAACAACCTCTGTAGCAGTTGGCCCAGAACTGCTGGGCCTCGGTCAGTGACTAACAGCTCCCTTACATTTTGCACCAGTTTCCAGTCAAGGATTGAGCCAAGGAAGCCTAATACACTCTTAGAACTAATCACATAAAATGTTCCACTTCCTATTGACTTCCCCTTACCAGCAACCTCTGAAGACTTGTGTTTTTCACTATGAAGATTTCCCACTCCTGTGCTGCCTGCATTTGAGTCTCCCAAATATAAGTGATGACTGTTGACCCCTTTCTGGGGTAAGCTCCAAATAAATTAGACTTTTTAGTCCAATTTGGATTATCTTTAATTTCACAAAGGGCAAATTTCTGGAAGTGGCTGCACAGGAAAGGGAGATAATAATGTGAATTCCAGGACTTTGCATATTTTAAGATATGAAGGATGGATCCTAATTGCTTTTACTGGCTCTGGTATCATAGGAAGATGAAAAAAAAAATCCAGAGAAAGGGAAGCAAATCTTTCCAGGATATAGGAATGAATCTAGTTTATGACTACAAAGTAAATAAGACCAATTTACACTTTCTTTACAAATACAAATGAGAATCATAAGAGATGCTGAAGAGATAAAGGAGTATGTATCCTTGAACAATAATTGAACAAAACAAAACAGCTGATCACACAAACCCTTGATTCTAACCCATCTCTACAAGTAAATTTTATGGCCTTTGCTGAGATGGTTTGATTTCAACTTTCCTATCAGGTGACAAATTTTCTTAGCAGAGGAATGAAATAAGTTGGCACACAGGTAAAATGTTTTGAAAAATTAAGAGAAACCTCAACAATGCTCCTGATGTTATTCAATTCTTTACTCATGGGCCAAAACAAAATTATTAATTATGAGGTATTCCCAGGAAATCCTATGGAATAGAGACTATTCAAAGATAATTATTTAAAGATGTATTTATTTATTTGAAAGGCAGCGTTAGAGAGAGGCAGAAGCGGAGAGAGAGAGAGAGAGATAATGAGAATGTCTTCTGTCCACTGGTTCACTCCTCAAATGACTACAATGCTACAATGGCGGGACCTGACCTGATCCATAGCCAGGAGCCTGGAGTTTCTTCTGGGTCTCTCATATGGACACAGGAGCCCAAGGACTCGGGCCATCTTCCACTGCTTTCCCAGGCCACAGCGGAGAGCTGGATCAGAAGTGGAGCAGCCTGGACTCAATCTGGTGCCCATATGGGATGCCAGTGTTACAGGTGGTGGCTTTGCTCACTATGCCACAGCGTCAGCCCTGTTCAAAGATAAGTTTAAGAAAAAAGTAAAATCGAACTGTTACACTGAATGAACACTGGTTAAAGATTTTGTTTACTCATGTGCTAGGGGATAACCAAACAGAACTCACAACACTTCAAAGGAAAAGGCAAACATGGATTTATATAGGTGAAGTAAATATTGAAATGAATTTCAGAGGCTGGCGCTATGGCACAGTGGGTTAAGCCCTCGCCTGCAGTGTCGGCATCCCATATGGGTGCCGGTTCCAGACCTGGCTGCTCCATTTCTGATCCAGCTCTCTGCTATGGCCTGGAAAGCAATAGAAGATGGCCCAAGTCCTTGGGCCCCTGCACTCGTGTGGGAAACTCGGAAGAAGCTCCTGGCTCCTGGCTTTGGATCAGCACAGCTCCCACCATTGTGGCCAATTGGGGAGTGAACCAGTGGATGGAAGACCTTTCTCTCTCTCTTTCTCTCTGCCTTCTTTCACTGTGTAACTCTGACTTTCATATAAATAAATAAATAAATCTTTTTTTTAAAAAAGAAATGAATTGCAAAAGAAACAAAAGTAGTTTTTTCAAGGGCAGGATGGGGGTAGGGTGAAGAGCAAGTCAAATTTCTACTTGACAGGAATACATACACTTGTGTGCATGTGTGGGGGGAAGTTTTTAAAAAGCTGATGGAAAATTCATACTATAAAAAAAACTATGCATGGATTTCAAAAGTATTTTAGACCAAAATAATTATTTCTTTTAGGTCCAGTTTTCATGACCTTTAAAAGTATCTTCATGTATATAATATATTCTATAATATATATATATATAATATGCTACCTACAACTTCAATGAACTGAGTTAGAATCTGATAACTCAGAGGCTACACTGTGCATAATGCATAATTTTCCAATGAAAGAAAGAAAAATTTCTATGGTAAATAATTTTAAGAGAGTGAAATCTCTAGGGTTATTAGAGTTAGAAATCCAATGATCCCTGGAAAGGCAAGATATAACATGAAACTGGCTCTAGTCTATTTCAGAGCTACTTAACTCAAATGATTATATGAGAGTAGTTGAGAATGTCAATGCACAATAACTTACAACTTGTCATACGGAAACCTATGAGGACTATATTTCAAATCCTAGATATATAAGAGCCCACCCCAATGCCATCCCACTTCTGCACCCTTGTCCAAAGCTTACTATTCCCCTTTTATATTTAAGGCTCCGTAATTTTCCCTAAGTGATATTTATTGATTATCTGCCATACGCTGGTCCTTGATTTCTGTGCTCAGGAGTCAGAAATGACAAAACCTGCTCTTTCCTCAGATCATCCTTACTACCCACCCTCAGTGTACCACTCAGAAACATGAGCCACAGCAAACGTATGCATAAACATATTGAGTATGAATAAACATATTGAAATTCTCTGAGCTGGGAAAGTGTTGTATGGACCTGTTGGTATTATAAGGTCCAATTTTCATTCTTCTTCTGATTCAGTGGGTGGTACAGTGCTTCCTTCTTGCCTCTGAACAACAACAACAATAACAAAAATGCAACATATCTGGGAAACACTGCAAGCTTTTTTAGTTAGGGGGACAAAACTGAGAAAGGACAAGGTTACCTGTAGGGGGAGAGTGGGGGATACTGGTTACAAAGGCTTTGCTGCTTTTAAAGCCAAGTCAGTCAGACCACCAGAGACATTCTTTTAGTTGAATGAAATCAGATTTAAAAAAATGAATGCAGTGATGGAAGGCACCCAAAAGAAATATATGATGGTGGCCAAGAGTAAGAAGGGAAGTACTTTTTATAAGGTTTCGGTTCCTTCTGGAGTTTTTTGCAGAGGGTATTGTTTCTGCATTACATGCTATTACTAATTAAGTGTTGTCATGATGGGGAAGAGGCTTAGCAATTGGGTATCCCCAGTAATAGGAATAGGTCAAGAGGCATCTTAAGTAGGAAAGTAGTTGCCACTCGAAGATAAGTTCACTTCGGCACTAGAGACTTCTCAGAGTCTGTGAGTGCCTCAAAGAGATCAACCTGAATACTAATGCATACCAATTCATAGCTCCTTTCCCAAGGTGACAGTTCCAAATGGCTGTGTTGGCCTTATTCCCTTGGCAGGGCTTGAAAGAATCCTAAGGAACAAAAAGCTTCCAGAAAAGGTTGGAGCTTGTTGAGTTGCAGAAGGTGAGCAACATCCTCTGAGAGTCTGTGAAACAGAAAGTTAACAGTTCAGATCCACTGCAAAACATGCAGGTTTCTCTGAAATGTTGTGTTTTTATAAGCAAATTGTACATTTTTGTCAGACACTGAATTTCTCAGAAGATGGAAAGTATAGGCAGCCTGGGGATACAGTTATAGCTGGAGGAGGTAGAGCTGCATTGTAGGACAGGGGTCTGTTTGCCAAATCTTGAAATGTTCTGACCTTCAAGTTTTGCTACCTGTCTTGGAGGTTAGCAGTAGGCTGCAGAGAAGTCACTCATGAGAAGTACAAACTCAGGATTCATCCCTGAGGTGTGTGGGAGAAGAGTTTTGGACTGGGCTGTCAGCCAGATGCCAATGAAATTGTGCACTCGTAATTTGTTTGAGCACTTTAAATGTACCAAGCAGAGCTGGTCTTCAACTGCCTCAGGGAAGCATCCCAGTGATGTCAGCTAAATTCTATTTTGAATAAAAAATTCCTAGGCCATTTGTCTCTATACACCCAGTGCCATGGTGTGTAATCTGTCTTGGTTTGATTTCTACAAGAAGTAATAAGATCATAACAATGAATTCTTGTTTTGATTTGCAAGATTCTGCTCTTGAGTCTTAACTTTTTTACTAATCCTTTTGTGAGAGAGATCTCACTTTATACCTTAGTCACAGACTGATGTTAAATTGCCTACCACAAGCAAAGGACGTGTGGAAAGGGGAGCTGATGGACATTTTGTCTGCTTGCCTCCCTGCTGCTGGCAATGTTATCAGCATAAATCAACCCCTGTTCCTCATCTTTTCCAGTATAAATTTTTCTTTGATTCCATTTTAAAATAACAAACAATAAATAACAAGTTAGACCCCAAGAAAGGAAAAGAATAGAAATAATATGGGAAGATGAGATGACAGTGAAATAGAGAATAAAAGCATACTAGAGGAAAGCATCAAACCCAAAGACCATAATTTGAAAAAGTTGATTCAAGGCACTGGTGCTGTAGTGTAGCGGGTAAAGCCGCCACCTGCAGTGCTGGCATCCCATATGGGTGCATGTTCGAGTCCTGGCTGCTCCACTTGTGATCCAGCTCTCTGCTATGGTCTAGGAAAGTGATGGAAAATGGTCCAAGTCCTTGGGACCCTTCACCTGCATAGGAGACCTGGAAGAAGCTCCTGGCTCCCGGTTTTGGATCCACCCAGCTCTGGCCGTTGTGGCCATTTGGGGAGTGAACCAGATCTCTCTGCCTCTGCTTCTCTGTAACTGTGCCTTTCAAATAAGTAAATAAATCTTTAAAAAAAAAAAAGTAAAACAGACATACCTCTAGTAAGCCTGATTAAGAATAAAAAGGAAAAATCCCAAGTTATTAAGATCAAGCATGAAAAAGAAGATGTCTATTTTGCCAATTTGTTATTATACCAAGTCATGTTTTTTCTATGTGTACGGTGTCAAGAATGAACATGAGTTAACTTTCAACTTTCTTTTTGAGTATAACCCTGTGTAATGCAATGTAGGCTTAACCACCATCTTGATGTTTGGAATTCGACCTCCACAGATGGAGGTTCAAATATTTGTGGAACATCTGCTCTGTGTCACACAGTGTGTTAACTGGATCTGGTTGTTCCACATTTAATAACATAGACAGTGCCTGCTCACATCCATCTTACAGTTTAGCTCTGAACTAGTCAGTGATATGGACCAATTCTGACTGACAGAGCTTAAATGAATATACTATCCCCTCTGAACAAACATGAGCATCTTTTCCATCACTCACTCTCCCATTTGGCCCTCTCAAGGAGGTTTTTCTCTTTTCCATATTTGTGCTTTTCTTAAAGTATTTACTCCCTGTGTTTAAAATACTTCCCGTTTCCCACCGGAAATCAATCCAAACATCTACAACTAACTCATATTCGACAAAGGAGCTAAAACCAACCCCTGGAACAGGACAGCCTCTTCAACAAATGGTGCTGGGAAAACTGGATATCCACATGTCAAAGTATGAAGCAAGACCCCTATTTTATGCCATAAACAAAAATCTACTCAACATGGATTAAAGATTTAAATCTACACCACAACACCAGAAAATTAATCGAGATTATAGGGGAAACCCTTCAAGACATTGGAATGGGCAAAGAATTCCTGGAAAAGACTCCAGAGGCAGAGGTAGTCAAAGCCAAAATGAACAAATGGGATTACCTCAAATTGAGAAGTTTCTTTACAGCAAAAGAAACAGTAAGGAAAGTGAAGAGGCAACCGACAGCATGGGAGCAATTATTTGCAAACTACACAACTGATAAAAGATTAATAACCAGAATCTATACAATGATCAAGAAACTCCACAGTAACAAAACAAACAACCCAATAAAAAGATGGGCCAAAGACTTTAACAGACATTTTTCCAAAGAGGAAATCCAAATGGCCAGCAGACACATGCAAATATGCTCAGGATCTCTAGCTGTCAGAGAAATGCAAATCAAAACCACAATGAGGTTTCACCTCACCCCAGTTAGAGTGGCGCTCATACAGATATCAACAAACAACAAATGCTAGAGAGGATGTGGGGAAAAAGGGCACGCTAACCCACTGTTGGTGGGAATGTAAACTGGTAAAGCCAATGTGGAAAACAGTATGGAGATACCTCAAAAACCTGAATATAAACCTACCGTATGACCCAACCATTCCACCACTGGGAATTCACCCAAGGAAAATGAAATCAGTAAACAAAAGAACTATCTGCACCTCTATGTTTACTGCAGCTCAATTCACAATAGCTAAGATATGGAAGCAACCTAAATGTCCATCAACTGAAGACTGGATAAAGAAATTGTGGGTTATGAACACCATGGAATACCACACAGCAGTATAAAAGGATGAAATCCAGTCCTTTGCAACAAAATGGAGCAAGCTGGCAAACCTCAGTCCCAAAGAGACAAACACCATATGTTCTCCCTGATTTGGGAGAATTAATAGTGCAGCTGAAATGAAAGCTATAGAAGTGAAATTGTCACTTTTAGAACCAACGTCTTCAAGAATCCTTGACCTGACTGTCGAGAGACAGTTAACCATTGTTACTTTTTACTGTGTATATCCTTTTTGTTTTGTTTTGTCAGTTTTTTCCTCTGTTTTCTTTCTTTCTCTCTCATTTCTCTACTTCACACTATATGCTGAACTCTATGTAACAGAGTTAATTATATGTATTTTAAGGCAATTGGAAAAAGAGCCCAGTTAAAAATAAGAGAGGGAATAAGAGATGGGGGAGGTAATTTAAAACTGTGAAACAGTGTAGTTCTGCATACAGGAATATAGTCTTAACTCTCAGGGTACAGCCTAAGAACTAATCATGGGGCTGTGAAACCATAAGAATTGGTGGTATAAACACCACCTTCACTGTTAAAATAATCATATTAAATGTTAAATGCAACAGATAGACTGGTCTAAGTTTAAAAGGAATGATATAAATAACATCAAGTACCCGGTAAAAATAATAGAATTAAAAAGGAAGGAAGGACCAATATGGGAAGCAGTCCACACAGCAGACTCCTAGAATGACTTTTGAAGTAAATGACACCCTGACCTCAGAATCAACCCATAAGGCTTCCTGGTAGGGCTGAAAGGCCTGCGAGAGCATTTCAGGCATGGAAAGACAAGACTCTGTGACAAAAAAAAAAAAAATAAATAAAATCCTACACAGAGGATCTCTGTGAGGCCTCAGAGGAAACGAAGGTCATCAAAGGAGACAGTCTTCTCTGCAGGGAGAGGAGAACACCTTCTTTGCTTAGGGCCGTGCCCAGATAACAACGGAGTCTATGGATACAGAAAGCTTCCATAGCCTTGGCAGACCATGACAAGAGCCTCAAATGATCACTGATGTCATAAAAAAAAGAGTGTTAATTGTTAAAGGAAGTAGGGGGCCGGTGCCGTGGCTCACTTGGCTAATCCTCTGCCTGCAGCGCCGGCATCCCATATGGGCGCTGGGCTCTTGTCCCACTTGCTCCTCTTCCAGTCCAGCTCTCTGCTGTGGCCCAGGAAGGCAGTGGAGGATGGCCCAAGTACTTGGACCCTGCATCCGCATGGGAGACCAGGAGAAAGCACCTGGCTCCTGGCTTCAGATCGGTATAGCGCCGGCCATAGCGGCCATTTGGAGGGTGAACCAACAGAAGGAAGACCTTTCTCTCTGTCTCTCTCTCTCTCTCTCAGTGTCTATAACTTTACCTTTCAAATAAATTTAAAAAAAAAAAAAAAAAAGGAACAACAGCAGTCACTGTGCACTCGCTCCCCAGGTAGGACCTCTGTCCCTACTGAATTGTAATATGAGAATTGACTGCAAATTCTCTCCCCAAACTATATGCTGTGTGTGGGCGTGGGAGCAGATTGTTGAAATCTATGACTAACATAGAGTTGGTCTTCTGTATATAGTCATACTAAAAATGATCCATAATGAAGAAGGAAATGGGAGAGGGAATGGGAGGTGGGATGGGAGTGGGGTGGGGGGCATGGGGGAAAGAACCACTATATTCTCAAAGTTGTATCTATGTAAAAATGCGTTCATTAAATAAAAAAAGACAGCATTTAAATAAAAAAAATACTCCCTGTTTCCTTCCCATACATGTGAACCCAACCTGCCCTCTAGAATCTGACTCAAGTTTTATTTCTCACATCAGTGAAGCTCCTCATCTCTAAGGATGTGCATGTTTCCTGTTGGTCCATGGATGCACCTCACATTTATCTCCAACTCTTGCTGCCTCCACTGTGCAGTTCCCCCCTCACTCCTTTTTCAGGGAGATGCTATTTTTCCAACTGATCAGGTCCTGGCAGTAGAACTGCTGTGCTGGTGCAGCAGTTGCTGTAAAGGAGCACCGCCCCAGACAGCACTGCTGCCTCTTTCTATCAGGAACCCAGAGAGTCATGAGAACCAAAGCAAGTTTTGGTGATTGGAGGTTGGAGTAGAGAAGGATCTCAGCCCAATTAGTGCAGAGAAAAGATTTTCAACACAACCCAGCCGAGAAATTCAAACTCCTTCACTGGAATGTGGGGCAAAAGCTAACTTTAGTAATTTTTATCATCTAAGCTAAAATGCCATGCATTATAAAACACACCATGTCTACACTTTGGGAAAAGTAATCACTATTTAATGATTATATTAAAAAACAAAATATATAGATAACAATACACATACATCCATACACTTACATACCATTTTCTTCTTCAGTAATGAGCCTGGATTTTAACCATCTTTTGAATATCTTTTAGAGCAATTATACTATCATCACAGTGACAAATTACTTTTTTATAGACTATGCTTATGATCTTGATCTAGTCAATTTCTTCAAGCCTGAGGCCAGTTGAAGAATACCAGGTTTTCATTTGCATTTAACATTTGGTTAACCTTGTTTCTTTGGCTAAGCTTGTTTATCCCTAATAAGTCATGCATCTCCCAATATTTGGTCAAGGATTTCTATTGAAAAAGGAATCATATTTGTGTGACAGACTTTCATGGGCCACTAATCAATCACAACTTCCCTACATGAAATTCTTGAATACTCTGTGAAGTAATCCACCATATTTAGCATTTCATACTGCCTGGTATTAACAGGCAGCCTTCTGTAAAATCATGATTTTTTTTTTTTTTTTGCTACAGAGATTCTAATATAGTCTTTTAAAAACATTGGAAGTCACAATTAAGGATGCATAAAAAATTTTAAAAAAGCTACAATTGCAAATGTCTCAAATGATTGAATAGAAAGCTGCTACCTGTTGTTAAGTTTATACATGTGCAGCCATGACTGATTATTACATCACGAGTTTTCTGTCAAATTTCTTTTATTAGTTATGAAATATATTTTAAATGTACAAAATTATTTAATCAGTACAAATTTTATCCATTTATTGAAATATCACAGGTACCCTGCAAATATACGGTTATTAAGTTAATCAAAAGTCTAGAAAAATCTTAAAGGGGTTGAAAATGCTAATTAACCTGATTTGATCATTACACATTGTATACATGTATTGAACTGTCATTCTGTACTCCATATTAAGAGATTTATTTGACAGAGTTACAGAGAGAGGCGAGACACACAGAGAGGGATCATTGCTGGTTCACTCACCAAATGGCTACAACAGCCAAGGCTAGGAAGCACCAGGAGCCAGGAGCTTCTTCTGTGTCTCTCACATGGGTACAGGTGCCCAAGCACCTGGATCATCTGCTGCTGCTTTCCCAGGCACATTAGGATGGAAAGTGGAGCAGCCAGTACACAAACGCGTACCGTTATGAGGATGGCCTCACATGCAGTGGCTTAACCTACTACACCACAACGCTGGCCCCAAAGTGTATGATTTTTAAAAATGCATAAATAAAGAGAAAATGCAACACAACTTTAAGGCAAAACATTCATAAATTGAAAAATAAGTATCAGCATAAAGAACTAATGAAAACATGATATTGTTTTCCCTTTTTTGTCGATCCTTCTGTTAAGAACTTATGGGCCGGCACCATGGCTTAACAGGCTAATCCTCCGCCTTGCGGCGCCGGCACACCGGAGTTCTAGTCCCGTTTGGGGTGCCGGATTCTATCCCAGTTGCCCCTCTTCCAGGCCAGCTCTCTGCTATGGCCCGGGAAGGCAGTGGAGGATGGCCCAAGTGCTTGGGCCCTGCACCCGCATGGGAGACCAGGAGAAGCACCTGGCTCCTGGCTTCGGATCAGCGAGATGCGCCAGCTGCAGCGCACCGGCTGTGGTGGCCATTGGAGGGTGAACCAACGGCAAAAAGGAAGACCTTTCTCTCTGTCTCTCTCTCTCACTATCCACTCTGCCTGTCAAAAAAAAAAAAAGAACTTATGAAGAGGGGAGGGCATTTGCCTCCGTGGTTAAGATGCTATTTGGTTATGTGTATTCCCTGACAGACTGCCTGAGTTCCAGTCCTGGCTCCACTGGGGATTCCAGCGTTCTACTAATGCTCACCATGGGAGGCAACAGAGGAATACTCAAGTACTTGGGTTCCTGCCACTCACATGAGAGATTCAAACTGAGTTTTGGGCTCCTGCTTCGTCCTTGTCCAGTAAAGCTATTGTAGGTATTTGGGGAGTGAACCCATGGATGGAAGTTATTTCTCTCTCTCTCTTTCTCTGCCTCTGCTTTTAAAAGAAAAATGAATATAAATAAGTAAATAACAAAATGTTAAAAACATATAGATAAATGCTCATCAAACATGGACTTGGTCTTTCTGGGTCCTCTGGACATACATCATTATAAACATAACCATTCCATCAATATTTTCAATATGCAGAAATGAATTCTTTCTCTGTCACTCTGCCTTTTGAATAAATATATAAATAAATAAATCATTTTCAGAAATCCAAGGAAAATAGATATGGAGACTATTTCCCATGCACAATGTACAGGACCATGAAAATACTTCTGTTTTTAAGTTATGAAGATAGGAAATACAAAGGTTTCCCCATTGATGTAATTTCATTTTCTGGTTTACACTGAAAATTTCAAGCATGTGCAAAAACAGAAAAATTAATGTTATAAATCACATGTTATAACTATATTCAATTATAAATGAAGCAGGCAAAGAAGATTTAAAGATAGACTTTGTCCTTGGTAGTGGGTCAGTCTTTATATAAAATTACTATAGGTTCAGTATTTTTATTTATATAAACAAAATCCTAGTAAAATAGAAAAAAAAAGCCCTATTGCTAAATATGTTTGGATTTTGTCATTTGTAAAGAGTCCTAAATGATAGGAGATAAAGCAGGACATAAAATACTGGTCACAAATGTGCTGAGGTACAGTTTTGTGATTTCACACAAAAGCCAAGTTCATCATGCAACACAGAGTTTGAGAGCTGAGGGAGTTTCAGTCAACTGGTTTCCTCAAAAACTGTTGCTTACTCTCTCTCCTTAAAGCAGGGGAAAGGACAGACTCTGAAATAACCCCACACTTCTAATCAAGGGAGCACACACAGCCCTCAGGCAGATGGTATTTCAAATTTGGCAAAGGCTAAGAGAGAGTTTCCCGGAGTTAGAGTTACAAGCTGCCAGCTGCTCGTTTTGCCAGTTTATTCTAGATACTGCTGTTGCTGCCTCTACACCAAAGCAATGCCAGATCTAACAGAGACTTCAAAACCCAACACCTAGCTTTTCAATTCAGGTTCTAAGCAGCAAATGAAAAATATCCAGGGAAACAAAGAGAGTCATTGAGTGGAATACTCCAATACTTTGTTAGGGTAAAAAAATCATACAGATGTAATTTCTTTTATTCAAAAGGGAATAAAAAGCATGGACAATCTAGACTTTGATTCCTATAAATATGTTGTATCAAGCAAAAAGAAGTGTGTAGATATTAGGAACAAAGAGCATGTGAAAAATACATGTGAAAAATTGATGCTCAGGAAGCAGAAGACAGCTTGCAAAAATCTCTTTATATTCTCAAAAGAATAAGATCTATCAATGAACAGAATCCTGAAGGTGGAAGATAACAGAATAATTTCAGGAAAAGGTTATGATGATATCTACTTTTTTATTTTCTTATGCCGAAGGTCATTTATCTAGCCTTATGCCTTCACGAGAGTAGTCCCAGGAGGCTCTGTATGCAGAAAGGGCTTTATGTTAAAGTTTATTACTCTTAGACTACTTGTTCTGCTTTCCTTCTTCTGTTTTCTTCTTTAGTTATACTAGTTATAAGTCTTCTGGTCTATGTAGCCTGTATTACCTATGTGCTATCTTTTTACTAAGAATGAAGAAAAACAAACAAAAAATTATCACAGATGTGAAACTAAAGAAGCACAACAAATTTCACCCTGAGGTGAAAAAGAAGCAAAATCATTAACTTTGAGAAAAGACTTGGGAAATACTTGAAGCTTCACAGGGAAGAACTAAAATAATAAATAATTTACTAAAAACAAAAATAAAGGGCTATCTGAATTCTGGTAAAAGGGTCAGATGTTCTACAAAAAGGCTAAGTTATTTTTACTTTTTTTTCCACTAAAAATATGTTAGAGTCCAGAAAGCAAGATATACTGACACAAAAAGCTGAAGTGTGATGACTATTTTATAACCAGCAAAGATAGCACCTTTGCACTGAAATAACAGGATGAAAGAATTGGTATTTGTAGCACTCCTATATGCTTTACATATATATATATATATATATATACATAAATTAATAAAGCAGTTCACTTTCTGTTTAATCCAAGTTAACATTCCAATTTCCTCAATTTCTTCCTAATGACTTACTTTGTTCCAGGATTTTTCCTGTATTGTTGATTCATAATACTGTGCTAGAACATGACTTTTTGCTTTAGTCTATTAGCTTTGGGTTTAATTTGTTGTGCAGTAATAGATTACTACTATGGTTGTGTGCCTCCAAATCAGGTGGTATGGTCCCTTCACTCTGTTGTACCCCTTTCTAAGTGTTAATTTACCTCTTCTCTTTGTGCGTTGATTCAATCAACTGTATGATTTGGACATCTTAATTTTATTTGTGAGTCTTTGTGTTTTATAGTATCTGAGTTGTGAATTTGGAGGCTGTTACCAAAAGCTCAATTCCTGTCAGCGGTGCTGAATCAAAATAATGGGACAAAGTTTCAAGAAAAAGAAAAGAAAACGTTTAATCCATTGATGGAGAAGGGTAACGGCAGACTTTTGTGTCTCTAGAATTACCATCCTGCTTAGTGGGGATGATCTAGGGTTTTTATTGATGGTGTAAAGAAGGGAGTTGGTTTTGTAGAAAAATGTGGGAGGAACAAAAGAAAGCACCTGGCTTCAGATCAGCACAGTGTGCTGGCCGCAGTGTGCCAGCCATAGTGGCCACTTGAGGGGTGAACCAATGGAAAAGGAAGACCTTTCTCTCTGTCTCTCTCTCTCTGTCCACTCTGCCTGTCAAAAAAAAAAAAAGTCTTGTAAAACATCATATGCCAGGATTTGTAAGAGTAATCTATGTAACTTTGCTGCCTTACGAAACCTCAGCAACTTTTATATAATCTTGTACCTGCTTACAAGGCTATCATTTTATCAAGGCAATTTCCCAAGACTATAGTTTTGTTATGAATGATGGCACCCACACGTCTCACAAATTCTCTCTCCCTATTCTGAGAGGAAAGGTCACATCAATGGTTTCCCTGAAACAGCAAAGTGAATTTGTTAGGAGAGACTTGTCATTCTTACACAGGGTGAACACTGGAGAAGTCCTGAAAACAATCAGATCTTGGTGAATTTCTCAAATTAGGTTAGAACTTTGCCCTAGGAATAAGCACAAATTGACATTGGTACTAACTACATACTGAACCATAAGCACATTTCTGGGTCTATAGGAAAAACCTAGACCTCTAATTTTGTATTTTTCAGGAATTTCCCCATGCATAGCCTGAATATTAGTGCAGTAACCCATTTCACAAGTATATGCCAATAGAATCATAGACAGGGAAGAGTTTGGTTGCATCACCATTAACCAGTGCCATTAGTACTAGGGTGTCTCATTACTCAGTTACTAACTTTTTTTATCATCAGTTGATACAAAGGAAGGAGGAAACACCAGAGAAAATAAACTATTCAGATGGTATTCACAGGAAAAAATCATCACTTGGAATCAACAAATGGTGATTGAAAACTTCCTATGTGGTAGGCTTTGCACTAGATGCTACGAAAATTAATTAGATAAGTAGGACTTAATTCTTCCTGAAGAGCTCAGATACACGTTTATTCAGGAACTATAGTAGCACCATAGTTCCTCATGAGAATTCTGTGGTATAAGTAGTAGAAAGAGTCAGATCAAGGTAAGGTTGTTGATGACTAAGCGGGTGCAGCTGACACAGAAACTTGAATGAGGCCTATACCATATCATGCTCTGTAGAAAAACTGTACCGCCTACGTAAAAAATATTAGGTGTTTTTATCTTTTTTTCTAAAGGTTCCATAAGTGGTAACCATGAAGTTAGTGACTTTATTCACTTTTATTATATCGAAACTCATTAGTGAGAAGTCCAGGCCAAGCCTGGTAGGGCTGCATTTCTTTCTGTAGGCTCTAAGGATGAATCTGCTGGCATGTTAATTTGGATGTTGATGAAATTCAGTTCTTTGTAGCAGTGGCACTGTGGTCCCTGCAGCCTGGTTGTCTTTCAGCTAGGTGCTGGTCTTAGCTTCTAGAGCAACAACATTTCTGTAGTTCAGGTCCCTCTTCTTCCATTTTTGGAAATAGCCACGACAAGTCAAATGCTCCTCACCCATCAAGTCTCTCTCTACCCCTTTTGCCTCATCTCTTCTGCCTTGTTTTGCCACCTCTCACTGTCTGGACAGTTCTGCGTTTCTCTTCTGCTTTCAAGGACTTTTGTGACTGCATTGGATACACTCAGATATTCCAAAATGATCTCCCTATTTTCAGGTGATTACTAACCTTAATTATATTTACAAAGTTATTTCATGGCAGTACCTAAATTAACAGCTGTCTGAATCCACCAAGGCCCAGGACTCTTTTTTTTTTTATTTAATAAATGTGAATTTACAAAGTGCAACTTTTGTATTGTTGTGGCTTCCCCCCCCAACCTCCCTCCCTCCCATTGCCCTCCCCTCTTCCTCTCCCTCTCCCATCCCGCCCTTTATCGAGTTTCATTTTCAATTGCCTTCATATACTGAAGATCAACTTGGTATATACTAAGCAAGGATTTCAACAGGCTGCACTCACACAACCGCACAAGGTATAGGGTATTGTTTGACTAATAGTGTTTTTACGTTTCATAGTAAAACACATTAAGGACAGAGATCCTACGTGAGGAGCATGTACCCAGTGACTCCCGTTGTTGATTTAACAATTGGCACTCTTATTTATGACGTCAGCAACCACCTGAGACTCTTGCTATGTGCTGTCTAGGCTATGGAAGTCCCTTGAGTTCACCGACTCCGAACTTGTTTAGTCAAGGCCATATCATAGTGGAGGTTCCTTCCTCCCTTCAGAGAAAGGCGCCTCTCTCCTTGATGGCCTGTTCCTTCTGCTGGGGTCTTGTTCACCAGGATCTTTCATTTGGATTGTTTTTTGCCACCATGTCACGGACTTGAGAAGTATATTTATTTTTTGTTATCTTTCTCCCTTCCTTCCTGCCTTTCTTCTTTCATTAGAGGTCCTTTTTTGTTCCTGTCTCAATGAGTGGCAGAGACAAAGGAGAAAAAAAAAAAAAAAAAAAAAAAAGGAGACCCAGCAGTGGCAGGTAAGGATCATTGCCACAATATTCCATTTAGTCACAGAACTAAACTGACAAGCACAGTCACTGTTGTGGTCAGAAGTTGGCGGCACCTGAATGCAGAGCAACAGGCGAGTGGTGGTGATGTTGTTGAAAAAATAGTCCTTAAACAGGGGCCCATGGTGGTGTGCCGGAGGACCTGATTTGCTTCAACCCAAGAGGAATCAGATCAAAAGCAGCTGGGCAAGGCCAGAACTGTCAGTGACGGAGGGAAGAGGAAGACCTGGGTAGAAGGGAAGCTGTTTGGGAAGTGGAGTAAAGCAATTGTCCTTCCCCTGTATACCTCCAGCCCTTCTAGTCTGGCAGTGGGGAGACAGGGCAGGTCTGGGCTGTCAGATGCTCCAGGCAAGGGGGCTGGAAGAGGCTCACAAAGGTTTGCCCTCCAGGGAGATGAGGATACTGCCCCACAGTGGTCCTTGGCTTCCTCCAAGCTGCTTGTTTGTAATTCACACTTGATCCTTGTCAGCTTCTTCTTGCTGGCATCCTTTGAACTAGCATAGATCATCTTGCTTTTAAGGGATATAGATTTAGGGGCCCTGACAATAAAGACCAGGTCCTCCTTGTTTCCCTTGGTCTCTTAGGGTGCATGATAGAGAGCGTAGGGGTCAACAGTTTGGCCTGCATGTCTTAACAGCATTTCCTTGCTCTCCTCTGGGAGGATGTTCTTGTTTTCACTCAGGCAGAAGAGCAGTCTTCTTCTGCCTCTTCATCTCTGCTGGTGTAGATGACTTGTGTACTTTCATGTTATTGAATGCCTTAATGATGCCATCAGAGGCAGCCACATCAAAGGCCGTGTTTTTGGAGCCAAAGGACTTTTGGTGGACATCTATTGAATTTTCTGACCACGATATTCAACAGAGCTCCTACATTGCAGAAATGATGATTTGTTCCTTCAATATAAATGCTGTAAATCATAATTATCTCACAGCTGGAAGCTTGCAGAAAGTGATATGAAATGATGGGAATCGCTGATCACTTACAAATGTAAAAGCACAAATAATTTTCTGTTTAAATATCAGTTCCATTTGAAGCCAGCCATCACAGTTGTCAACTATGTGGTTAAAAAAGATCAATACATTGCTGGAGTGATGATAAGTTCGAAGGGTCATAAATTGCATACATGGATTACGAGAAGCGGATGGGGAGACTTGCCCAATATACTGTTATGTCTTTAAAATGTAGCCATCAATTATGATGGCTCCTTGTGCAGAAGAAGCCAGATTTATGACTGTAATTGAAGAGGATGGGCACAAGCTTTTACTGAGCTTTGACTTCAGGCCAGAAATTGGTTAGTCACTTTCACACTCATCATGTCTTTTGGCTTACTGTGTGAGCAGAGTGGGTGGCTCTGTACCTCTCTGGACTTTCCAGTTGGACAGAATCCAGGGAGAGGGCAGGAGGTGTAATCAGAGTTCAACTCACCCAACTGCCCAAGCCTGTCCACAAGGCTGCTCTCCTCAAGGCCAGGCTGCCATGAGTGTATTATACATGGAAGAAACAGAGGTGCTCATCACTTGGGCCATAGGAAAGATGCCTTTGGATCTCTCAGATTAACATTGTTTCCCATTTGGACAATACACACTAGATCCTCAGTAGTGTGAAAACATAGCTTGCTAACTTCTCTTGTATGAAAGTTTGGCTTGGGAACATGTGCTACAGTTTTATAAAAGGAAAATCTGGGTGCAGGATATTTTTTTCCTGGAGAGCCTTAAATAAAATCATATTTTACTTTAATTATGGCTTTAGATAGTGTTTCACCTCAACTCATTTTTGTTATTGTTGTTTTTCATTATAAAATAGAGCTATGCCTCTAACCACCTCTATTTTAAAGAGAACCAGAGTATCTTGCAACTCCCAACCAATGACTTTCCTGGCAGGGAAGGTGGCAAGAGCCTAGAGGGACTATATGGCTAAATGCCATGGTCGCTTCACTGTCCTGAGTCTCAGCTTTCTCATCAGAATTGTTTAAAAAAATAGGAGTAAGATTAAATAAAAAAATACTAAAAGTATCTAGAAATCTGGGGCTAATCTCTAAAATTGACAAGGAAGGAAGAATACCTTGATGATTTATTTATTTATTTATCTATTTTGAGAGACACAGAGATAGCTCCCATCCACTATTTCACTCCTCAAATGCCCACAACAGCCAAAGCTGGGCATATATTTATATTCTGCTTTATTACTATAAAGGTTTGGCAGATTAAGGGTGCAGCTTCTATATAAATATGATATCTGAGGGATGGGTCTGGTGGGAGGTCTTTAGGTCACTGGGAACACGTCCTCAAAGGCTGGTCTCACAAGGGGGTTGGTTGTTTGCTCCAAGTTTGGCCTGGCTTTTCTCTGCTTTGTGGCTCAACATATAGTCATTCCTCCACACTTGTTCCACTGTGATTAGCTTCCACCAGAGGCCCAACTATGGGTCTTTTCAATCCTGAGCTGTGAAGCTCCAAATTACTAGCCAGAGCAAACTTTATTCTTCCCAAGGAGCCCCTCTTGAATATCTAAGTTTAAAGCAACAAAAATCTAATGCAGAAAAGTGGTACTGCGAAATGGGGTCATTATTCTTAGCTATACCTGAGAATGTGGATGAACCTTTGGAATTTCTTTACTGGGAAAAGTTGGAAGAACCTAGAGGAAGAGGTTAGAAAAAGCTTATTTGGCTGTAAGCAGAACATGGGCAATTCTGATGCGGGTTCAGGAAATTGAAATCCTAGTAGAAATGTAGATGATAAAAGCCATGCCAGTGAAGTTTGGGATGAAAATGAGGATTGTACTGGGAACTGGATTAAAGACCACCCTTGCTACCTGCGGCAGGGGCCCTACCTGTACTGTGTCCCTGTCCGAGGGCTATGTGTGAGGCTGACTTGAGAGATGTACTGGTTTGTCTGAGGTAGCATTGATGCTGCAGTGTAGGTGTTCTCAGCTGCGGTTGTTACCCAAAGTACAGTCCTTGTAAACAGTGCCAAAGCAGAATAAGGAAGACAAGATTTGAGGATAAAGGAAAGAGAAAGTTGACTTTATCAAAAGAATGAGATGTAACAGATGAACATACAAAGACCTGCCATACTCCTGAGTAGAGATGGTTCAGGATTTCCAAGGGGTTCATAAGGGGAACATGTACTTAGGAGGATATAACTAATAACATGTCAGAATTAGCCACAGGGGTTCAGAAGGAAACAGCCAAACACTGAAACTGGTTGTGGGCCCAAAAATGGGATCTTATTTTTATAAATTTTAAATGTCTGTTCAACTTCTTGAGAAACATGCTGAAGGAGAATTGATGGCTTGATCTTAACATGGGTAAGATGTAATAGCATGAGCTGCAAAGCATTATTTAGTTGGCCTATGAAAGAGGGGAAGCATCATGTTAAGAGGTTCTAGTGTTTCCTTAGCCGTAATGAGATCCATTTCCCCTAAAGTCTAGGACTAGTAAGGCTTATTGTGTCCTTAGTCACCAGCACCCCATCATATCCTTTATGCTATTATCAAGTTTTATAGTGAGAATCAGGAACAAAAGGGAACAGTACCAAAGGATTTTGCAAATTTTCAGCCTGGCCTGAGAAGGAATGAAAGGAGGGGGAGGGGAAGAGAGGGGGAGAGGGAGAGGGAGAGGGAGAGGGAGAGGGAGAGGGAGAGGGAGAGGGAGATGAATCCATTATCTGCTGGTTCACTCTCCAAATGGGCACAACAGCCAGGAAAGTGTAAGGCTGAAGCCAGGAACCTAGAACTCCATCTGGATCTCCTATGTGGATAACAGGGGCCCAAGAACTTGGGCCATTTTCTACTGCATTCTCAGGTGCATTAGCAGGGAGCTGGAACAGAGGTGGAGCTGTTGTAACTCAAATTGGCACTCCTATGGGATGCTGATGTCCCAGGTGGAAGCTTAACCTGCTGTGTCACAAGGCTAGCCTCAGATGTACAAATGTGTTCATAAGATCTTCCAGGGAAGACTCCTTTCAGGAAGGAGCTTCAGGCCTAGCTCCTGCTGGTGGTAGACCTAGGCATTGTTTACCTGGTGCTGGTTTTCCAAGTGGGAAAAATTCAAGTGCATAGTCATGGCAGTTTCTTTCCAGATTTCAAAGGAAGGCCTTGAAGAGTTATGTTGTAGGACTTGAGCACTTGCATGGAGTAATGCACAGTGCAGCTGTAATAGTGGAGCTGCAGAGGGAACCCCCCAAAAAGTAGATGTGAGAAAGATATAACTGCTGAAGAAAGATACAACAGCACGACAGGCCAACCTGGGAAAGCCATAGACATCAGTGTGCAGCCTCAGAGAGCAGCCATGTGGGAAAATACCAAGAGAGCTGTGCAGGCCTGAGGACTTCCACCTAGATTTCAGTAGATGTTTTGGAAAAACTGGGTCCAGACTGTGATCAGTTACAGGGACAGAGTCACTGTGGGAAGGTTCTATTACAGCAAACACAAGGAGAAACATGGGGCTGGAGCTCCAACACAGAGTCCTTAGTAGGGCAAACATGAGCAACTGCAGAGATGAGACTTAAACCTGCAAGAACTGAAGAATGGACTGTGGCCAACAAAGCTTCCAACAGTGTGCCCAGGAACTTTAGGACTTAATTTTTGTCTTGTTGATTTGTCATCTTGCCTTGGCCCTCTCTGTTAATCCTATTTCCTTATCTCCCCTGTTTGTAGTGGAAATTCGTATCTAGTTCCTGTCCCACCATTGTATCATAGAAGTAAGTAACTTGCTTTGATTGTACAGGAATTCACAGGTAAGAGAGTTTGCCCTGACTTGCAGAAGAGATCATGGACTATGGACTTTTAAATTAGCGTTTGATTAAGTTAAGACCTTGGAACATGCAGGGTGGCATGACTGTCTGTTGCATGTGAGAAGGGCATGCATTCTAAGGAACCAGGGACATAATGTTATAGATTGAGCAGGATTTGGCTCCCCACAATTGAAGCAGATATTTAAATTGACTTAATGTTAAGGGTTGATGGATTAAGGTTTGTAATTTGATCCAAATATGGCATCTGAGAGAAGGCTATGGTGGGAGGTCTTTAGGTCACTGAAGCCGTGTCCTTAGAGGGTAGTTCTCATGAAGGGCTTGGTTGCTTGAGTGAAATTCAGCCTAGCATCACTCACTGCTTTTTGACTCACCATGTGATCATTCCGCCACAGCTGCTTTGCCATGACCAGCCTTTACCAGACACAAGGCTAGGAGGGCCCAACCATGAACTCTGAACCTCCAAACTGTAAGCCAAAATAAATCTTTCCCTCTCAATAACCAAAAGGAAAAACTCCTTTTGGTTATTGAAGTTGAAGTAACAAAAAGCTAAGTAAAATAGCATCCATACCAAGATAGTGGAGTTAAGAGGAATGTGTGTTTTTGAGCTTTCTTGATGTGAGAAAGATTATGAAAATATTGGAGAAGCAGTTATGTATTACAAGATAGGAAGAAGGGAAGTAGGGGTAACAAATATTGGAAAGAATTACCCGAGGTCAAAGAAGGAGTGATGTGGTATGAATAAGCAGGCAGTAGCTGAGTCCAAGTGATCCGGAATCCTTGTAGTCCTGCATGTTATTTCTCTGTTAGTCAAAGATGTGCATGTGTCGCAACTGGGACCAAGAATGGGAGATGCCGTGATTATAT
This sequence comes from Lepus europaeus, assembly GCF_033115175.1. Classification (NCBI taxonomy): domain Eukaryota; kingdom Metazoa; phylum Chordata; class Mammalia; order Lagomorpha; family Leporidae; genus Lepus; species Lepus europaeus. Next base: position 74,568,794 of record NC_084839.1, on the reverse strand, counting down.
GCGTATTAAATTCCACGTGGAGGGACTATAAAATTCACAGCTAGCTTCACATGTGTTGAAGCACCAACCCTTATCTGGTAAGGGAGGCTGAGAATGGGAGAGAACTCTTTTTGCCTTAGATCATGGTGGGGGGTTACTATTCAGACTCCTCCACCCCTCTTTGTGCAGCCCTCTCACCCACTGATTATGGGTATTCCATACCTTCATGAATAAATGTATGTTTTCTCTCTCACTATTAAATAAACACTGTTCCAAAAATGCCTCCACTTAGAGTTCCTATTTCTGTGTGAGGTGAGAACCTGGAGTGGAAAATTAATATATTCATGCCCACACCAGGAGAAGGAAATACTGATAGGTTAGAAGGGAGAGAAATTCTGAGAAATTAATATATGCTAAATTAGAGGGAAGGGGGAAGAAGGGGATTAAATGAAAGGGAACTCAAACAATGTAGTGAAGGAGGAGAAGTCTTATATGGGAAAAGAGAAGTAAAATTTGGAACTTGAATTGGCGTGGACATTGTGACTGACCTAGACCTGGATGTTGGATTAGCGCCCCTGCTATGAACCTGAAACTGATCTAGGCCATGTCCATTGTACATGGACTGAGAACTGATATTGAATATGGACTGGAATTGGATGTTGGAACTTTTACTTTAACCATGAAACATGATTTCAAACTTAGACTTCAGACTGAGTTGGACCTCTGACCTTGACCAACATTTGATTCTTGATCTTACATATTAAAATGAACTTGTCACATGAATTTGGGTATTAAAACTGTACATAAGACCTGAAATTTGGACCTATAGTTTCCGGAACCTTGACCTGACCTGAAGGCAGGAATTGTATCTTAACTCATATCTAGATGTCCAGAACTAAATTGAGTTCCTTGCAAATGGTAATTAAATTAATTCCATGGATTTATTGATTCATACAGAGCTGTTGCTTCAAGAGGTCCTATCCCATGCCCTGGTAAGGGCTTTAAATCCCAAGACACACTCCTTACTGAAGATTACTGATTTACGAGGCTGGAACTACTGACCCTTATGCTTCGCTTCCCTGAGCAGAAAGTTAAAAGGCTCAGACTCCTGACAGTTCCTGGGTTAGTGATATAGTAGGACATTATGTCAAAATCCAAAAAATAAAATTGCACTCAACCGTAGTGGACAACATGTACAATTAAGATTGTTTATAATTAGCACTTGTGAACACCAAGTAAGATTAAATGGTTATTAGGAGAATCTCATGAGATTTCAGGGCATCATTTAGTCTCCTCTTTTCCTGACCTCAGAGACAATGCTCTATGGTCACTGGCTTGGGTTTTAGTCCTTGATACTGGACCTAGACATCAAATTTTAGACTTGGATCTCAGATCTTGACATAGACATAAACTTGGACCTACAATGTGGACCTGAATCTAAATTCTAGAGACAGATGTGAATCCACAACTTAAAGCTATGCGTTAACCCTTGACCAAATATGGTGAATTTCTGTCAATAGAGGAAAATAAATATAGTTTTGAAGTACATTTATGAATAAATATTTCATTATACTTAAAATCAGTGAGCTATCTCCCCCCCACAACCCCGTATCTCTGCCTTTCAAAGTCAATTACAGAGAGAGAAGGAGAGACAGAAGGAGATACCTCCCACACTCTGGTTCATTATCCAGATGACCACAATAGCCAGGGCTGTCAGGCAGAAGCCAGAGCCAGGAGCTTCATCCTGGTTTCTCACATGGGTAGCAGGAGCCCAAACACGGGCCATCCTCTGCTGCTTTTCCCAGGCCATTAGCAGAGAGCTGGGTTGGAAGTGCAGCAGCCAGAACAGGAACTTCTGTCCATTTGGAATACCAGCATCACAGCTGGTGGCTTAACCTGCTACACCACAATGCCAGCCTGAATTATAGTTTTTCTTTTTGCATATTTGTTTCTTTAAAAATCAAGATTAAAAGAAAGATGTCAAAGTTCTATACACATTTAATATTTTCTGCACAATTAAAATAATATATAATAAGATGAGAAGCACATGGCTATGAAGGTATTTATTTTTATTTGCTACCAAGAATGGTATCATTATTTTTTATTTGCTATCAAGAATATGAACTCTGTAAATGAAGTTCAGGTTTGCAGGATTCTCATTCATAAGCTGTTTGAATATAATTGATGATAATAAGTTACAAACATAATTGTATTCCTTTTCTTAAATAAAGAATACCTTGTATTATGAGTAGCTTATCTAAAAGAAAAATAAATAACAAGCAGTAGGCTTCATAAAATAGCTAACGGCCCAAGATCAGTATAAGTCTGAAACCAAATAAAATTGACAGAATATTCTGATAAAGATGTTATTGCTTCCAATAACTGCATAGGTCATATGATAGTTGATGTTCATTGTTTACAGATGATTGGCCAAATTTCAAAATTTCAAGAGCTGTGGTATCGGCTTTTCAATTCTTTAACAACTTCCTTATTTGGTGTCAGGAACTTTTGAGGTTTTGTCACTTTGTCATATTTTACAAAGTACATAGAACCTCATTTTATCTTTCTCATTCATGTAACAGGATTATAGTAAGATGAAAGGACCAAAATAACATCCTGGACATATGGTTAATATATTTCAAAGGGAGGTGCTGTAGTGATAAATCTTAAAAAGATACATTTCAAAGCTATTTTTGTCATGAACTAAAAATTTTCCTGCTGAATGAACTTCAAGGAACCCTCCACATCTCTCCTTGCCTAGAACAGAGTGGACTCCCACAATGTGATCATTTCCCCCATACAAATTCTAGGAAGAACCATACGAAGGCTTAACCTGCAAACACTATTTCACTCAGAAAATTATAGGGATTAAAAAGTACAAGTTGGTCACTTCAATTTTGGCAAAGGAAACTTCTCAAAAGTCAGCCTGGGTTACTCTGAGTGAGGATTCATCCCTGATTACCAAGGAATGGGTTGTAAACAACTCAAAACCAGCTTCTGCAGTATTGAATATGAAAATGCATCTAAGTGCTGAGTTAATAAGGATTGTTAAGAAGAACAATCACAAATAAAACAAAAGCAACACAACTGAATTTGGTGGGTTGTCATGTGAAACAGAAGTCTTACAGTGCAGTTTGGGATATTATAACTTGAAGATTATTATAAATGCCATGCCATTTCAATTAAAAACAAAAGACTACAGTTATAATTAACTCTCATGGAAAGACCTGAGTTTGACTACTTTCTACCTGGAAATGGGCCAGATTTGGGAAGATAACAAACTAAGCATGGCTTGATAAGGACAACAGAGGTGATGGCAAGCCACCTCTACCTCAACTTCTACCTTTGAAGACACAAGGCTCTTCCTCGATATGGTCTGCAACAGAGCACCTTATGGATAAAGACAGGACTCACAAATTTTCTACCCTCGAAACTGTTCAAGCTCTGTGATAGACGCACATTGGTGACTTGCTTGGGCTTTTTAACTCTCTTGTTAAAAAAAGAATTTATTTATTTATTTATTTGAGAGGCAGAGTTACAGACAAAGAAAGGGAAAGACGGAGAGAGGTCTTGAATCTACTAGTTCACTCTCAGAATGGCTGTAACACTTGGAGCTGGGCCTGAAGCCAGGAGCTTCTTCCAAGTCTCCTATGTGGGTGCAGGAGCCCAAGCACTTAGGCCACCTTCTGCTGCCTTCCCACGCCATTAGCAGAAAGCTGGATTGGAAGCGGAGCAGCTGGGACACAAACCAGTGCCCACATGGGATGCCAGCAATGCAGACGGAGGCTAAACCTACTACACCACAGTGCTGGCCCAGCTTTTTAACTGTGAAGTCATGATTTACTTTTGCTTGGAAACAGAATATTGATCACCTCATTGCATTCCCTTGTTTTTAATTTGCTATTTGCACAGTCATATGAAGTGGCCTCAGAGTAAAACTCTTCTATATTTTATTATTTATTTATAGTACTTTAATGTTTATTTGGATTTATAAAATTATATCTTTCACTTGGATTTAGTAATGTTTATTATTTCAAAATATTTGCTTTCCTTCTCTCTCTCTACACACATACACACGCACACACACACAATTTTTCTTCAATAATTTGAAAGTTGTAGACTTTGAGATAGTTCCTCTCCAAATACATCAGAACAAGTATCAAAAGTATGGGAAATTTCTCTACTTGACTATAACTCCATTAACAGGAAGGAAAACTAAAAATCTGGTACAGCCAAATATCAGGCCATACTCATATGTCCCCATTTGGTTGGTTTTTTTTTTTTTTTTTTTTTTTTTGTTTTTTTTGACAGGCAGAGTGGATAGTGAGAGAGAGAGACAGAGAGAAAGGTCTTCCTTTTGCTGTTGATTCACCCCGCAATGGCCGCTGCGGCTGGCGCGCTGCAGCCGGCGCTTCGTGCTGATCCGAAGCCAGGAGCCAGGTGTTTCCTCCTGGTCTCCCATGGGGTGCAGGGCCCAAGCACTTGGGTCATCCTCCACTGCACTCTGGGCCAGAGCAGAGAGCTGGACTGAAAGAGTAGCAACCGGGACTAGAACCCAGTGCCCAAATAGGATGCTGGCAACAGGCCCAGGATTAACCAAGTGAGCCACGGCGTCGGCCCCTTCCTTCCATTGGTTCATCCCCAAAATGGCTGCCATGGCCGGCGCGCTGTGCCAATCCGAAGCCAGGAGCCAGGTGCTTCTCCTGGTCTCTCATGCAGATGCAGGGCCCAAGCACTTGGGCCATCCTCCACTGCACTCCAGAGCTGGCCTGGAAGAGGGGCAACCGGGACAGAGTCCGGCGCCCCGACCAGGACTAGAACCCGGGGTGCCTGTGCCGCAGGTAGAGAATTAGCCTACTGAACCGCAGTGCCAGCCTTTAGGGTCTTTTAAAATTATTTTTATATTTCATTTATTTATTTGAGCGGCGGGAAGGAGAGGGGGAAAAAGAGAGGCAGAGAGAGAGAAAGAGAGAGAGAGACTCCCGTTAGCTGCTTCATTCCCAAAATGCCTGCAAAAACCAGGGCTGGGTAGGACTGTGTAGGGCTGAAGGTGGGAGACAAGTACTCAACTCCAGGTTTCCATGTGGATGGCAGGGACCCAACTAATTTAGCCATCACCTGCTGCCTCCCAGAGTGCATAGTCATAGGAAGCCAGAATTGGGAGTACAGCCAGGACTCAAACCGAGGCATCCTGATACGAGATGAAGGAGTCTCAACCTGTGTCTTAACCACTAGGTCAAATGCTCACCCCTTTAGGTTCTTTTCATCTAAAGTTTATTTATTTTTTGTGAGTGTGAGACATACTGCACTATGGAATTGTAATTCTTATTATTCACTTCATTTTAAATACTTCTTTTAATCAGTGAAGTTATATCCCATACCATCTTAACTGTCATATTTTTGTTATGTTTCTTTACATTTAAAAGCTTCCATTGAACTTACTAAAGTAATAAATTCACATTCATACATATTTATAGAAATTTTGAGAAAAAATCCCTTTCCTTCCTTTTAAATAAAATAATCTGCTGGCTACCTTTTTCATTTGCTTGTTTGAGGAGGTCTGTTGACTTGCAGTAATGAGCACTTAAATTAATGATCAGATTAATTGCATGACCACATTACAAATCTGTACTATAGATATCCATGCACAAACTCAACTATAACCATAATAGTCTGAGAATCAGGGTCTGAGGAAGTTCCCAGTGTAACATTTTTCTGGAGTGGACACATTAATCTGTATAATTATGAGCTATATAATACATATGTTTTCAGAGGTGCCAAATTGCAACTCAGAAGTAAACCTGATTGAAAACATTTTTTCTCATATATCCATATGAAGCAGGCCATTCTCCAGATTGCAATGTAAAGGAAATGGCTTTTATTGACTGGAAAATGACGATCTTGCATAGGAGCTCATGGGTACCACAAGGGCAGTGAGCATATTGCAGAAGTAGAGGTCTGACTCATATGTAATACAGGACAGTGTTTAGGGTTTCATACAGTGCCTTCTTGGCTGCTTCTTTAATCATTATTCAGTTTTTCTCTTACCTGATATTTGTGTTCCTACACTGCCTCTTGTTCTATCACACTGTCACTAAACATCAGGGAAGCTCCATCTCAGAGATCATTGGCAATGCAAGTTTATACACTGATTTTCATTAAGAAGATCTACTGACTTTTTGGATCATCCTTTTTTTTTTTATTCACCACCATGTTTAAGTAGCAACCCTGAACTATCACTGCTGCTGTTAGCTTCCTTTTGTGCCCTAAACTACTTGTGTTGTTATTCCTGTAGTCACCTCCATTAACATTGACATTTAATTTTCTTACTAGATACGGTAGAAATAAATACATATACTTGCCCAAATAAGTGGGTTCTTGAGACGTATCAGAAGAAATCTTTGTGTGGAGGTTTACCTTTGAAAGTTTAACACTACATTTGAAGCCGTAGGCCCCCAAAAGGGAAAAAGTAGAGAAAAAAGCACCTTCACCTGTCCATCTGAACAAGCTGGCCTGCTACAAGGAAAGAGGCAACATCTGTAGCAAACCCCAATTTTTCCAGGAAGAGTCTCTTCCCCACGGTGGAAATCTCTTTGAAGCAAAGCCAAGCCCTACCCACGACAGCTGTTGTGCCTATACATTCCCATTATGTTGTCAATGCCCCCCCCCCTCAGATTCCCTTATAAAAGCCCAGTCTTCCCTTGCCTGACAAACCATCACAGATTCCTGCAAGACAGGTGAGGGGGAGCTGAGAGAGGATGACTGTCCTGGCAGGGGTTTTGCCTGCCACCTAACATGAGAGGTATAGGAGAGTACCTGCCCTTGGAGAACATAAGGTCTCTGAGAATAAGCTAATACTACCCTGGGAGGTTTCAGGGGTGACAGGGTGCAGAGATTCTTTAGTTGCTTGCACAATTACTGAAGGGGATAGATGTGACCAAGACCAATGGACTGATGTTTTCCTGGGGTACTAAAGAAAAGAGGCAGTGAGTTCTCTGCATTTCTGTCTCCAACTACTCTTCCTTAGGTGAATTCTGATTATTTCCTCAAGTCATAAGACCATGCTGCTTCCCATGGCCCTCCCAAGAATGTCCTGGATGTTGCTCTCCTGCCTGATGCTACTGACTCAGGTCCAAGGTGAGAGTATCTATCGTTAGCACTTGGTTTCCTATTAAATTTGAAATTCAGTAAGAGGAGGAAGGCTCCTGTGTGGCTCATGCGATAGTGGAGAGTTGTGTCTGCACACAAGGTAACTGCCCGCAATTATCATCCTGACTTCCTACAGGTTAACTTGTGGTGGGAGGCACCACCGTGGACAAGGAATAGTAGGATGAGATGATTTCCTATTTTGTCAAGAATTTGTAATTTATGTTAGTGGACAGAGAAGGAAGGCTGAAAGAGTGGCAATGAAAAAGTAATTGGAGGACCCAGTGTAGAAAGTCATCCCTGAGTAGGGAAGTGTTGGACTACTGAATTAGGAGGAAATTAAAATGAACGGAGATGCTCCCCTCCTTTGTAGCATAATTTTGCAATCAAGAATTCTTGAAAGCATGAGAAAAGTGAGTGGTAGTCAGGAATAAGGTCTTCCTCTGCAAAGACAGAGTCCACAGCCAGTTCCTGTGTGACCTTCCATCAACCCCCCCCCCCCCCCACTCTTCCTCTCATCCCATTCCTAGGTTATATCTCTTTTCCCTACAGGTGAAGACGTCCAACAGGATATGGCCTCTCCAAGGATCAACTGTCCCCCGGGCAGTAAGGCCTATGGTTCCCACTGCTATGCCATCTTTGTTAATCCAAAATCCTGGGTGGATGCAGATGTGAGTGCTCTAAAGTGGACTTGGGGATGGTAAAGGCACACCTGGGTCCCATGGCAGTCAGTCCCCAATACCATGTCCCTTCAGAATGAGAACGAACCCCCTTATCTTTAACACAACTCTCCTTCTACCTCCTTCTGCCCTGCCCTTCCCCAAGGGGTGGATCAGATTTGCTTTCATTCCTTCTGCACAGCTGGCCTGCCAGAAGAGGCCCTTGGGTAGCCTCGTGTCTATTCACAGCGCAGCCGAGGCATCCTTCGTGTCCTCCCTGATCCGGAGCACTGTGAACTCCCACAGAAACATCTGGATGGGGCTCCATGACCCCACACAGGTGAGACTCCAGCTTCTCCTCTCTTTAGCACCAGAGGCTATTGCCTACCCGTCCACTTTCCTGTGCCTGCTCAGGAAGGAAATTAGGGAGCTGCACAGTTCTTGAGGCCAGTTGAATACCTGATTACTGTGGAGGCCCCTTGTCTTCAGGTGAAGTTAATTTGCCTCGTGTCATGATCTTTACCCAATTTTCCCATGAGGCCTTATAAATCAGTTTTTCAGGTCTTCAGAGAGTCTGCACACAATATTTGGAGGGAACTGTAAATGAAGATAAGGTGCATGTTGGCTCCTCATGGAATAGATATTATATTTAATGCTAAGAGTCCAGTTAAAAATGCACTGCCAATTATTTTTCAGTAGGGACATTTTAATTTGAGTGATTCCAAAGGTCTTGTGGTTATTTTCTGGGATTTGGATTTGGCAAACAAATAGGAGAGATCAGTTCATAAGGAGGTTCTCAGTGCAGAAGACTATGGGAAAGCCGTGGACAAGCAGAACAAATTCCATGTAGCCAGGGAGGAAATCAAGTGTTACAGCTGAGGAGTTTTGCAAGCTGCCCTCTGCCATTCATTCCCCTTACCCTGCTGCACTCTCTACTATAGGGCACTGAGTCCAATGGAGAAGGATGGGAGTGGAGTAGCACCGATTTGCTGCAATACACTGCCTGGGAGAGAAACCCTTCCACTGCCTCGGATCGAGGTTACTGTGGAAGCCTGACGTATGCCTCAAGTAAGAAACAGAGGAGCCGCCTCTGCTCAAACTTTCCACCCTTCATTTCCCATTCCAAGGCCTAGCCTTCGTGGAACCCTCCTGAGCTGCCAATGCAATGTTGGTTTGTCTTCCCCCACATTTACTTTGAATCACTTTCTCCTTGAGTAGTACACTAGTAACGATGAAGGAGATGCTTTATAACCTAGATCAGAATTTGGGATGCTCACTCATTTTGTTCACAGCTTCCTTAGCCATATTCACTTTCTTTTGTTTCTCCAGAATTTCTTAGGTGGAGAGATTTTAACTGTGATTTTCAGCTTCCCTATGTCTGCAAGTTCAAGTACTAATCAGGTGGGAAGTCTGTGGAACCTTGCTGAAGACGAACGGAAGAGGAGTCTATTCTCCCAACATCCTCCATACCCGAGCAATTCATTCTTTTCTCCTCTTTTTTTATCTTATCTCCTCTTCCCTCCTCCTCACTCTTTTCAGGTACTTCTATGCATTCCATGGCCTGAGTTTTGGAGAGCAATAAAATTTTTAGTTTGCACTTGAATGTGTTGTGTGTGATAGTGTCATAGTCAAACCCTAAAGGGGAGTAATTAGTTCAGCAAGGAAACTGATGGTCTTGCTTTTGCCTAATTTCACCTACACCTCTGGGGAAAGTGTGGTAACTCTACTATAATGTTGTGATGAGAGTGTGAGGTTTGCGCACATAAGGTTTGTGCTGTGAACAGGCAAAGACACATCTCTCCCATACTCACTTCTCATACATTTCCCAATCCATCCAATGGTGTTGTGACAGTCTCAGGAAGCACTGATGTGTTTACCATGTTATTTCTCAGAATGTGACATGAGCAAGTTGGCAGAATAAAACTTTTTGGCTTTGGTCCCCTCACTTCAATATCAATTTGAAAACCATCCATGTATGAAAATGCATTCAGAAGAACTAAGGACTACAGGAATGAAATTTCAGTATCTAAGTGTGGCTAGAATTAAGAAGATATTTGTTAAAGAATATAGGAAAGACTCCAGGGCTATTCCCATGTAACTAGGTATCAGTTCTATCCCTGTGCTTAGACTTCCCAAAATGTAGGCCCAAGAACTGCTCTAGAGCCAGAGTTGCCCTCACAGGCCCAGGTCCAGGCTATTCCAGTACACTCTGGTGCCAGTCTCGTATTCATCTACCCAAGATCCAGGCCTATCCCAGGAGATCACCAAGGGATCCAGGGTCCAGGCCAAACCTCTGGGCATCAGAGCAGTCTGCCTGAGGACTGCAGCAACAAGTCTGTTTCCAGGCCACAGTGAATGACCTTCATAGAATCTCTGTGTGGCTGATGGTTGGTGGGCTTTTGGATGAAGTTAGTCTGTTAAGAGTTGAATAGATGCTGACTTTGTTGTAGAGCTCAAACACCAAAATATGACCTTAAGGCCCATGAACCACCAGGGAAACACACTACCATCAAGAGAACAAAATGAGTAACTGACCCTCGACCCCAAAGAAAGTTCTATGAATTGTGACAAATAATTCAGAATGATTACCTTAAAGAAACTCAGTGAAGTTTAATACAATCCAGATTGACACTCACAAAATCAAGAAAACAAACAAAAGAAATAAAAGCAAGCAAAGGAAGTTCAACTTAGATAGAAATCTTAAAAAATAACTACAGAGAAATTCTGGGGCTGAAGAACATACTGGCTGGTCAGCACTGTGGCATAGTGGGTAAAGCTGCCACCTGCAGGGCCAGCATCCCATATGGGTGCCTGCTTGATTCCCAGATGCTCCATTTCTGATCCAGCTCCCTACTACCATGCCTGGGAAAGCAGCAATGTATGGCACAAGTCTTCGGGCTCCTGCACCCAAGTGGGAGACCTGGATGAAGCTCCTGGCTTCTACCTGGTCTTTCCCTGTTGTGGTGGTCATTTGGGTGATGAACCAGTAGATGGCATACTTTCTCCCTCTCCCTCTCCCTCTCCCTGTAACTCTTTCAAATAAATGAGCTTTAAAAAGAACATACCGAATCAGTAGAAAAATTGTGTACAGAGCTTCAATAGCATATTTAGGTAAGCAAAAGAAATAATCATTTAGTTTGAAAAAAGATTACTTGAAATTATCCACAGAGGCATAAAAGCAATAAGAATCAAGAAGAGTAAGAAAGGCTACAGGAATTGTGGGACATCATCAAATGAACACATTTTTGTATTATGGTGTTACAGAATTATTAGGAAGAGACAAGACAGAACATGTATAAGGGGAATAATGAAAGAAAAATTCCCAAATATGCAGAGTAAATGATCCAGGTATAAGAAGTCTAAAAAATCCCAAATAGGGACAGGCATTTAGCATAGCGGTTAAGCCACTGTTTGTAAGCCTGCATCCCAATATCACAGTATTTAGATCTGAGTCTTGGCTATCCTTTTCATTCTAACTTCCTTTTAATGAGCACCTTGGAGATTTAGCAAGTGATAGCTCAAATAAATGGGTTCCTATCACCCACGTGGGAAAGACATGGATCCAGTTCCTGTCCCCTGCCTTCAGCTTGGCTCAGTACGGCAGTTACAAGCATTTGAGGAGTAAACCAGCAGATGTGAAATCTCTGTCTCTATGTTTTTCAAATAATAAATAAAATACACAAACAAAAGTTAGAAAAAAGAATCTCAAATGAAGTAAATATGAAAATCTTCATTGGGACTCAACATAATCAAATTCTCAGAAGTCAAAGATGAAATTTTTGAAGCAGAGTGTAGAATTTTTAATGTAATCAACTTCAAATTGTCATCTGCTTAAAAAAGCCTGCTATCACTATGAGGCATTTTATAATAACTACAAAGCAAAAATCTAGAATAAATCCACAAAAAGATAAAAGGTAGAAAATAAAGCATATCACAAGAGAAATCATCTAATTAAAAAGGAATATGGAAAAAAGGAACAAAGGATCCCCAAAAAACTACCAGAAAACTATTAACAAAATGACAGTAGTAAATTCTTATCAATCTTTACCTCAATGTACATGTCTTAAATTATCTAACTAAAACTTAGAAATTGCTGAATTTTAGTGCCTATAAGAAACTCTATTTAGCTTTAAAGACAAACATGGGCTGAACATGATAGATTAGAAAAAAATATCCCCTGTACAAAGAAATCAAAAAAGAGTAGAGGTAGTTATAGTTATATTATACAAAGCATATTCAAAAACTATAAAGACAAAAGATATCTTTACATAGTTATAACCAGGTCAATTTAACAAGTGGATATAATAATTATATATATATATATGTATACCCAATCCTGTAGGTCTTAAATATATAAATCAAATATTAATGACTGCAATAGGAGACATATAATGTAATACATACAATAGGAATAAGAGACCTAGGCACTACATCATACAGAAATTTAAAAAAAAATAGAATTTGAACTAAAGTTTAGAACATATGTATCAAACAGATGTATTCAGAACATTCCATCAGATCCAACAGAATGCATATTGTTCTCAAGTACACACAGAGTATTCTGGTTAGAACATCCTACGAAAGGCTTAGTAAACAACCTAACTCTACCACTCAAGAAACTTGTAAAAGAGGAAAAAACTAAGTTCATATTTATACTTAGTTGTATAAAAACAGCAGAAAAAGGCTGGCGCCGCGGCTCACTAGGCTAATCCTCCGCCTTGCGGCGCCGGCACACAGGGTTCTAGTCCCAGTCGGGGCACCGATCCTGTCCCGGTTGCCCCTCTTCCAGGCCAGCTCTCTGCTGTGGCCAGGGAGTGCAGTGGAGGATGGCCCAAGTGCTTGGGTCCTGCACCCGCATGGGAGACCAGGAGAAGCACCTGGCTCCTGCCATCGGATCAGCACGGTGCGCTGGCCGCAGCACGCCTACAGCGGCGGCTATTGGAGGGTGAACCAATGGCAAAAGGAAGACCTTTCTCTCTCTCTCTCTCTCTCTCTCTCTCTCTCTCACTGTCCACTCTGCCTGTCAAAAATAAAATAAAATAAAATAAAAACAGCAGAAAAAAACATAGACTAGAAAAAATAGAAAGGCCAATGAAATTTTATTGCTTTTTTTTAAAAAAAGGATTTCATTAATTAATTTATTAGAATGGTGGAGTAAAAAAAAGGGAAGGAGGGAGAGAGAGAGAAAGAATTTCATTTGCTGATTCACTGCCCAAATGCCCCCAATAGCACCAGTCTGGGCCAGGCCAGAACCAGGTGCTGGGAATTCCACCTGGGTCTCCCACATGGGTTCCAAGTGTTCAAATACTTCAGCAATCATCTACTGCCTCCCAGGATACATTAACAAGTAGCTGGATCAGAAGTGGAGTAGCCAAAACATTAACTAGACACAGATACAGGCATCCTATAAGGTGGCTTAACCTGCTGTTCCAAAATACCCTCCTCAAATTCCTATATTTATTTGAACCATCATACAGAAAAGAGGCTATGTTACATAGGTTGAATCATATGACTTACAAGCTGTTTAGGACATCGAGGTACAGTTATTATTAACTCAGGGAGGCTTACTTTTAACAGGATGAGGAGGCTTGGTTTTCCCAGAGAACCATCTGAGTCCTGTTAAAGAAAGTGAGAAAGAGAGCAATGAATCCAGGGAGTATCTCCACCTGCACATTAGGCAAAGAATCAGAAGTGGGTAAGACTTGACATCGTAATTAAAGTGCGTGAAAAATAATTCATGCCTCTTTTGTTAATGACCTCAAACATAATTTTTTAAAAAGATTTATTTATTTGTAAGGCAGAGTTACAGAGAGGCAAGGAGAGAGACCAGATGACCGCAATGGCTGGAGCTGTGCCCATCCAAAGCCAGGAGCTTCCTCCGGATCTCCCACATGGTTGTAGGGGCCCAAGGACTTGGGCCATCCTCCACTGCCTTCCCAAGCCATAGCAGAGAGCTGGATCGGAAGTGGAGCAGCCAGGACTCCAACCAGCACCCATATAGGATGCCCGCACTGCAGGTGGTAGCTTTACCCACTACGCCACAGTGCTGTCCCCACTCCTGTTTTATTTTTTTGGTTTACTTTTAAAACTTTTATTTCAAGGGAGACCGTCCCCCTTCTGCTGGTGCCGCCCCCAAAGGCCCAAAATGGGCAGAGGGAGGGCCAAAGCCAGGAGGCGGGGAGGTGGGTGACGTGGGGAGGAGGTGGAGTAGGGCTGCATGAGCAGGAGGCTGGAACGCAGAAGTATCCAGGAACTTACATAAGGAACTCAAGAGGTGACGCCAGTGGCTCCCATCCTCAGCTTGTGGTTTCTTTGCGCACTCTGGCTGCAAATCAGCTGTACTTAAGATCAACTCATTCCATTCAGAGTGCCACTTCACAGAGTGACTGGGTTCGATTCCCACCTCCTTCCACGAACCCAGCATCAGCATGGGTCCCAAGCTTCCGGCTTCTAACAGAAGCACCTGTGTGGGCTTGGGGCTAGGGTTGCTGGCAGTGACACTGAGCCACCCTCCCAGGACTCGGGAAAGCACCTTTTGGGGTACTGCAACCCCACAGCACGGCAGGACGACAGCCCCCCCCCCCCCCCCCCCCCGCCCAACCCAAACCAGACCAGACCAGACCTTAGTATTGCTCCGTAAGCTCTGGGGGGCGCCCGCCGGGCACAGGCAGGGCTAGGAAGCTGCCCCCACCCCAGTACGTAATGCTCACCTGAGCAGCCAGCGAGGACTTGGGATTGCTGGGTGAGGCTTCCTCCGCAGAGACACAAAAGGGAAGCACTGTCCAGTCCGGTGCAAGGCAAGTGCTCCCATTTTGCGGGCCACCTTCCGAGCTGTGCCTGCAGAGGGCCGCGTGGCCGCACCCGCCTCCCAGCTGCCGCTCAGGACCAGCACCTGCGTGCTCTTCACGCTCCCCACGCAGACGGACCCCATCAGCACGCCCACCTGGGCTGCCGCCCACCCGGGAGCGCCTCTCCCTGCGAAAGCAGACCCCGGGGGCGGCCACAGGGGAGGCCGGTGGCCCAGGCAGAACTCACCATGCAACCATGCAGGCTCCAATAAATCTCTTTAAGCAAACAGACCCCAGGGCTGTTCAGAAAGGGGCCCCTAATAGCTCCGCCGCGGATGCCCACCGGGGCCACCCAAGTGTTGTAGCACTCTCCACGTGGACCTCAGAGAAATGCGTGGGCATTTGGGTGCCTCGGGCTGAGCAGCTCCGCCCCGAGAACCTGTGCAAGGCCAGCCAGCCGCAGCGGGGCCCAGTCCCTGGCCGCCTCCAGGGGCTCACCTCTCTCCGTGTCCCCTCACCAGCAACACTCCAAACATGGAGGCACTCTCCTCCGCAGGCCAGAAAGTGGCCCCACGGTTTGAGTCCCACAGGCTGAGGAGGTCCTGAGGGGGAAGCTTCCTTAAGCTGAAGAGCTGCCTCAAGCTGCACCAAGGGCAAACGCTTGCCAGGTCCTGAAAAACAAGACGATGTTAAGAAAACACCACGGAGGCTGGCGTCGTGTAGCTGTGGGCTGGGCCGCTCCATCCAGCCCCCTGCCAATGCACCTGGGAAGGCAGTGGAGGATGGTCCACGTGCCTCGGCCCCTGCACCCACGTGGGAGGCCGGGATGGAGCTCCTGCCTCCTGCTTTGGCCCAGCCCCAGGTGTTGCAGCGAGGTGGGGAATGAACCAGATTTGTCTGCCCCTCCCTCTCTGTAACTGACTTTCCAATAAAACTTACTACAAAAAGCTCACTCCCCTTTCAGTTGAAATCCTTAGTTAATGGAGATCCATAACTACCTCAGAATCTCCAGCCACGCACCGGGTGGGGAGGGTGAGCACAGCAGAGCAGCCAGAAGGAAAACCTGGAATTGCAAGGCCCAAGGATAAAGTGCAAAGAGTAAAAGAGGGAAAAACTTAAGAGCCCAGAGCGGAAACCACACGGCTGCTTCTTCTCCACAACCAAGCACCGTATTTCTGAGATTAAAAAAAGAAATCAAGGTTCAGATATGCCTGGAGACTTTTAATAACTCAGGAGTCGCCACATCAGCAATGAGCCACTTCCTCATCAGTTTACCCTTGACATCTGACATGTTTAAATTATTACTTTCACTTTTCCTTATAGCCTTTGTTGGTCCTCTTCAGTTCTCTCAGCCAACTTTGTCAATGTTCCTTTAGGGTTTCTTTTTTACTCAAATAATGATGTAAATAAGTTATGTTTATTCCCAGTCTCCCTCTGAAAGTAAGCAGCCTCACTGATAGCTAAGGTTTAGAGGACACAGTTTCCAAACATAAGGCTGGTGATGTACATTTCAGACAAGTAGATGGGAGAAAACCTGTCTAGTGGAGATAAAATCAAATCCTGCCCACTGCTTAGAGTAACAAAAGATGGGAGAATTAAGAGAAGATGGTAAATTTTGTGGTATTAAGTCTTATTAAATATTTTTAAAGGTTTTTTTTTTTTTTTTTTTTGACAGGCAGAGTGGACAGTGAGAGAGAGACAGAGAGAAAGGTCTTCCTTTTGCCGTTGGTTCACCCTCCAATGGCCGCCGCGGTAGCGCGCTGCGGCCGGCGCACCACGCTGATCCGTTGGCAGGAGCCAGGTACTTCTCCTGGTCTCCCATGGGGTGCAGGACCCAAGTACTTGGGCCATCCTCCACTGCACTCCCTGGCCACAGCAGAGAGCTGGCCTGGAAGAGGGGCAACCGGGACAGGATCGGTGCCCCGACCGGGACTAGAACCCGGTGTATCTCTAAATCAGGCTTAACACATTGTTGCTTTTGCAAATATGTGTTCAGCATCATTATATTTAATCTACTTAAAACTCCAATAAGATCACATAGTATTCACATTCTAGGTCTATAAACCAAGTGACTGTTGAATGATTCCTTAACAATGAAGAGAATCTGTAACTGACTCTTTGCTGTCAATCACTTTTACAGAAGGAAGTGTCATGTGAGTCTCTTAAAATAAAAAAAACAAAAACAAAATGAAAAGCAAAAAGCACCACTATTACAAAACATTGTGGGAATTTAAAATAATTTATTTAAAAGTGTGTTATATTCTTCTTTCTTCCTTTCTTTTCTTAATTTGAAAGTCAGAGTTAAATAGAGAAAGGAAGAGACAGAGAGATCTTCCATCCACAAGTTCACTCCCAAATACCCACAATGGCTAGGTCTGGGCCAGACCCAAGCCAGGAGCCAGGAGCTTCATCCAGGTTTTCCACATGGGTGATAGGGGCCCAAATACTTGGGCCATCTTCTGCTACTTTCTCAGGCCATTAGCAGAGAGCTGGATCAGAAGTGGAACAGCTGGGACTCGAACCAGCACCCATATGGGATACTGACATTGCAGCAGGCTTTATGTACTACACCACAACATGAACCAACGTTTTTACTTTTTCTAAAGTTAACCTTAAAACGGAGATCCGACAAACCAGATGCACTTAAGAAATTGTGGGAGAAGGAGGTGGAGGCATTGGAGAGTTTCCTTTTACGTCCCTTCACGCACTGGCCAGCTTGAATGGCTTTGCCAGGGTACACGAGAGGTTCAGTCACACGTATCTGAAGGAGCAGGAGAGCAGAGCAATTCTAGGGTACTGAGAAAATGCACAGGTAAATGAACTCAGAGAGATTCCTGGCATGGGGACGTGCTCTTCCAGGCAGGGACTGGGACTGCCCATCTAAGATATTTACACAATCAGAAGAAACTTTCCATCAGTCAAACGTGAAATATTCCTGCTTTCAGAGTGCTCCCAGGTGCCAAGTTCTCATGTGCTTGAGAAGCAAAGGGAGCAAGAAGAGATCCTGCAGGAGATTGCAAAAGGAAGTGATGAAGTGACCCATAAGGGGAAAGTATGGGAATATTGAGGACATCTGGAGAGAGATTCACAGACGAGAGAAGCCTTAGAAAACAGTAGACCAAGTATTCTTCCAACTGATAGTCTATGTCATTTATTGATTTTACTCTTGTCCACAAAGTAATGCAAATAACTGGTACTTGCCTATATATAATCCACCAGCGATAACAAGACTGTTTAAAGAGATGACTGAGGGGCTGGTGCTGTGGCATAGTAGGCTAAGCCTCTACCTATGGCGTGAGCATCCCATGTGGGTGCCAGTTTCTACCCTGGCTGTTCCTCTTCTGATCAAGCTTTCTGCTTATGGCCTGGGAAAGCAGTGGAAGATGCCCAAGCACTTGGTACCCATCCTAGGGTGTGTATTAGTAGGAATCTAGAATTGGGACCAGAGCCAAGACTGAAACCCATCCCAAGTAGTGATTTAACTATTATTCCAAATGCCTGCCCCACTCATTTATAATTTTGCTAAAGGATTTATACTAATAATTCAATTTTAAAAATGAAAATAAAACTTTTTTTTTATTTGAAATGCAGAGTTAGAGAGAGAGAGAGAGAGAGAGAGAGAGAGATCTTCCATCTACTGGTTCACTCCCCAAATGGCCACAACAGTCAGTGCTAAGCCAGACAGAAGCCAGGAGTCAAGGGTTTCATCTGAGTCTCCCTCATTGGCACAGGGGCACAGCACTTAGCTCATGTTTTACTACTTTTCAAGGTGCCTTAGCAGGGAGCTGGATTGGAAGTGGAGCAGCCAGGATTCAACCAGAGTTCCTATGAGATGCTAGCATTGCAGGCCATGGCTTAACCCATTAAGTCACAATGCTGGCCCCTACAACTTTTATAAAAGACAAAATAAATTTATAAGAAAATAAATTAGAGTACCGTTATGATTTGGGGCTAATTTTATATTTGTTTATTAGACTATCCTCAGTAATGCTTGAAGGAAAACATTTTATATCTTCACTCTTGTGTTTTAGAGGGTTTTTTTTTTTTTTTTTTTTTTTGTATTTCAATCTAAAGCCATCTGCCTAACAATATTTAAAATGCTGGCTATCAGATATTTGAAGTCTTTAAAACCTTTGAACATAACATGTAACATAACACACAGAATACCTTTTTCTTTCTAAAAGATTTGTTTATTTGAAAATCAGTGACAAAGACAGAGAGGGAGAGATAGAGAGCTGGATCAGAAATGGAGCAGCTGGCACACGAACTCATGGCCATATATAGAATACTGTCTTCACAGACGGCAGCTTTACAGGCTATGCCACAATGCCAGCCCCAGAAGAGCACCTTTTTAAAAAAAAAAAAAAATCTATTTATTTATTTGGGAGAGGGAGAGAAGGAAAGAAACAGTGTTAGGGAGAAAGAAAAAAAAAAGGTTCCCATCTGCTGGTTCAATTTCCCCATGCCCTCAAAAGCCAGTATGGGCCATGCTGAATACAGGAGCCAGGCACTCAATCTGGGTTTCCCATGTGGGTGGCAGGGACTGAACTACTTGGGCCTTCACCACTATCTCCAAGGTGGGCATTAATAGGAAGCTGGAATGAAGGGCAGACACAGGACTCAAATCAAGCACTCCAAAGTGGGATGTGGCAGCCGAGCCTGCAGCTTAACTGAGGTAAAATTGTCACCCCTCAGATTCCACTAAGTGACACCAAAGTTCTAAATTTCTGATAAGATTCTAACATAGCTTCTAATGTTTAGTGCTATTGGCACCAGAATCTTTGATTATGTTTAAAGACAGAAGATAAATCTGAAGTTCATTAAATGACTGGTAGTTACTCATATTTCAATAATGAGAACAAGAAAAGAAACAAAAATATCAGATATCCTTAGCTCTACAATCCCACATGTCCTTGGAAGCCTGAATAGTGAAACAAATCAGGAGATTTAGGCCATGGGCAAGACAGAGAGAGAGAGAGAGAGAGCAAGAAAGAGTAAGAAACACACACAGAGTAAAAGATTAGATAGCTCTTCAGTGCCAAGAGAGTAGAATGCTACTCAGGAGAGGCCTTTCTGAGGCACACAGGTTCTGAGACTCTAAAATGGGCACCTGTCACTAACTTCATGAAAGTAGTGGAATTAAATGACTAGCCCTTCCCAAGTCAGAGCATCAAAACCTGGAAAAAAAAACCAGCAGAGCCCCGTTAGCATAAGCCTTTATTTAAAAATGCTTAAGAAGCCTCTCAAGAACCATCCTGACTTGGAGCTTTAGCATATGAATGTAGGTTGAGGTTAAGCTACTGTGGTGAGAGGAACTGTTCTTGCAGGTTAGCAGCCATAACTTGAGCAATTTGAATTTGCTCCACAGAGGTGGAGAGAAGCATCCAGAGGATAGTGTCCTTATTTGAGGGGGTTATTTTGGGAAGGGGGAGAATGGCTAAAGGATCAACAAGTATGCAAAGTCAGAGGAAATTCCTTAGGTCTCAAGTTCTTTGAGTTCTTGCACTTGAGAAATAGATTAGTTATTTTCGCGATAATAGGTTTGAGAAAGGTTTATCTCAGGGAAACATGAATCTGAAAAAGAGGGGCTGTGAAACACAGGAAATAATGAACCCCAACGATCCTTATATGCTTCATGTGAGTATGGACAGAGCTATAAATACAACTTGATATGAAACCCTAAATCATGCTGTGTTATATGGCGGAAAAGATTCTTAAAGATGCAATTAAGATCTTCCATCAGTTGGCTTTGTGTCAAACAAAGAGAAATTTCCAGATTATTTGGGTGGGTCCAATTTAATCACATTAGCTATTTAAAAGAAGACAATTTTCTTTGACTTACAGCATAAGGGGAAGTCAAGAAATTTAAAGAACGAAAGTGACTTATTGCGCCAATACTGGCTTGGATGATGAAGGGGGACTCATGTCAAAAAATGCAGCTGAGAGCGATACCTCTAAGCTGACATCTAGCAAGGAAATTGGGGCCTAAAGGTTACAGCTCTACAATTTTAAGGGAGAGAATTCGGTCAACAACCTGAATAGAAATGCAAATTTATCACAAAATAATGCTAATCTAATACACTGTGTTCACAGGGGACTACCTATTTGGGGCTTGGGTTGGAATCCCCCTTATGCATCACAATTACCTCTCTCAGAATCAAGAACTGTATATCCTTAGACTCTTAATTAATAGATCTCACTATCTTCTGGTGTATCCTAAGCCACTATATTCTGATGAATGACGGTTCCTAGGTACAACCTTGTTGTATTCTTTAAGTCAAAAATAAGACAAAGCATCCATGTTGAAAAGACTCAATAGAAAATTTACCAGATGGAAGGATCTGAGTGTAAGCCAGCTGGTCCAAATAGGGAGATTTTTACAAGGGTCCTGGGGGTCCTTTCATGCTAGATGGGGCATGACTTTGATTGATCTTAAACTGCTCAACAGGAGAATAATGTGAGCTTTCCAGCTACTTATGAGAAGGCCAAAGTTCCAATGAATGAATGATTTAAGAAGTACAGGGAGCTCATAACACAGTGAGGTACTGTCAGGAAACTTGACAACAGAGTGAAGGTTGACAAAGCATGGACTGAACAGGACCTACAAATGGAAGCTGTTCAGAGACCAAAGCAAGAGCTGTGTCATGTTAAAAAGAAGTGGAAGTAAAGAGAAAAACAAAAGATTGGAGGAGAAAAGAGTTAAGTTTGATCCCCTCACTTTTTCCAAAGTCTGATGTTGGAAAAGTCAAAAATATTATCTAGTTTTTAATCCATTTTCCATATTTTCCCAGAGATGTTCCATCTCTTTCCAATCACCTCACTTGTCCTTCTGTCCCACAGAGTCCCCTGCTCCTGGCTCCTTTATTCTCTGTACCTCTTCCTCCTTCCCCTTAGCCATCATGATTCCTGGAAGGTATCTGCTCCTTCCTGGACTATTTAGGGCCATGAGAACCAAGCATTTGGTTGTGTTTGTGGAAGGACAAAGCCTGACATTGACTTGGGATGTTTGCCAGCCTGTTTGCTGGAAGGGGGCTTCATGTGATTGTTCCCAGGCTTTACCAGGAAGAGGTTACTCCTGATGCCAATTTTTTTTTTTTATCAGTACCCTGTGTCGGCATTCTGAATCTCACTCCTTGCCCCTCCCCTTGCTCAAACACTGAGGGCCACCGTGTTATAAAGGACCTACTACTTCCTGACCTGACAAACCACCTCAGAACCAGCCAACAGGTAAGAGGCATTACAGGGGCAGGGCACCTCTAAAATGGACTGGTCCTCTTATGTCTTGGGGGAAGATACAGGGTGATTTTCTGTCTAAAGTCTTCTAGCAGTAATGAAGCCACAGCAGAACTAAAATTGCCTTTGCAATACTGGGTCTGCCTGATTCCTCAGCTCTCCAGAGAAGTACTTGAGGGCACAGATGTCTTTCTGATCTTAGAAACTGTGAGAGAGCAGGCCATCAGTAAGGTCACAGGTACTCTGCCCTCTCACAACTCTCTTGCCTGTGTTCTTCAATAGAGATTGTTGCTCTGCTTCTTACAGGAGAGATTCACTGCTGCTCAGCATGGCGCGGACTACCTCATACTTGATGCTCATCTCTTGCCTAATGTTTCTGTCTCAGGGCCAAGGTGAGATCTTCCCACCATGTCCATTACAATCTAACCCTCAAGTTGTCACTCCATCCCTATGCATATTGATCCACTTACAAAAAGGTGGTCATCATCAGAGGTTGTTTTAGCATTGTTTGTTGGTCACTACTGCTGCTCTAATCCCATTGAAACATATCCTTACCTCCTTAGGAGGTTTCAGATGAAATTTAAAATTACCTTTTGTCCATGAACACTGCAATTGGAGTTAGTTCATTGAGTTAAATCTAGACCTGACTGTAGGCTTGGAGAGATGTATATGTAGAAATTAATGGGATTTAGAACTAAGGAAAGCCTTGTTTAGGAAACGCCAGGAAAGCCTTGGAAAAGGTAATATCCTAGGCCCCAGAAAAGATGGGGTAGTGGAGGTAGATAAATTGGTACGTTCATCAGTTGTTCATTGTGTGGTCTTATCTTGAGTAAAGCAAGCCTGAGAGAGAACAGCAAGTATGCAGTAGGAAAGGACTGAACTGTATAACTATGTTCCCAAAAAGGAATCTCAAAATCTCCTACTTCACTTTCCAGAATTTATCCTGCCCCGTGGATCTCCTTTGAATCCCTCTCCTTTTCCAGGCCAGGAGGAACAGCCACAGCAGCCCTCCCCCAAGAACAGATGCCCGGAAGGCACCAATGCTTACGGATCCTACTGCTACTTCTTTTACCAACACCCTGAGACCTGGGTTGATGCAGATGTACGTGTGTGAAGAGAGCAGTGTGGAGGAGGGAGAGTTAACAAAGTAGGGGCAGCTGTCATTTTCCAATGTCCTGTGTGGCTTCAGTGAGCCAAGTCTGATCACTTGCCTGTCTGATCAGTTACCCAAACCCTACTCCTTTAATTTGTCCTGTCCATTTTGCACCTTTCCAGCATAATTGCTGGTGGCCAATGAGACCATTGTCAGCAGTGTCTTCTGTCCTCATCCTGATAAATCCTCTGCATAGACCCAATCCTCTGGATAGACCTAATATGCTCCTCAAATCTTCCTCCTCTATTGAATCATCTCTTTTCTTCCCCACTGCAGCTCTTCTGCCAGAATATGCATTCAGGAAACTTGGTGTCTGTGATCAACCAGGCTGAGGGTGACTTTGTGGCCTCCCTAATTAAGGAGAGTGGCACTAATGACTTACAGGTGTGGATTGGCCTTCATGATCCCAACAAGGTCAGTCTGCATCCTCTATTATCCCCTTATTATCAGGTTTGACACAGAAGTCCGAGGTCTCACACCTCAAAAGCCAGTTTTTGTAATATTCCTATGAAAGCGACTTCTCTATGGATTCTTCAACGTGTGGGGTACTGAGGTTCCCTGTAGGCTTGGAAAGAAATTTAAAGGTGACTTTCCTGGTGAATTTTTTGTGCAACTGGTTACTGAATGTGTTATTCTCAGCTTAAAAGAGAGCCCTTTGAGACTATTTAGAAAAACAAGCTAGTAAAAGAAAATACTGCTGGTGTTTGGGCATGTGGTGCTACATTAAATAATAGATCAACAGCTCACGAACAGCCAATGGCATGCTGAATTGTGAGTTATGGCCTGAAGAGAGAAAAATTAAGGCCCACTTTCTATAATGAAATTTTATGGAGTTCTGAGTGAAATTCAGAAGACTTATTTGGTAGGACAAGAAGAGGGGCTTGGCATTCCAGGGATGGAGAAGCTTAGACCAAGAACAGAGGAAATGATGATATTCAGAAGGACAGTGAGGGTTATTTTGCTGTACATTCTTGGTGGGTTGCCCTGAGTGGTCATCCAGACCAAGTGTTTCTATCTTTTCCTGAGTAACCTCTGTCCCTGTCTGGTCCTTCCTGCTCTAGAACCGCCGCTGGCGTTGGAGCAGTGGCTCCCTCTTCTCCTACAGATCCTGGGCAGCTGGATACCCAAGAACTACTAGTCCTGGCTACTGTGTGTGCTTGTCTTCAGACTCAGGTGAGGCATAGAAAGTCCACTCATCTGTTGCCCTAATTTCCTATTTAGCTCTGGGGATGACTAGAGGATGGGGGCATAGAAAATGTGACCTCTTCATCCAGGAAATGAGTGGTTCCCTTTGCTTTTGGACCTGAGTCCTAGAGCTAGGAGGGAACACACACTTTCGGGTCCTCTAACTCTGACTCTTCTCATTGGTTTGTAGGATACAAGAAATGGAAGGATGAGTCTTGTGAGAGAAAGTTATCCTTTGTCTGCAAGTTTAAAAGCTAGAGGCAGCTGAAAAATGCATGTCTAGAACTGTTCCTGTATTTGAAATGGAGTTAAATGAATCATTTCTTCAACCAGACACTCACTCTCTTCTCTACTGAGTTTTCATTACTGACCTTCAGTATCTTTACCAACTCTGTTTTTGGAGCCTTAAAATAATGAAAATAAAAACATTTTCCCTTGTTCTGTGGTCTTCAGTATCCATTATTTCCACTGCTGATGCCTACATGGTTGGGATAGAAGTGATTGTAATACTGGAGCTAGTTTTGGTCAAGGTAACTTTTTAAGACTTTAACCACAAATCATGTGTGATGGACTCCAGAAGTTATGAATATAGAGTGGCTTTGTTTATGAGATGATTAAACCAATAAAAGTCCTGGGTGTTTGGGCAAGCAGTTAAGATGCTGGTTAGGATGCCTGCATTCCACACTCCCACATCTGAGTGCCTGAGTTCACTCCAAATTCTGGCTCCTGATTCTAGCTTCCTACTAATGTAGACAGTGTGAGGCAGTAGTCATTGCTCCTGTATTTGGACTCCTGACAACCATGTGGGCAACCTCAGCTGAGTTTCTGAATTCCAGCTTTGGTCTTGCCTTGCTGTAGGCATTGTGCACATTAAAACAAAAATCTTCTCATTTTTCTTGAGAAGTAGTGAGTCATAGACAGAGACAAATCTTCCATCCATGGATTTACTCCCCCAAATGCCCCATCAAGACAAAATCAGGAGCATGGAACTACATCCAGATCTTCCACATGCATGGAAAGTATTTAATTACTTGGGCCATCATCAACTACCTCCCAGGATGCATATTAACTGCATTGGAAGTGGAGTATCTGAGGCTCCGACCAAACGCTCCAAAATGGGAAAGAGGCATTCCAAGCAGTGACTTAAGTCACTATTCCAAAAGCCAGCCTCCATTGTGCGCATCTGAGGAATAAATTCTCTCCTCACTCTCTCTCTCTCTCTGCTTCTCAAATAAACATTTTTTAAAGATAAAAGTTTCACCACAAGCCACATACTTGCCTGCACCCACTATGAGTTATGGAAATTATTGTAGTATTGATCCATATATGACTGGTGCATTTGATTTTCTACAGGAGTTCACATCCTCAGGGTCTGAGTCATACCTGTGCTCAGTTATGCAAGTTGAAGCCATGACTGAAGTGATCACTTAAGGAGAATTGTAAGAGCTTGAGTCCGGCATAGACTTGGTGGTAGACTGCCTAGAGGTCTATAGGCCAGCAAAGCTTGTGAAAGGACACTCTTTGAGTAAACAAAGGATACAATAATAAATAAGATATACAAGCATACTTAATTACCACATTAAAGATCCTAGCTCCAGATACATTCAAATTCTGAGAATTGGACCTTTAACAACTTAATTGTAGCAAATTAATTTTGTGTGGACATAATTCAGCCTGTAACACCACAAATATACCATTAACATCATTCAATGTGACTTTATAAAACAGTACATTCTAAAGACACAGGTTGAAAGCTTACATTATTACAACAAATACAAAATCCACATATATGCTCACTATAGGAGATATGACTTAGATTCAGAGTTACAAATTGAAATAAAAAGGGTAGAAAATTTACATCATGTGCAGCAGCTCAAACTGAAGTGTTTGCCCTAATATCAGACATACTAGATTTACAGTGAAATATTTTACTAAAGAAAAAGAAGAGAGAGATAGATCCAAGATGGCTAAA
Organism: Lepus europaeus; assembly: GCF_033115175.1. Lineage (NCBI taxonomy): Eukaryota > Metazoa > Chordata > Mammalia > Lagomorpha > Leporidae > Lepus > Lepus europaeus. The sequence continues at coordinate 74,542,679 of NC_084839.1, read as the reverse complement.
TACGGTGTAGCTATGTTAACTTCAGCTGCTCTGGGATATGAAAACAACAAAGGTGGACCACGTTTCCAAGGAGCTGACTGATGGAAATTTTTGGCACAGCACTGGAGAAGCAGCAAAGACTCCATGGGACAGAAGAGAGGACAGGGACACCGCTGCAGCCAGCTGCATCGTTCAGTCAGCTGCTGGCTATGAGCCTCTTTCCTACCATGACCAGGTAGGAAGAAACCGCTGTGCAGCCTGCATGCCCTGCTGCTGGCAGTTTTAGCTGAGAGAGACCGCCACAGTCACCCACTGACTTCTACTGCAGCCTGGGAGCTGACTGGGGTCCCAGCACCTGCCTGGCCTGGAGCAGGGAAGCTGCCCTGCTTCTTCCCCAACCCCACTCCTGCAGCGGTTCATACTAGACAAGGAAAAGCTGGGCAGTACTCATCAGTGCTGCTACTACCAGCATCAGAATCAGCACCAGGCGGAGATGCCGTCTTCTTAAAGAGAAATGAGAGGAGACTGCAGCAGCTAGTGTTGCTGGTGATATTGTCTGACAGAACCCTTTGGACCACACAGACTTTGAGGGCAGCCTGGAGCACCAGCTGGGAGCCAAAGGGCCCACCTAAACCCATGAAGTGAGAGCACATTGACTGCTTTTTATCCATCCCAAGAAGAAATCAAGAAATTCCTAGAAATGAATGACGACCACAACACAATATAAAAAAATCTATGGTATACAGCAAAAACAGCATTAAGATGGAAATTTATAACAATCAGTGACTACATCAAGAAATTGGAAAGGCAACAAATAAATTATCTAATAATGCATCTCAAGGACCTAGAAAAACAAGAACAAACCAAACCAAAAATTAGTAGATGGAAAAAAATAATTAAAATTAGAGCAGAAACAAATAAAATTGAAACCAAAAAAATGGTACAACAGATCAGTGAAATAAAGATCTGGTTTTTTGAAAAAATAAACAAAATTAATACACATTGGCCCAACTAAACAAAAAAAGTGAGAAGAACCAAATTAATAAAATCAGAGATGAAAAAGGGATGCTGCATGAATACCACAAAAACAAAAAACCATCAAGAATTACTACAAACAGCCAAATGCCATCCAACTGAAAAATCTAAAAGTAATGGATAGATTCCTAGACACATACAGTCGATCAAAACTGAGTCATGAAGACAGAAAACCTAAACAGACAAGTAACCACACAGAAATTGAATCAGTAATAAAGACCCTCCCAACAACGGAAAGCCCAGGACCCCATGGCTCACAGTTTCTTCCACTGTGGACTTTTCCTTGGGGTCGTAGGTCAATTACCTTTCTAATGATGTTCAAGTGCTAAGCTTATATAAAATGGGACCTTAACATCTAGGTGGATGTTGTCTTCCAGATGCATGCAAGTCTTCCAAATAAGGGGCAGAAACCATGTCTCCCCTGTTTATAGGGGCACCCCAGGCTCCAAACATCCTCTTTATAGTCATCAAATTCCTCACCCAGGAGCTCTTCCTGGTCACAATACTTGGGGGTCCCATGAAGTGTGTCCAGTTGTTGTTCCTCAGTCAGACCAAAGCCCAAAGTTAGTTTAATGTTCAGACAGCATCTAAGAGTAGTTTTCCAATCTCAAGTCTCAATGCACAATGCACTGGTTATAGCCATAGTACAGAGCACAAAAAGTCCAATTAAACATCGGACAGGACTCTTCCTTCTGTACATGCGACACTCTGCCAATACTGTTTGAGGTCCTTGCTTGCTTGCATTTACCATCAGAACACTTACTCTGTTTGCTCTATTCTTTATCTGCAACAGCCTTATGAGGTCTGGGTGATGTAGGCCATTTTTAGGATTTTTGATCTTTCAGGATTTCAACATTTGCGATTAGAACATTCAAGAATCACATTTTTTTTGGATTATAGTCCAAATGCAGATAATTCAACAATAGAAGTTGGAGACTTCAATACCCCTCTTTCAAAAGTGGATAAAACATTTAGATAAACATAGAAACATAATACTTGAAAATATTCTAATTGGAACAGATATTTATAGAATGCTCACCCAATGCCAGAAAAATATGATTTGCAAGTATAAAAGGAACCATGTGCCAGCAATCAAGAATTAAAAAGAATGCTAGGAAAAGGTGACTTTTTGACAACATCAAAAATAATGAAATTTTTAAGAATCCATTTTTAGGATGAGTGTTTTACATTGCATTTAAGGCACCAACTGGGACCCATATCCCATATTAGAGAGCCTGGTTTGAGTACTGGCTCTCTCCCAGTTTCAGCTTTCTGCATAGCAAACCCTGGGATTCAGCAGTGATGGCTCAAGTAGCTGAGTTTCTGCTTCTCATATGGGAGATATGGATTGATTTGCTGACTCTAGGAATCAACCTCAGTCAGGAACCGTTGTAGGTATTTGGGGAATGAGTCAGTGATGGGAACTCTCTCTCTCCATTCTCAAATAAATAAATGGAGAAATGAGAAAGAAGGGAGAAGAAAAAAAGAGAGAAAGAAAATTCATCTTTAAAAAGAAACGAAAATCTTGTATACTAAAAACTTCTAAACTAAAAAAATTAAGTGGCATTAGAGAAGACTTAAGTAAATGATGAGATGTATCATGCTTGTGGGTTAGAAAACTTGATAATAAAGTTGAAATACTTCCCAATCTAGTTGATAGATTTATCACAACCTCCCTCAAAGTCCCAGCTTTTCCTTTGCACATATTGTTAAACTGATACTAAAATGCATGTGGAAATTCAGAATACCCAAAATAATCTTAATACAGAATAGCCAATGCAGTATTAACAAAGAACTGTGTTAGGGGACTTAAACTTGCAGATTTCAAAACTTACTACCAGGCTACATAATGAGAAAATAGGTGTTAGAGGTGCCGATTTCAGATCCAGAACTCAATACCATGCTCCTCATTTCTGTATTAGACTTTGTGAGAACTCTCTCCACTGTTCTGATTTCTTCCAACATTCTGCTCACAATTACTTAAACCTTTGCTGAGATAATTTGGGTTTTTCCCTACAGCTGTCTTCTTCTGATCCTTTACCAGAATTGCCCTATGCTCTTAGTGTAGGCTTCTTCTAGCTTGCACCTCCAAACTGTTCTAATCTTTGCTCATTTCCAAGTTCTAAAGCCATTTCTACATTTTTGAATATTTTTTATTGTTACAACTCTACTTCTGGTACTAATCTTAGTCTATTATTTCTTACTACAAAACCCCAGAGACTGGGCAATTTCGTATAAATATAAATTCATTTTCTCACAGTTTTGGAGATTGAGAATGTCAGTTCAAGATGCTGGCACCTGGGAGAACCTGTTTGTTGCATCATCATGTGACAAAGCATGGAAGAGCAAAAAGGCAAAAGGGAGCTGAGCTTGCCCTTTTACCAATGACGTTAGTCCTTACCCGTGAGGGTGGAGCCCTCATATCTTACTTTTCATGGTCTCACCTCTTAGCATTGTTGCATGACAATTAAATGTTACCATGAGTTTTGGAGGGGATATACATAGTTTGCTCCTGGTTCTCCTATCCTCTGGATTAATTTGAGTCTTGGTTGATATTCATGTCCTATATTAGCACGATGGTTATTTCTTAAATGATTATTTGGCACACTCCTTTTCTCTTTCCATTATTACATAGCCAGAGATACCCTGGGGTTCAGATACCATCTATCTACAACATTCTGTTCTTTCCAGATATGTCACAAGTTTATAGTTTTACGTGGTGGGTAGTAGACCATACATGTAAAGGGCACAAACTCTGGTATCAGGTTCACTGCACCCAAATCCTGTTTTTTGTGGATTTACTGTTCTTCTGAGGAAAGGATCTTTTCACATGAGAGGGAACCTAGCCTGGTCCCCCAAACGGCATCCATATTCCTAAGTCTCTGATCTTAGAGCAGTTTATATTTCTGTTGCTCCTGTGACTAGTCTTAATGTGTGTGTGCAAATGGCTCTAAACATAGCTATGGCAATTTACTTGAAAATTATTATTGTTGGATCTTTCCTCAAGTCAAATCTGACCCTCCATTCTGTAAGGATCCAGCCTGACATGACTGAGACATCTTGGGGTCACTTCTGTCCTGCCTTCTGTGTGATCCTGGACGGCATCCCAACTCTTATGGGATAAAAAAAAGTAACTGCTCTTATCCGATGCATGAAATGTCTCTTATTAAATGTTAATATTTTTTGAGAAAATCTAGGTACATTTTGGTTGATCTCAGTCCACCTTTATCTATAAAACCCTTTTTGTCCTGTCTCATGGCTCAAGGGTCCTTTTGTCTGGCAATCACCAAAGATATGCTATCAACCATAAACCCATAATAATTACACTGCATGTAATCCTGGATTTTTCTACCTCTTTCTTCAGTCCCATGGCACCTTCTTCCTTTGGCAGTTTGCTCCCATGTATCCAAAACAAACATCTAGAAGTACATTGAACATCTGATAGTAGTTCTTGTCAGAATGATTTCTCCTTGGAAGTCTCAAAGGAAGAAATATAACCTCATCTGCAACCTAAGCTACTTAATTAATGACCCAGATATGAGAAACTTGAGGCAGTCTTTTCACAAGACAGAGGAAAAATGGAAGAAGTGGTGTGGTGGTTAGGAAACGTGTGAGACTGTAGAAACCCAGGGGAGGATACAGCAAGTTAATATTGGGACTTAGCATGGATGGGAAACTTTCATAAATCAACACAGAACAAAAATAAAAACTGCTGGAATGTGCAGAGAAAAAAGAGAGCAGAGTGGTGCTAGACACAATGGGCTTGGCAGTTGATAGGAGTTTTAGCTCATTTATTTCCACTACTGGCTGATGACTAAATCACTTAAATTATCTAAATACTTGTCTCCTTGTGAGAGGGAGGGTTGAACATTATGTGATCTCATCTACTTACAACATTCCGTTCTTCTCAGATATGTCAGAACTGTATAGCTTTGATAAGGGTAAGTGGTGTAGTTAGGCAAAGGGCACAGAGCATGGTGTCAGACTCTCTGGACTCAATTTCTGGCTGTTTCATTTACTGTGATTACTGTGTGACCTTGGGAAAGTAACTGTGCTATGCTTTGCCTAAGAGCTCTTTTATAAGATATATACTAAGAAGGAGTTAACATATTTAACACACTTAAAATATTTCTCAGAATGTGAAAATTACAATGCAAGTGTTTGCTCTAATAGGATGGCATAACAGAAATATTGTAGTCTAGCAGATGGTGTATTTGAAGATGTTATGCAAGTACATAGAGAATTATAGTTTCGGCTTTCATTGTCAATATCAAGTGCTTAGCAGAAAGAAATTTCAAGAGTTTAAGGTGAATAAATCGTCATCATGCCCATTCTCCTTTTCTTCTTCCTCCCCGTCACATCTGGCAATAATTCTGAGGTGATATTAGAGTTTATTAATTTGAGGCAGCAAGGTGTAAGGTAATAACCAAGGTCTCGTTCAGCTGTTCTGAGTGATTTTCTCTTTCCACAGGCTCTCCTCAGAATTTGCCTGGCCTGGAGAGGAGGCTTCTATGGAGAATGATGTCAGGAAGCCAACAAATTCTGTTTGCCTCTTTCCCCTGATCCAAGGTGGGATGCTCCATATCCAGTACTATTGCCTCCCCTGCCCCCGTCCCTGTGTCCAACAGATTATCTGATTCCCAGCTCACACACACTCTGTCCTCTTCCTGCTGCCCTGTCATATCAGCCATCACAATTCCTGGAAGGTCTCTGCCCATTCCTGGGCTGCTCAGAGCCATGGGAACTGGGCATCTGTTCGCTCTGGGGAAGGGCAAAGCCCATCCTGGACTTGGGCAGTTTGCCCACCTGTTTGTGGGAAGGGTACTTCACCTGCGACGATTCCCAGGGTGTACCAGGAAGAGGCTCTTTTTGAATTATTTTGTGTCAGTGCCCTCTAGAGGGCTTCCGAGTTTTCACACTTGACCTTCCCTGGAATTAAAATTCAAGGATTTCTTTAGAGATAAGGAATTGAAACATATCTTCCGTTTCTGCATTTGAGAAATGTGCAGCTTTTCTGAACTCCATACCCCAAAAGTTCTATTAGGTAACTCGTGGCTTGATAGAAAATGTGTTTCTGAGTATTCAAGGACGTGAGATACACAGGAGGGAAAGGTTGTGGATGTTTTTCTGTAATAACTCTTTCGTTCGATGATGTTTGGTGTCCTTTATTTCCACGGACATGTGCTGAGACATGGGGAAGAGAGAGGTGGGGCCCAGACTTGCTCTGTCCTTCAAAGACTCCATCAAAATTTCAGATTATCTGATCCCAAGTATTTGTGACCATAGGTAAGGCTTACTCAAATCAACTTTCTGCCCCAAATCTTACACATATTTGAGATTCTACTGCTTGTAAAAGACAAATTCAATTGAAGGCTAAGTATTGGACATTTGGTATCTTATACTCACTTCCCCTTTTAAGCTCTTCTCCAAAGCTGTGATCAACAGGTGCTTATTTACTGAAATCTATCAGGCTTGAGAGAGTTTGGCCAGACAAATGTAGAGATAATTAAATAGGAGGAAGTCAGCAAGTTTGGTTAAGATAATGAAATGACTCTGGAGCAAAACCACTTGTGTTGAATCAAGCTCCAATACATAGCAGCTCTTTGATCTTGGTTAAGTTAGTCCTTTTCTGACCTTCTGTTTCTTCATCTGTTAAGTATGAGTTGAGTTCCTAATAGCACCCATATTACCAGATTATCATGGAAATTATGTATAGCTTTTAGAACAGTGGCTGACACATACAGTATGCCACAGAACCCTGTGTTAAGCAAGTCAGAGCTTTTCTTAGAAGCAGAAAAGGTTAAGTTTTAAGTGGATTCTGTTGTATCTGCAGAGCACAAACAGACCATAAGAAGTCCTTGGTCCATCCCATACTCTTCAGTTTCTTTTCTTTCCAATCTAATTTTTACAAACTATTATTAACATTCCTGCCAATGGTTAAAACAAGGGGGGGGGGGTTTGGCCCTGTGACATAGTGAATAAAGCTGCCACCTGCAGTGCCAGCATCCCTTATGGGCACTGGATCAAGTCTTGGCTATTTTACTTCCAGTCCATCTCTCTGCTGTGGCCTGGGGAAGCAGTAGAAGATGGCCCAAATTCTGGGGTCCCTTCATCCACTTGGGAGACCCAGAAGAAGCTCCTGGTTCCTCATTTCGTATTGGTGCAATTCCAGCCTTTGCGGCCAATTGGGGAGTGAACCAACAGATATAACACCTCTCCCTCTCTTTCTCTCTGCCTCTCCTTCTCTCTCTGTATAACTCTGACTTTCAAATAAACAAATCTTTAAAAATAAAAACCAAACAAGAATGTGATGATTTCTTTTTAATAAGTCTAAAATCTATTACAAGTGTGGAAAGCAGGGAAGAGCTACTGGAAGAGGGCCAATAGCACCAAAAGTCAGGTGCAATATTGAAATTTCCTAAGCCTTATTGGAAGATTGTTAAGAAACTGCTCCACTGGGGACACGTTAGTACTGGATTTCCAGGATATTTCTTTCTGCTGTCAAAAGACTTCCAAAGGGAGTTTAATGGGAAAGGCCTGAAATGACTTTGTGGGATCATTGGAAAACTAGGCTAGATGACAGGGTCTTGAAAATTCTAAGGACAAAGAGGTAAATCACAAAGGATTGGTAAATGTGGTTTCCTTCAAAAAGAGGACCAAAATCCTCAATTTTGTCACCATACATGTGGAATTTGACAGACCACTTATGAAAAAAAATATGGGTAACTATCTTAATGTATATATAGCTATTGGGTCAATAAATATTCTTATCAGATATTTGTGCCAATTGTTATTTTACATATCTTTTTAATATCTTGCTAGTTATAACATATTTTATTATGTATTTGAAAATTGTGAAGGACTATGACAGGTTCAGCCAGGTTCACTCTAACAAAAATAAATAAAGCCAGGATGTTAATAGAGTTCTTGTAATAGTAACTATCATAAAACATTCTGCCAGAACCAATATTCACAGAGCAGACCATATAAAATCTTACACCAAAAGTACTTTTACAGGGTCATCTCTCTGAGACTGTCGTTCAATGTTCGTCTAACATCAGTTGCTTGTGAATTATTATAGCCAAAGTTATTGTTTCAAAATATCTGGTATATTTCACCTCATTTCTGCCTTTTAAACTTTCATGGGCTTCAACTTCTGTATGCATACCTATAGTTTATTATGGCATGCGTATTTCCACCGCAATGCTCTGCCATTCCCGAATAAATATCATTATTCTTTAGAGAATCGCTTTCTCTCTCTTATTGCTGTTTGTTTTGTTACTTATGTTAACAAAGTATTGGATATTTTAATCCGAAATTCCCTTGATTGTTGGAAATCTCCTTTATGTAAAGAAAAATGCTTACATTTTGGAAAAAACATGCCACAATGTATTTGTTCATTTAATTTTTAGAAGGTAATTGAGTAATTGTTCTAAGCAAGATAACGCTGTCATAGTACCGAGTATGCTGTACTCTTCCCTACTGTGTCCTTTGATAACTTTAAAGAAAATGACTGAATCTTTTATTTAAAGAAAAAAGAGACATATTTCCCCAGTTGTACACTTTTAAGAATGCATAACAATTTTTAGCTAATTTGCTTTATTTAGAAATTGCTAACTTAGCAAACACATATGAAACTGCTGGTCAGCATAAGCAATACTAACATTTGTTACCTTTGTCTAAAATCTTTGGTTTTTATGTTACAGGCAAAAAGTAATTATAAATTAATATTCATAAACTGATCCCTCTGTGTAATTTGCTTATTTATTAAAGACTACTCAATAAAGAAATAAACCTGAGGTAATCTTGAGTTCTTTCTTCCTTCATCTTATAATCCAGAATCAGATCCAAGACTACTATATTTATAATCTTGCAAAGTTATTTAACTGTGTTATGCCTTCATGTTCCATCATGTATAAAATTAGAATATTCATAGTACTTGCTTCATGGGTTGGGCTTGATGCTTAATTATGTTAGTGTAGAGACTATGTAAAATGTCTGGCACCTGCTCAACATTGAATAAATATTGACTATTATTATTGAGGAAAGAGAAATGTCCATTTTGAAGTAATAAAAAATGGACACCTTTTCATAAATTATGAATTATGTCTTCTGTTTCCAATGTTGAAAACAATCTGAGAGACAATCCATTCCAAGGATAATCACATCAATTGCAATAGGACAACTATTGAGGTAGAACTCAATGTTAGTTGGTCTTTGTCTATAGGTAAAGGCTTTAGGACAATTCTTATGAATGATTACTTGAGTGATATTTCCTTTAGAGATATTAATATAAGAACTGTAGCTGCACATTCTTCAAAGAACAAAGCATTGGCATTACAGGCCTTTTTCTTTTTCCTCTGTGATTTAATGCACTTTGGGCCTGAAAGGCAGAACTTAGGGGAGGAGGTGTGCAGATGTTCATGTGGAATTATGGGACCTGCTGTAAGTGTTTCAAGATCACAGATTTTCTCGCTTGATGGGGAACTGAATCTGGTTTCTGCAAGGTCCCTTGGAGAGAGGGATCCACTTCAAGAACATTCAGTAAACAGAGAACTTCATCTTTGAGTATTTCTATTTTCCTAAAAGTCGGATTACAGCACTGCCTTTGGATCGTAGTACTCTGAGTCCTCTGCATTTACTGGAATCTGTTTCAGGAGTCTTTCTCTGACCCTGACCCTGACCCACTCCCTAGTTGCTTCAAATCCTGGACTCTTTTTGCCATAAACAAGATGTTTTAATTTTTGTTTCAAGAGGAAAAGTTTAAACTGAATGTTTTGCTGGTGCAAGATGCAGAATGAAGGAAAGAGAAGGGAGGAGTATAATGAAAACACTTGAGATGTAGAAATGAGAGGGGAGCAAAGCATCCAATGTCTTGTTTGGTAGGGAAACCAGTTTTCTACCTGAGAGAATATGTAAGTTTTCAAACACCTTAGAAACTTGGCATCTGGAAGTGGATGCTTTCAGATCTGGGAAAAATAAACAGCCTGTGTAGACTTTGAAACACTTCCAATCACTGCTTCTTCCCTGTCAGAGGGCAGTTCATTTGGAGCCTGATGGTGTGGGGAGATGTCAACATGAAGCTGGCAAGAATCTGCTACCAGCTGTTCTCACTGAATACTGAGATCCAGAGATGGGCTGGAGTCTTCTGAAAAGATCTTCCACATCTTTTTCTTGGTGAGCATTCCTGAGTTTTACTCAAGGGAGAGCTGGCACTGCTGGGATGCAAAAACAGATGGGATATATAGTTTGCAGAGCTCCGATTTTGCTGGCAGATGGGGGTGGTGGGGTGTTGCGGGTGCCAGGAATCTAAGTGGTGACATACTACATTTAGTAAGCTGCTGGCATGTGTGTATTTTGTTTAATTAGCAGTTTTTGTAAGTCACAAGCATATGCTTTGTCACTTCTTGTTGTTTTAATGGTAAGCTATTATGTACTTTAGTGAATTCTTAAGTCTTTTCTAGTGAGTTGCAGTTATAATCAGCAAATCAGTACCATGTGTCATCATTTCCTCTCCTGCTCAAGCCTTATCATCCTCCACCTTCTTGCAAAGAAGCATAGTGAGGATATACAAAAAAGAGGTAGATGCATTCCATCATCAACTCCTTTATGAGAATGGAGTAGGGGGAGGTACTGGAGAAAGCCACTTGGGATTGAATCAATGGATGGAAGATCCTCTCTCTCTCTCTCTCTCTCTTGCTCTTTCTTTAACTCTGCCTTTCAAATAAATAAGTAAATATTTAAAAAATGGTCACTGTTTGCATGAGATATTATTTCTTGATTTGAACTGTACTTGGTCAGCTCCAAACCAGTCTTTGTTCACTGGTAGCTTTAAATGAGGATTAGCTTTTGACATTTTTGGACAAACATCATGAACAAGAGCACTCTCTCTCTCTCCCTCTCTCTCTCTCTCATATACACAAACACACACACACATGCATGAACACAAAACACTTTTATAAATGAACAAAACATAACGAACAGGCATACGGTAGTCAAAATCAACAATCCACATACAGATACATCCTTCAATTAAAAAGAAAAACAAAGTTCAGGGACAAAAAACTGCAACAACAAATACTCAGTTTTCATAATCAAATAGACCAAACAGGATAATTCATGTTTTCCCTTTTTTCATACTAGGAAACTATTGTATTAGTTTTTTTATGTATCATAACAAATTACCCCAATCATAACAGCTAAAAAGCAAACGGAGCTTCTTAATTTTTGAGGTCAAGAACTCGGCTTATCTTGGCTTTGTTCTCAGCATCATGGTTTCCTATGAGGCTGTGATCATGGTGTCATCCAAGACTGCAGTCTCATCTGGTGGTTTGACAGGAGAAAGATACAATTATATTCTCATTGACATGGGATTTTTTGTAAGATTCATTTCCTCGTGAGCTGGCGGACTGAAAGCTTCAGTTCTTTGCTGGTTGCTTGCTGGATGCTTTCCTCATCTCCTTGGCAACATGTCTCTCCAAGTTTATGACCTGTGAGAGCTGATAATACAGTAGCATTGTTCATCATGGTGGATTATTGAAAGGACAAAAGTGAGCGATAACATGAGAAAAAGCTATGAAAATAAGAAATAAATCTGAGTATTGTTGACCTAATCATGCTTGTGACATCCATTCACACACTTTTGACATTTTCTTTTTTTTAATATAATTTCTTAAAAGATTTTATTTATTTGAGAGGTAGAGTTACAGACAGAGAGAAGGAGACATAGAGAGAAGGGGTCTTCCATCTGCTGGTTTGCTCCCCAAATGGATGCAGCGTCCAGAGCTGGACTGATCCGAAACCAGGATCCAAGAGCTTTTGCTAGGTCTCCCACACAGGTGCAGGAGCCCAAGCATTTGGGCCATTTTCCACTGCTTTCCCAGGCCATTAGCAGAGAGCTGGATAGGAAGAAGAGCAACCTGGACTAGAACCAGTGTCCATTTGAGATGCCAGCGCCACAGGCAGATGTTTAATCCTTTATGCCACAGCACCAGCCCCATTTTTGATGCTTTCAGTAGATTAGAAGCAAGTCACTAGGTCCATGATCATAAAGGACAGGGATTACAGAAATAGTGTCAATTACAAGAAGTGGGAATCATTGGAGGCCATCTAAAGGGCATGATATTTATTAAAGCTTTGCAAGTATCTATTTTCTGGTTTTATTGATGACATAAAAAAACTGAGAACACTGTATCCCAACTGATTTTTTCATTGCATTGTTACTAGAAGACACTGGTATTTACTTCCTTATCTGTAATTTTTCTTTTTATTCTACCACAATTATTCAGGGTATGACTCTCAGGGAAAATTATGGTCAAACAGTTGGAACAGACAGTATCTTAAGTTGCTTTCAAAGTTAGCACTCAAGAGTTTTTGTAAATTTTCTAGTTTGCTAGGCATTGCAGGTACTCCACAGTTGAGAAGATGAAGGTCAAAACAAGATTGAACTAAAAGACTTTAGGAAGATTTCATGCATGCTGATTTTACATGTGATAGGATTTGTCTCCACCAACCCCTACTGCTCCTTTGTGATAATCATTCCTTTTTATAGTTCAAATTGTCAATGAACAAATACTTTGTTCTCTGTGATATCTGTGACTTCTAATTCCTCCCCACACCCTCCTACAGATCCCATCCTTTCATTGAGGCTCTTGGATGAAAAATTGATGGTATTCAGAAGTCAGAAGGTATGAGTTTGATTCACTCGTTTTTTGCATTCTAAATTTGTATTTCTTTCTTTATTGTTCTCACAAAAATTTGCTTTTCCCCAGTTTATTCTAGATTTATTATTATCCCTTGCAAAATAAAAGCAATCTTTTGCTCTGAAAATTTATGTAAAAAATAAAGGAAGTAGAATTGTTGAAGTAATTAAAAAAAAGAAGAACCGATTTGGGAAAAACATATTGCCCAATTTCAAAAATTCCTATAAACCCCAGTCACTAAGAGGGTGTGGTACTGATGAAAACAGATAGGTAGCTCAATGAACAGAAAGTTACCAAATAGATCAGTTGATTTTTGACAAAATTTAAAAATGTCAAAGACAAGAGACAGTGCACAAACAATTTAATGTCCATATTCAAAACAAATTAACCTTGGTGTACAGTTCACATCTTATAAAACATTTACTGAAAATAGGTATAGACCTAAGAACAAAATATTAAAATGTAATAGCTAGAAATGAAGACATAAGAGGTAATCATAATAAACTTGAGTTAATCGCTTCTCGGCCTTTTGGCTAAGATCAAGTGTAATAAACGAGTTAAGCAAAGTTTTTGAAAAATGTACAACTACATGAAAAAATGTTTAAATTAGACACGATCAAGACACTGTTAAGAATATGAACAAACATGACACAGACTAGGAGAAATATTTCCAAAACACATTTGCAACTAAAGAATTTTAACTACGCTTGATCTCAGCTAAAAGGCCTAGAAGCAATAAGAATTTTAACCAAAAAATATAAAGGACTCCTACAACTCAATAATAATAAGACAGAAAACCCATTGCAAACTGGAAAAAAGATTTAAATAGTCATTTCACTGAAAAAGATCTATAGAAGCAAACCAGCACATGAACAATTTATCAACATCATTCATTATTAGAGAAGAGCAAATTAAAATCAAGTGAAATACTACAGTATACTATTAAAATGGCTAAACTTGAAAATATTGACCATAATAAGCATACAAGACAATTGGAACTCTGATATACTGTTGTTATTAATGTAAACAGCACAATTCAGAAAATTTTGTGAGAGTTTAAAAAATTTAAATAAATGTATAGGATACAACTCACATATTTTATTCCTTGATATGTACCCAAAATAAAAGAAAGCAGTTTTCTCCACCTAAACTTGTACACTATTATTCACAGAAGCTTTATTTATGATAAACAAAAACTGAAACCCAGGGCCAGCACAGTGACACAGTAGATTAAGCCACTGCTTGCAACATGGCATCCTGTATTGGAATGCTGGTTTGAATCCCGGTTCATGCTCTTCTGATCCACTTTCCTGCTGGTGTGATCAAGAAAGCAGCTCAAGACAGCCTAAATACATGGGCCCCTGCCACTCATCTGGGAGACTGGAGTTCCTGGCTCCTGGCTTCCGCCTGACCCAGATCTGGCTGTTGAAGCCAGTTGAAGAACTAAACAGTGACTGAAAAATCTCTTTTTCTTATAGTCTTTACCTCTCTGTCTCTCTGCCTTTCAAATAAATAAATAAATGAATATTTTAAAAGACTGAAACACACTCAATGTCCATCAAAGAGAGAATAGACAAATTGTGTTACATTCTCACAATAGTATATTACTCAACAATAAAATTGAATGAGTTATTGATAGATTTAATAATATAAATAACTCTCAAATTACACTGAGGATATGAAATCACAGCAAAAATATATCATATATTATTCCATTTATATAAAATTCTAGAGGATCCAAATAAGATCCTATATGGTCAGAAAGAAAGATCAGTGATGCCTACAATGGGGCATCTGGAGATATTGAAGTAGGAGGTGGGGAGGGGGAGGAAATCTTTTCTGTTGGTGAATTTGTTTGCTATATTTATTATTTTGATGATTTCATGGGCACATCCATATGTGAAGTCATCAATCTGTGTACTTCAAATATCCGTTGTCTATTATTTCTCATATATTCCTTAATAAGGATATGAAACCAAAATAAGCATGACACTAAGGCTTTTTCTTATAACAAAGTTTCATTGTGAGGATGGGGAAGCAGGTCTAGGAAATAAGAAGGAACTAGCAAAGTTTGACAGGCAAAACTACAGGCGAGATCATGTAATTAGAGTAACTAGATGACAAACTTGATTTAAGCCACCACAATTGTGCCCCTATTGCCACCTCTTTACCATGTTACCCCAGATCCACAGCCATTGTGAATAATCTAACAATCTTTGTGCCACTCCCTGGCTAGGGCATCCTACTGTTAGGCCATGATTGCATTCAAGCTGAGACCTTTAGAATGATTGGAGATGTTAGCAATATGCCACTTGGGCTTCTATAGTGGATGCTGTGGCTGCTTCTCGCCACGAATTGCACCAAACATCTCTCAATATAGAGGAAGTGTTTTCATTCTGAGTAGCTGAGAGGGAAGGTGCAGAGGGGAGTAGACACAGAACTCTAGGCAGTCATATAACTCAGAGTCTCCAAAGGCTTATGGAGCTTTCAAGCCTGGATCACTCTGACTTGCTCCCGCCAATAGTTCTGCAATGCACACTCCTGGCTATGCAGTTATCTAAGTAATTGAAGTATAGAGTTCCTCTGTTATTGACATACTGTGAATTTTCATTTGCAATGCCTGCTCCTTAAGTTCCTCGGAATATGCCATTGTAGTAGAAATTTAATCTTAATTTGTTATTAGAGGGTGTAGGAATAAATTAGACATTTTATCTCCTATTATCTTTTTTTTCTAACCATGTGTGTTCCTGGAAATAGCCAGCTCTTGGTTTTCATTTTCCCCAGTACTCTTCTGTGTGTCGGTCCAATTCTCCCTCTAGTGGTAATTTGTTTAATCTGCCCATAGTTTCCTAAAAGTACATGCTTCAAAGGATTGATTGCTATTCACAAGAAATACTTCTTATATCAAAATGCCATTCACTCAAGCATGTATAATGAAAATAAAAATTTCACAAACCTGCATTTGCCCCAGTTTTGTGCCATATACTGAATGCATTTTTAAAATTCCTTTCTCTTCATTTATAAAGCTATACTGTTATTAACCAAACTGATATAATGATTTCAGCCACCAGTAAATTTTAACTCACACCTTGCCAAACAATTCTTCAGATCATTATGGAAACTGTTTTGGGGCAAGCATTTGGCCAAGCAGTTAGGATGCTGGTTGAGACACTTGTACCCCACACAGGAGTTCCTGGGTTTATGTTCATCTTTGGCTCCTGACTCCAGCTTTCTGTTAATAGCAACGCTAGGAGGCAATCGTGATGGCTTAAGCGGTTGAGGTCTCGCCACCCATGTGTGGAATCTGGCATTAGGAGACTGAAACAATGAATAAGAGCAAGTTTCTCTCTCTGTGTCTCTCTCTTTCTCCCTCTCTTTTTCCTTCTCTCTCTCCCTCTCCCTCCCTCCTCCTTTTCTCTCTCCTGTCTCTTTATCTCTCTCACTTTCTGCATTTCAAATTTTAAAAGATTAAAAACTATTAACCCTATTAATAGTGATTTCTGCTAAATACACACAAAAAGTTCCTGTGACCGAATGCCTGATGATTTTCAAAACTGTTTTCTTTTATAATACATTTGTACCCCAAAACTTGGAAATGTCTTGTAGAAAAGAAACCTACCCATATTTCTATCTTTGTGTGACTTAGTGTTGCCTGAATTTAATGATGAAAAGAGCATTTCATATATATATATATATATGAATTTATATGAAACAAAATTTAACAGATCTCTAAATAGCTTGTGAAATGATGATTCCAAGGAATGAGACTTTGAGGAATTATGTTTTATATATAAGAAGGAAATTCATGAATAAACCCAAATGCCAAATATACACATTCACTATAGTAGAGATCCTACTGTTGATGGGTAATAGGTTTCCGGAAGTGTGCTTTAAACGCTGTATAGGAATAATGCACAAACATGTTTTGATGATAGGAGGTTTGGAGGTAAAGGAGGTACAACTTTGTTCAAGCTCAAAGTGTTGAATTATCAAATTACATTCAGGGATGTTAGCAAATAGGATCCATAAGCTCACCTAACTCTCATCCAGAAGTTCTATGGATGTACTGTTGTTATCAAGGGGTTTTGTCTCCTGTTATGCACACAGAAAGGGCAGCCATGACAGAGAGCACCACCAGGGGTTCCAGAGCCTGATCAAGTCTGTTGATCCAACTACGGAAAAGGTTTTTTCTACTTTGTTGGGTCACTGACTGGCAGAAATGCAAATCATGACAGGTTGAATAAATGCTTCTAGAAAGACAAGGGTTGGATAAATATAGTGAATAGTGAACACAGCAGCCAACTGAACAACTCCTGGAAGTCTGGAGAACAGCCCAGTAATAGGCAGTTATGACACTTGGGACAATTTGTCAGTATCTAAGGAAGGAAACATGGAACAGAAAACAAGAGGTGAGCATGAGAGGCTGCTTCTGGGTCAGACTGAAGCCAGGTGTCTGGAATTCCAAGCAGATCTCCCATGCAAGTAGCAGGGACCCAATATCCTGGGCCACCACCTGCTGATTTTCCGAGTGCATTAGCAGGGTGCTGGATGGGAAGCAGATCAGTTGGAACTCAAAACAGTGCTCCAGCATTGAATGTTGATGTGACAACTGGCAACTAAATATGCTGTGCCACAATGCTGGTACCAATAGATATTCTTTTCTTTTCTTTTCTTTTTAATTTTTTTTTTGTTAAGACTTATCTATTTATTTGAAAGGCAGAGTTAGAGGGGGAAAGAGGGGGGGAGAGAGAGAGAGAGAGAGAGAGAGAGAGAGAGAGAATCTTCCATCTGCTGGTTCATTCCCCAAATGGCCACAATGGCTGGAGCTGGGCTGATCCAAAGCCAGGAGCCAGGAACTTCTTCCGGGTCTCCCACGTGGGTGCAGGGGCCCAAGTGCTAGGGCCATCCTTCGCTGCTTTTCCAGGCATTAGCAGGGAGCTGGGTTTGAAGTGAAGCAGCCTGGAATAGAACCAGGTGCTTATATGGGATGTGGGTGCCGCAGTGGTGGCTTTGCAGGCAAAGCCATGGTGCTGGCCCCAGAGATATTCTTTTCTACTTTTGCTGATAAAACCATGATTTTGTAAGGACAGCAATATATCCAAGTCACAAAGAATGAATCCTAATTGATCAAGGTAAATATAACAATCCCAGTCCCTTTTGTGGTGATTGATTTGAGATTACAATTGCAATCCAATTTTGGGCAATGAGACAGTAGGTTATATTTACCGGGGCTTATGAGAAAATTGTTACTCACTAATAGTGTGGGTTGTGTGGGTAAAAAAGAACTTTTTCTTCTCCTTTTCATTTCTCTGCTATATTGGAAATTATCATATCCAGGATAGGATACTTGTGGCTATTTCAAATCAATGAAGGGAAGGCCAAGATAATTACCAAGAGATCATCTTCAAATCCTGATATTCCTGAGTTTCTGATGAACCCAGGAAGACCCTGTTTCCAGAAGTCGTAAGTGAATAAATAAATTTCTGTGCTATTTGAGTTACCAATGGTTGGATGTTCCATCACAGCCAAGCACAGTGGATGCAATAATTGAAGGGACACACATATGCCTAGCAGAAAGGAGGGAAAGAGGGCCAAAGTTATATAAGAAGCTAAAAGAGCAGAAAATGCTAGCACAGAGTAACATTATAAAAATAATATTTCAACTGAATATTCAAGATCAGAGGTAACAATGGTTTGTCTAGGTGAAGGAAGAGGAATGGAAATGTTAGCATTTGGAAGGGGATGGGGGTGGTAATGTGTTGTTGCTGAAGGTACAATTGGGATTTTACTCATTTTAAAGGCATGAATTCAGTATACAATTTTCTGGTGAACCCTTTGTAAGAAGTAAACATTTGGTTCACTTTCCAAGTAACATAATCAGCTGTGAGTAGATAACTAGCTAGCATAACTGCTAGGTTACACGCACCTGAAAGTTCTTAGGCACATGGGCTATTGGTGGCCAAAACAGCTGAAGTAAATGCCAGGAAGACTGTAATCCCATGTTATTCAGCCAGTGGGGAACCAGTGGAGAGATCTGTGGGCTAGGAAATAAATAGCTTGCTGTAAACTACGCCAGATGTGTGGCCCACCAGGCACCTGTCTTGCAGGATCATCATGAAGTCTCGCTTTTGCTGCACTGAATCAGAGTCCATCCACTGAGTGGACGGGTGAATTTGAGGGCCCATCCGGGGATTTGTGCCTGTGTTGAGTGGGACTTCAGCAGATGAAGAGATGCGTCCCACCTGCTCAGGTATCCTACTCTGTCCACATGCCCCATTTCACCATGGAAGCCACAGAAAAGCCCGAGACTACTATTTGGAAGACAGCAGAGCTTCACCAGCACCCAGGCAACCTTGTGCACAAACCAAGGTAGGAAAATTTGGACTGTAAGTGGTTGGGTATTTTTGGAAGTCAATTGTGTATGACTGGGACATATCCTAGATACAAAGTGAGTGTGGAGTCCCAATCCATGGTGTTGGCCCTTTGTAAGGGAAAAGGCTGAAGACAGATGAAGTAGATACCAGGGTATTCAAAAAATCCCTCTACTACAGGGGGTTGAGTTCACAGGAAAACTCGGGGTGGTGTGCAAGGAATCTCCATGACAGGAGATGGAGCACACAGAGGGAAATGCAGACAAAGACTGAAAATGGGAAATAATACTAGGCCTGGTACAGGGGCTCCCTATGACCTTGCCCCAGATAATCCACTGAAGAGAATGTTGGGATCCTGGGGGGACACCCCTTGGACCATGAACAAAGAAAATCAAAACAAAGGTTTAAATATCATGCTTTACTTGGCTGAACTCTTTATCTTTTGGCCCAAGTTTGGCTCAGATAAAGATTGGATGTGCCAGGCTCTAATTTTCTTTGTGAATGACAAAATCCCACCCTTACAAGAAGAAATAAATTTTGCTCTCTGCTGGATGAAAGAGTTGACTCCCATGTTTTTTTGGGGAAGGAAGGAGGATCCCAATGTAAAGACTTGAGACTCCTTATCGTGTCTGAGTGAAGTACAAAAAAAACCAAGGGGCAACAGTAAAAGAATTGGGATGTATTATTTGAGGATCATGGAAAAGTCAAACCAACAGTTCCCTTAAAGGACCTAAAAAAGTTTCTTATTCCACTTTGCCCCCATCTCCCACCACACACACACAAAAAGGGGAGGGGGGAATGACTAGGAGGGCAGCCAAGGCCATTTGGGAACATGAGTATCCTCCTGGGCCGGGGGTCATATAGGATGAACAAAAACTTCCAAATGTTGATCCTGAGTAGAATAATAAACTGAGATTAAGCACAAATGCAAGATATCAGAGAGCTACTAATTAAAGAAATCAGAGACTTCTCCCAGGTTATAAAATGTCTCTAAGGCATTTGAAATTCAACAGGAAAAAGGAAGCCCTCTTTGCTTTTCTACAGAGACTTAGAAATCAAATGACAAAATACCCCAGACTGGATCCAGAGGACCCAATGGGACAAGGACTTTTAGAAGATATTTTTATAATTAAGAGTTGGCCTGATATCACAAAGAAGTCTTGAAGGATGATGAGTGGAATGATAAATTAATTAAATAGCTATTAAGAGAAGCACAGAAAGTTTTGTGGGGCCAGTCCTGTAGGGTAGTGGGTAGAGCTGTCGCTTGCAGTGTCAGCATCCCATATGGGCGCCGGGTTCGAGTTCCAGCTGTGCTCCACTTGCTATCCAGCTCTCTGCTATGGGATGGGAAAGCAGTAGAAGATGGCCCAAATTCCTTGGACCCCTGCACCCATGTGGCAGACCGGGAGGAAGCTCCCGACTCCTGGCTTCGGATTTGTGCAGCTCTGGCCGTTGCAGCCATCTGGGGAGTGAACCAGCAGAAGGATGGCCTCTCTGTCTCTCGCTCTGTCTCTCGCTCTGTGGCTCTGTGTCTCTCTGCCTCTGCCTCTTTCTGTCTCTGCCTCTCTGTAACTGCCTTTCAAATAAACAATCTCAAAAGGTTCTTGTGAGAAGAGGAAAAAACAAAAACAAAAAGCAGAGGTCTTGACTTATACTGTAGAAGAGGTAGAGACTGGATCAGAATTTCCCCTCAGAAGAAGTGGGGAAATCCCAAGCTTCAGCCAATGGCTAGGAGGAACACAGGTGTGAAAGAACCTAAGGGTGAGACCTGAAAAGGAAGAGATGACATTTTTGGTTGAAACTGGAGCCCATTCTTCTCTGACATAACCATCAAAGGTACAGAATTTTCTAGTGAAAAACTGACAGTGTTAGGATTAAAAGCGGAGGGATTCTAGTCTCGATTATTGGGTGGGGGAAAGCAAAAATGCTAATTAAGACCATGGCCAGAATAATGAGGATTCATTTTTATATGCACTTGAGGTGGGAATTAAACTCCTGATTATGAGACTAGGCTAGGATTAGGAGTAGACAAGGTGCAAATAAATACAAACAAAAAATGTGAAGGTGGAAGATTGTCTAGCAGTTGGTCAGCTCAAATCTGTGAATTTTATGCTGTCAATCAAAATTAAAACCTGGACAGAAGCACCTTACAAACACTAGGTGAAAGTAACATGAAGTCCCCAGTATACTAAAGAGGATAATTTAATTAAATGTTTTGTCTTCTAGACTTAGAGGTTTTCCTGAGACAATTAGGGTATGCAACTTTGTGGTAAGAAATCTATAAGCATAAGAATGTAGTACTTGTAAAAATGGCTAAGATACAAAGAGAAACAAATAGTGTCACAGAAGGTTTGTGGCTACTAAGTGCTGTGTGAGATTATTTTGGATCTTAGAAGTCCAAATAGCAGGATAATCTGATTTTCTTACTCTTGGTTTCATGATGCTGATATCACCTGCTAATTAAAGTTTTCTATGTGTTTCAATAACCTATGTAAAGGTGTCATGTATTCTTCTGTTGCCATCATTGAGCCTTGAAAACTGAGTCTTAAATACATTGTTTTGGCTGAATGGTTTGAACCTCTAAAAATGCACTAACAGGTATGTGGGAATCTATAACATTGCTAAAGCAGGGGTGTGGAAGTTGTGTAAAAATAGGTTATTAGGAAACAAGCTGCAGGAGGAAGACCTCCTGGGCTAAGTCCATTTCACAGTATCCAGGTGGACTTTACAGAAAGTAAAGTAAGAAAGCACAGTAAAGCTGGGAAGAGTAATATTAGGCAAGGTTGAGACAGTGGGAGTCATTTCACACCAACAGTACTGAAGGGGGTTATGGAAAGCCTGGATGGCACACTCTCTGATGTCTTTTCTCTCCAGGAAAGGTAGAAAGGATAAATCAAACTAAACTTTCTTGGACCAAATGCCTCACCTTAGCACTCGTTAGGATTAGAGCAGCTCTGAGAAGGGAGATAGAATTGTCGACCTATATATTCATTCATGGGCTCTCCTAGATAGGACCATAGACTTGGCTACCTTAGGAACTAAAGATGTAAAGAACTGTGGGAGAGAGGAGGTAAGCCGGAGCACCTATTCTGCAAGGGTACAGAGATAGGAATGCCTGGGTAGAATGGGTCAAGTTTTCAGAACAAGCCTTTTTCTCCAGCGCAGGTGGTTCCATTTGCCCTAAAATGGGCTATAGACCCTGGTACATGTTAGAGAAACAAGACTTGTAAAAGTCTGTCATTGGTTTTCCCTGCACTGCAAAGGTCAGAATCTAGGGCAAGATCCTCTTTGTCCATACAGGACGTGAACAATTACTGTTGGCTCTCCAGACAGGGGGCTAAGTTCAATAAACCAATGGGAGAACTGCTGACCTGCACATGTATCTTGAATGTTACTGGTGAACCAGACCTCGGTAATCAGCCCTCCTTAAACCCAGGGATGCTATCTGTAGTATTGTGGAAAAAGGAACCACCATGACCTGTTATTGGGACTTGTGCTTTTGCTTCATTAGCCATTCAATTCATCACACTGGCATCCCACAAAACACCCAAAGGTAAAGAGAGCAGGTCATAGAAAATTTTTCATCAAAAAATGAAACGGTGACCAAATTTGTGAAAGGAAAGAGAAAGGATTCCCAGAGGTAAACATTTGGTTTATTGTCAAAATAAGATGATTTAGCTGTCAGTAGACAACTAGCTAGCATATTTGCTAGGTTACATGAAGCTGAATGTTCTTAGGCACACAGGATGTTACTGGCCAAAACAATTGAAACAAATAGATTGTACCCTATGTTATTCAGCCAATGGGGAGCTGGAGGAGGGGCCTGCATGCTAGGAAATAGCTTGTTGTGAACTATCCTGGTTGTGCTGGCCCACCAGGCACCTGGTCATGAAAGATTATTCATAAAGTGTCACTTTTGCTGCACTTCCTGAGTCTGAATCCATCTTTTAAAGGCACAAGTGAGACTATTTCTCACACTCTGACATCTGTTGAAGGAAAAAAACAAAAAACAGAGGGGTTATTTGCAGTGTAGGCTGATGGTGCTAGATAAATTGACACTCAACTAAGAACTTCCTGGATGTGTAAGTTGGAAAGTAAATTTAAAATTTTTTCAAGCTCTTTGTATTTTGTCATGTATCTCTAATTGTTAACAATAAGTATGTCATTCTGTATCTTTACTGCAACAAGGAAAGTACATACAAAAACACTGCAATATATTGGAAAAAGAGTTCCAAGTTTCAGAACAAAGATAAAGAAGGTAGTGGAAAACAGGAACAAAATACTAAAAAAGCTGGAATGAGAAAGGGAGTGGTTTTGGGGGATTGCTTCAATTCCTGCTGGTGTTTGCTAATCTCCTTCCTGAGCTGGAAGGAATATCATAGCTTTGTCTTTGCGAACAATGAGGAATACCGCGCGTACATGGCTAAGAAGAGGTACAGCAGCATCAATCAAATCCTGGTTTACTGAGTTCTAATTCATTTACCATTTTCTTCATCGCCATTGCTGAGTTGAAACTGAGACAAGGATAGTAACTGTAGTAAACAGCTAAGTTACAAAATGAGAACCAGCCCTGGAAAGGCCTCAAGGTCCCATATCAAACTTGGCAATGTATTCAAAATCCCATCTGCTTGACTTCCCTTTTAAATTATCTTGAAATTAAAAGCCAGAAATTAGTATAAATGGTCAAAGCATCATCCCTAC
The DNA here is from genome assembly GCF_033115175.1 of Lepus europaeus. Taxonomy (NCBI): domain Eukaryota; kingdom Metazoa; phylum Chordata; class Mammalia; order Lagomorpha; family Leporidae; genus Lepus; species Lepus europaeus. Next base: position 74,518,891 of record NC_084839.1, on the reverse strand, counting down.
TAGCAGAGAGCATCATCTTACATAGAGAAATTAATTATTTTGAGGGGCAAGTGGTAGAGTGGATACTACTGACTTTATGAGATAGCTTATCTTAAAGGTTTCAGGGAACTTGGCAGTCATCAGGTAGTACACTATCTGTTAATCTTACTTGTTGATTGAGGATCAAATCTGTGACACTATAGCCAGGCATAGCAACTAAATTGTATATGAGACAAACTAAGAAACTATTCACTGCTTATCTAAAATTGAAATTTAACTAGAAATCGATTTTATATTACAAGCCTGCCTCTGTACCAATGCTGAGTTGTCCCCATATAAAAGCACACTTCCAAGCTCTCCCCCTCCTTTCAGATGAGGGGATTTGGTAAAGAACTTAATTTTTACCTAAGATAAAAGGTTCGGAATGTAATAGCAGTGACATACTAAGTAATATGATTTTAAAATATCCGGATTAATTAAAATACTCAGATTAATTCATCTGACCTTCATTCTTCACCCATGTAAGAGATGTTTCTTCAAGTAAAACACAATTTATAGGCCGGCACCATGGCTTAACGGGCTAATCCTCCGCCTTGCGGCGCCAGCACACCGAGTTCTAGTCCCGGTAGAGGCGCCGGATTCTATCTCGGTTGCCCCTCTTCCAGGCCAGCTCTCTGCTGTGGCCCGGGAAGGCAGTGGAGGAGGGCCCAAGTGCTTGGGCCCTGCACCCGCATGGGAGACCAGGAGAAGCACCTGGCTCCTGGCTTCGGATCAGCGAGACGCGCCGGCCGCGGCGGCCATCGGAGGGTGAACCAACGGCAAAAAGGAAGACCTTTCTCTCTGTCTCTCTCTCTCTCACTATCCACTCTGCCTGTCAAAAAAAAAAAAAAAACCAATTTATTTGATATTTACTCATTCAAGAAATAGTAATAGAAATCATGCCAGATATTTTCTTACTAATTCCAGTCCTGATTGAAGTCAGAACATGTTTATAGGCCACAGGCAGAAATTCCACTGGGCCCTTTGTCACAAGTAGTCAAGAAAGTGAGCCTTGTCCTCAGGGACAAGGACACTAATGACAAGATCCATGGAGATCCATGGAGTAGTTGGAGTTTTCAGATGGACTGGTTAATTGTATGTGTCAAGGTAGGTATAGAAACTTAGAGTGAGATCAGAGAAAAATTTAAAAAGTTGGATTAATTTTTGTTGAATTTAAAAATCTAAAGGTTTTATGAGTGTTTTTCAAAAAATTCCTTGAAAATGCACTTGGTCTTTTAGTTCCATTTTCCATAAATTTGTTGAAGTACCCTGACAGGTTTTTTTTTTTAATTACATTTTTAAGAGTTTAATTTTAGAATAGTTTTAGTTTCATATAATTGTGATGACTGATCTGCTTCTACTCTAAAGAAATTGCAAAGATTGATATTATTTCTTTAAATATGTAGTACAATTCATCAATTAAATCCTCTGGCTCTATGTTTTCTCTTTTACAAGAATTTAAGTTACTGATTTTTTAAATAGATTCATATCATTCAAATGATCTGTGTTTATTTGTTTGAGTTTTGATCTTTTCTGTAAAAGAATTGGTGGTGTTTTTTTAATCTAAATTATTTTATTCTAAATTACCAAATATTGGTACACAGTCATTTGTTGACTTCCTTTACTACCCTTTTGCATGTGTAGAATCAGTAATAGCAATTTCTACATTAGTTGATTGTGTTGTAAAAAATTGCAAAATTTACTTAAAACAGCATTTAACACTGTAAGATAAGAGTCTTAAAAGTATTTACCATGTGCCAGTTTGAATCCCAGTATCTCCACTTGTGATCCAGCTTCCTGCTAATGCGTCCTGTCCTGGGAGGCAGCAGATGATGGATGGCTTAATTGCTTGGGGGCTCCTGTCACCCATATGGGAGGCCAGAATGGAGTTCCAGGCACTGGCCTGGTCCAGTTGTGGCTGTTGGAGGCATTTAGGGAGTGAACTAGCAGATGGAATTTCTCAGTCTGTGACTGACCCTTTAAAGTAAGCTGAAAATAAAAAGTGTTTCTAAAAAATCGCTGGTCTAAAATAAATGAGTTGTCATAACCAGTTCTTTCTGGAGGCTCCTATTTTTATTTCTTAGAACTTTCAGAGGCTGCTGTGGCACCTTGAGTCATTTTCATAGAAACCTAACAGTATCTTCTCATTCTTCTGATCTCCTGATCCTTCTTGTTAGGACACTGGGTTTATACTAATGTATTGAGGAAAATTCTTTGTCCCTTTCAAATAAACTTTAAAAATGACAATTAGATCAAGTTGACTGACAGTCAATTGTACTCCATTATCTGCTTCCTGCTTAACCTGTCAATTACTAGAAGAGAGGTGTTAAACAGTCCTGAATTCAGTGATGGTTTGGCCAACAGGTTTTTTTTTTTTTTTTTTTTTTTTTTTTTTAATTTATGATGATGCCCTTGAAAACCCACCCCCCACAAGTATACGCATTCAGTAGTAACTGTCCATCAGGTTTTAAATTTTTATGTTTTCTGGATTGACATAGGGTATGCTACTCTCACAATATCCAGCAAGGAGAGTGAACTGCAGTACCTGTTCAGCCATGTGATCACAAGAGTAAACAACTCAGACTCTGCTATGTACTTTATTGCTAAGCCATAGTGTTTGATAGGTTAGATGTAATAAATGCATTTTTGATTTATGATATTTTCAACTTATGGGTTTATTGGAATTTAGCCCATTCATGAGTTGAAGAGCTTCTGTATAATACTGAATTTTTCTATTTCTCAAAGTGTTTCTATAATGTATTGCTTCATGTATTTTGATGTTCTGTTGTTAGGTGTATCCATGGTAAGGATTGTTTTGTCTTCTTAAGAATTGACATCTATATTACTTTGCAGTGGTCTTACTGTTCTGGACAACGTTTCTTTATCTGACTCTACTTAGTCTAAATTTAACACAACAGCAATGTAAAAAATGTTGGCATGGTATGTTTCTCCTTTTATTTTTAACATATTTAAGTATTTCTGGCAGAAAGGTTGATTTTTTTTAAAAGAAATTTGATATTCTTTTAAATAAATGGTATATCTAGACAACTTACTACAAGAATGGAATACAAAAGCAAACAAATATAAATTGAAATTTTTATTACTGTTGTCTGAGACTTCAAGCCGTGAGACATACACAAGAGCCCAAAATAAGTGTGAGGAGGATGGAAGAAGAAAAGTGAGAAGGATGCGGTTAGTTGGGAGGGTGTGGGGCAAGTAATCCCTTCCTGGGTGAGTCTTCAAGGTCCCACACCCTCGATAAGCTGCATATTAACTCAGGCTGCAGACTTCCCACCTGCCTCAGCTCTTGAACTTGCAGACATAGGGTAATTGCACATCACAATTGTAATCTCTCCACCTCAGAAATCCTGGAGAAACAGAAGAGGTAAGGTGAATAGGACTGGCAGAACTTGTGAACACAATGAAGCAGCACTGCACCATCTGGTCTAGATTGTAAAGAATACAACCCATATCATCACTGGTGTCCTATTCCAGGAGAAGGAGATGGAAAGAAAGACGAGAGAAGATGCTAGAAGACACAACATTAAGTTTTTGTATTTGAGGAGGATTCCACAAAGTTCAGGCCATAGCATGGGGTATGTGGGGTGGCAAGGAAGGAAGGCTGGGTGGAGGAGGCTTCTCTGATTCTTACCTGAGCTTTGCGACAGACTCCCACAGTAACCTCGGTCTGAGGCAGTGGAAGGGTTTCTCTCCCAGGCAGCGTAATTCAGCACATCACTGCTACTCCACTCCCATCCATGTCCATTGGGTTCATTGCCCTAAAGAGCAGAGGATTCTACTAGGTGAATGGAATGGGTGCTAGAATGCCCTTACATGAGCTTCTCTGTAGGAACACTCCTAGCTTTGTGGAATTTGGTCTGCTTTTCTACTGGCTTCTGAGAGATGGCTCCACTAGGGAAACTCCTTTAATATCTCACTCCTGCTGGAAAACCCCCCTACACACGCACAAATCATGAGACTTTTGGAACTACTCAAATTCAGATATCCCTGTTGCACAAAAATTGGCAGTACATTTGTGATTAGCCTCTGAATCTCAGTTTCCTATCATGATCAATGATCTGATCATTTAAAACTCCCTCAGAATACTATTAGTAATCTCTTTGAAACTCAAACAACTGATTTACAAGTCCTCATGAGAGATGTATGTAAAATTCTGGAAATAGCTGTTGAGAGTCTCAAGAACTTTCACTGTCTCCGAGAATCTGAATTATGCAGCTCCCCGAGTTCCTTCCTGGGCAGGCACAGGAAAGCGGGCCTGGGGACAACAGCAGCCTAAGAGGTGAAGTTGGAGTGTCACCTGTGTGGGGTCGTGGAGCCCGATCCAGACGTATCTGTAGGAGTTCACAGTGCTCCGGATCAGGGAAGACACGAAGGATGCCTCAGGCCCACTGAGCACTGACGCGAGGTGTCCTGAGGGCCGCTTCTGGCAGGCCAGCTGTGCGAGGAAGGAGAACAAGAGTGAGCCTGAAACTGCACTGGGGCACAGCAGGGCACAGGAAGATCACAAGTGGAGTTCTGTGACAGATAAAGATGTTCATGTGGACTTTGTTTTACCAGCTCCTATCCCTCTAATGACTCACATCTGCTTCTACCCAGGATTTTGGTGTCACGAAGACAGCATAGCAGTTGTAGCCATAGGCCTTGGAGCCACTGGGACAGCTGATCTTCGGGGAGGCCATATCCATTTGGGTGTCCTCACCTGTGGAAGATGGTGATAAAGGAGAGAAATAGGATCAAGGAAAGAGTGGAGAATGGAGAGAGACGGCTGTGGGAATGGAAGTGAGACTTGCCTCTTGGGAAGAAGACCACGTTACCGACCACCACTCCTTTTCCTAATGCTTTCAGATATTCTTGATTTCAAGATAGCCCTACTAAGTGGGTGGGGCATCTCCTCTTTCTACTCTTCCTCCTTATTCAGTAGTCCAACACTTCCCAACTCTGGGATGACTGTCTACTGGGTCCTCCAATTGCTCTTCCTCCCTTTTTAGTTTCTACCCTTTGCATTTCCTCTTCTACCCACTAGCATAACTTAGAAGTTCCTGACAAAGTGGGAAACCATCTCACTCCATTATTGATGGTCCATGATGGTGTCTCCCAACACAATGTAACCTGCAGGAAGTCAGGATGATGCAGGAATTGCAGGCAGTTGCCTTGTATGTGGATAGAACTCTCCACTACTGTATGAGGCACACAGGATCCTTCCTTCTCTTATTGACTTTCAACTCTCAAAGGAAAGCCAGTGCTAATGATACTCTCACCTTGAACATGAGACAGGAACAGCAGGCAAGTCAGCAACATCCAGGACACTCTGGGGAGGGCTGTGGGAAGCAGCATGTTGTCTGTGATCTGAGGCAGTCAGAACTGACCTAAAAAAGAGAGGTCAGAGTAAGGATACAAAGAGACCTCCACCACCTCTTGTCTTTAGTCTTGATCACATCCATCCCCTTCTGTAATTCTGGAAGGAATTGGAGAATCTGTTCACCTTGTCACCACTGAGACCTTCCAGAGCAGCATTTGCTCATCTTCAGAGCTCCTACATTCTCGGGGGTAGGTACCCTCCTATACCCTCTCATGTAAGGTGTCAGGCAAAACCCCCGCCAGGGCAGTCATGCTTGGTCAGCTCCCACTTACCTGTCTTAGGGGATCTGTGATGGTTTGTCAGGGCAGAAAACACCGGGCTTTTGTAAGAGAATCTGAGGGAGGGGCATTGACACCTATTACAGGAATGTGTGGGCAGGACAGGGGTCACAGCTGAGACTTGGCATTCCTTCCAGGAGTTCTCTGCCAAAGGGAGGAGTCTGTTCCTGGAAAAGCCTGGGAATTGCCCCAGATGTTGCCTCTTATCTGTTAGCAGGGCTGATCTTTATCCAGCACAGGTGAAGTTTATACTTTCCTCAGGATTTCTTGGACAACCAATTCTAAGAAACTTAAGGGATTGAAGGGAGTTCTTTGGCACCAATTCTGCTGCGTTCAGAAAATATTATCGCATTTTATAACAAAATTCACAGGTGTGCTTCTGATCAATTTGCTATGATCTTGTGGGTATTTATAAGCATTTCTTTGTATCTTTGTATAGTATGATTTAAAACAAGCTAATATAAAATAGGTATTTACAGGCATGTGAAATACTGGAAGGACAAATTATTAGTTCAGGGAAGAAGAAGAACAGAAACCATGAGAAGCAGCAGCAATGATTCAAGTTTCCTGCTTTAATGCTGGGGCAACAGGTAAAGGAAGCTGAAAGTAGTCTTGTGATCAATAGGCAAGTTAGGTTCTTAAAGAGGCAGATAAAAGAACTTGCCTTCCTGCTGCATCCATGTGTAAAAACTGAGAAAAATTCCTCACTTCGTTGTAGTTGTTAGCTGGCAATGTGACACCAGAGAGTAGCATTCTTAGATTTGGGTCTACACACCTCTGGGACTCTTCAAGACTCCTTGATTTTCTGTGAAGTTGTAATTTATTACTCTTAACTGTTATTTGCCTTTTTTCATTGTTGACATTTGCACTGCTGGATTAAAGATTTGGTGATTAAGAAGCCCAGTGTTGGGGCCGACACGGTGGCACACTAGGTTAATCCTCTGCCTGTGGCGCCAGCATCCCATAGGGGTGCAGGGTTCTATTCCCGGTTGTTCCTCTTCCAGTCCAGCTCTCTGCTGTGGCCCGGAAAGGCAGTGGAGGAAGGCCCAGGTGCTTGGGCGCCTGCACCCGCATGGGAGACCTGGAAGAAGCTCCTGGCTCCTGGCTTTGGATTGACACAGCTCTGGCCGTTACAGCCATCTAGGGAGTGAATCAACGGAAGGAAGACCTTTCTCTCTCTCACTGTCTGTAACTCTACCTGTCAAATAAAAAAATAAAAAAATTTTAATGCTGAAGCACTGGGTTTTTTTTTTTTTTTTAATCAAGGCATGGTATTAGCCTGTACTCATATCTATGCACCTGCAAGAAACAAAAAGGCATTTTTCCTTAAAATCCTTGAACTTGAAGTACTCAATACTTGTATACGTGCTTTCCTTGAATACATTTTTTGAATATTCTGTATCATTAAATTTACATACTCATGTGTAAGGTTCATCTCAAAGAAAATGACTTGTAATATTGAGTTGTCAGTGTTTTCATGAAACAGCATTTTCTTGAGCATTGGAAAAGTTTAATTATTCATGAACATTTTGTTGACATGTTTTAAAATAAATGTGAATTCATGAATAAATAAAACTTCTGTTTCAATGTCTAGTACAACAAATATCAACTCATATACAAATATTTTGAGGGCCCTTTGACTATTGTGAATATAAAAGTATACTGCCATAAAAATAGTTTGAGAACCCCTAATTAATATTTAGCTATAAATTTCCAGAAAATAAGAGATAGAGGGAAGCTTTGTTATGAAACAGTGATACAACCAGCAAATTTAGAAAGTCATTCGCAGTATGAATGATTATTTTCCCAGCAAATGAATTGAAGTAGATAAAGTAATGTTATGCTTTTAACATGTGATGGGCTTATCAATCAAGTACAAAGTATAGACTATGTTCATAGTCTGATTTGAACAAACCAAATTAGTTTGTTTCGAACTAATTGGGTACAATGCTACTGTTTTTTGCTTGCTAACTTAGTATGTTGATCCTGAGATTTTGCTGAATTTGTTTCTAACTTTTTTTTTGATAGGTTGTTTTATTTTATGTATACAAAATCTTGTAATATGCAAAAAAGTATAATTTAATTTTCTCTTTTCCAATTTTGATATCCTTTATTAGTTCCTCTTGCCTATTTACTGTGACTAAGACTTGCAATACTGCTATTGAATAAGACTGGTAGCAAGTGGATATATATCCTTTTGGGGTTCCAGATCTTAGAGAAAATTCTTCGAGTTTTTCCTCACTCAGTATGATATAGTCCTTATAGTGTTGAGGTATGTTCATTATCTATCTAGTTTGTTGAGAGTTTCTATCGGGAAAGGGCATTGAATTTTATCAAATTTTTTTCACATATATCTTGAAAATCATATAGTCTTTTCTGTTAATTCTTTTGATGTGTCTATTGACTTGTGTATGTTGAACCATCCTTGCATTGTCAGGATAAATTACACTTGATCATTGTGTGTAATCATTTGCATGTGTTGTTGGACTCAGTTTGCTAGTATATTGTTGAATTTTTGCATCTATATTCCTTGGGGATATCAGTGTGCAGTTTCCTCTTATTGCTGTGTCTTAAGATTTAGTATCAGGATAATGTTGGCCCCATAGCATGAGTTCAACAGAGTTGCTCCCTTTTCTATGTTTTGGAATAGTCTGAGAATTTGAATTAGTTCTTTGTTTCATGCAATTCAGCAGTGTGGTTATCTAGTCCTGGATTTTTCTTAAAGAGAGACTTTTAATACTATTTAAATGTGATTACTCATTGGTCTGTTTAGATTTTCTATTTTTTTCATGATTCAGTCTTTACAGGTTGTTTATGTCCAGGAGACTATCCATTTCTTAATTTTCCAATTTGTTAGTATATATTTATTCATAGAAGTCTCCTATGATCATTTGTATTTATGTGGAATCAGTGGCACTGTCTGTCTTATTTAATTTCTTTTTTCCTTTAAATAAAAATGAGCATTTGATAATATACAAGGGGTTATATTGTTTGTTGGTGTGACTGTAGTGCCACGATTATATTAAACCGTCATCATTTTAAGATACACAGTATAATGCTTTTTCAAATAGCTCCCATGTGATAGATGTGAAGAGGGAAGTTTGGCATAATTTAAATGGAACACTTGACTCCTATCCTTGAGTACTTGAGTTCTAGCCCTAACTCTGCTGCTGATTACAGCTTCCCATTGAGAGGCAGTGGGTGACGGATCAAGTACTTGGATTCCTTCCACCAGCATTGGGAACCTAGAATCAGTCCTCAGGTCTTAGTTTCAGTTAGGCCCAGCCTCTACTGTTGGAGACATTTGAAGAGTGAATGGGTCTATAGGAGATCTTTCTCTCTCTCTCCACCCCTTTCAAGTAAATAAAGCAAATAAAAAATTAAGGAAAAAAGGAAGGCATTTTGGTACAGTAGGATAGGCCACTGCTTGTGATGCCTGCATCTTGTGTGGTATTGGAGAGCCTGGAATCCAGCCCTACCTCTGCATCTGATCCAGGTTTCTGCTGATGCATACCCTAGGAGACAGCAGGTGATGGTCTAAGTACTTTGGTTCCTGGTAACCTCATGGTAGAAATGGATGAAGTTCTTGGCTTCTGGCTTCAGCTTATCCTATTCCTAGCTGTTGTAAGCATTTGGGGGAGTGAACCAGTAGATAGAAGATCTCTGTCTCCCTCCTCTCTCTCTCCTTGTCTCTGTTGGTCTGTCTGTCAAATAAAACAAGCATATAAACTTTAAACAAAATAAGAAAATATACAGAAGGGATATAGAAGAAATGACAGGTCAGGAGGTGATAATTCTTGCTGTTTGGTGATAAGTATTTAGAGATTCATGGTACTATTTTCAGTTTTGAACCAATTTTTGTCATAAAATACTTTGAAAAGGGCTGGCATTATGGCATAGTAGGTTAAGCCTCTGGCTTCAGTGCCAGTGTCCCATAGGGGTGCCAGTTTGTGTCCTGGTTGCTCCTCTTCCAATCCATCATCTGCTATGGCCTGGGAAGGCATAAAAGGTAGCCCAAGTGTTTGGGTCCCTGCCCCTACATGGGAGACCCAGAAAAACTCCTGACTCCTAGCTTTGGATCGGCCCAGCTCTGGCTGTTGTGGCCTTTTGGGGAGTGAACCAGCAGATGGAAAACTTCCTCTGTGTGTCTTCCTCTCTGTCTGTAACTTACCTCTCAAATAAATAAAACCTAAAAAAAAGTACTTTGAAAAGTTTTGGAAGAACAAAAAAATAAGGAATATGAAACAAATTTGAAGACCAATACCCAGAACATAAATACAAAATTCCTGAGCAAACTACTAAAGCTATATTGACGTGTATATAATAAGAGTTAATCTCAAGGATGTAAAGATAATTTTTAATTTCTTAATGTGCACAGTGTAATAATTTTCCCATGAAGAAAAAATATGTGATCATCTTAGGAACTAAAAAATAAGTGAAATTTCAGTGGATATGAAATTTATTAACAAATAAGAGGTAGATAGGAATAACCTTAAGATGATAAAGTGTCCAAATATTCAAATGTAAAAGACTTAAAACAATTCTCTAAAAATAGGTTATTAAGCTTTCCCACCCTCATTGACTCAATAATATACCATGACACAGAAAAGATTTCAATTTCATAATACCATGCCGCTTTGAAAAGGAAAATTTGAACAATTAAAGTGAGTAAATGAAGCTATCATTATTTACAGATGATATATCTACTAAAAACACAAAAATTTCCAAATTGTTAGAATTTAATAAGCAAAAGAATCTGATACCAACTTATAAATTCCAAATAAGGGCTTAGAATCCATCCAACAAAGTTAGAATAGATGTTTTCTAATGAAAAAAAATTTAAGGCCGGCGCCGTGGCTCAACAGGCTAATCCTCCGCCTTGTGGCGCCGGCACACCGGGTTCTAGTCCCGGTCGGGGCACCGATCCTGTCCCGGTTGCCCCTCTTCCAGGCCAGCTCTCTGCTGTGGCCAGGGAGTGCAGTGGAGGATAGCCCAAGTGTTTGGGCTCTGCACCCCATGGGAGACCAGGATAAGCACCTGGCTCCTGCCATCGGAACAGCGCGGTGCGCCGGCCACAGCGCGCTACCGCGGCGGCCATTGGAGGGTGATCCAACGGCAAAAGGAAGACCTTTCTCTCTGTCTCTCTCTCTCACTGTCCACTCTGCCTGTCAAAAAAAAAAAAATTAAAGATTTATTTTATTTATTTGAAAGCGTTATATAGAGAGGTAGAGACAGAGAGGTCTTCCATCCGCTAATTCACACCCCAGATGGCCACAACAGCAGGAGCTTTGCTGATCCGAAAACAGGAGCTTCTTCTGGGTCTCCCACATGTGTGCAGGGGCCCAAGGACCCAGGCCATCTTCTACTCTTTTCCCAGGCCATAGCAGAGAGCTGGATTGGAAGAGGAGCAGCCAGGACTTGAACTGGTGCCCAAATGGGATGCCGGCGCTTCAGGCCAGGGCTTTAACCTGCTGAGGCACTGCACCGGCCCCAAGAAAAATATTTAATAAGAAGAAAAATATAAAATATCTAGGGAAATATCAGACCAAAGGTAGTTAGGGTTCCATAAAATGTTTAGACTATAAGGAGAATTTAAAGAACATTGGCATGCAGCTGGTGCTATGGCATAGCAGATAGAACCTGCTGCCCACAGTGCTATTGTCCCATATGGGTGCTGGTTCGAGTCCCGGCTGCTCCACTTGTGATCCAGCTCCCTGCTAATGTGCCTAGGAAAGCAGTATGAGATGGCCCAAGTACTTGGGCCCCTGCACACATGTTGGGGACCTGGGGGAAGCTCCTGGCTCCTGGCTTCCAAATGACCCAGATCTGGCCATTGTAGCCATTTAAGGAGTGAACCAGTAGATGGAGAATCAATCTCTCTCTCTCTCTCTCTCTCTCTCTCTCTCTCTCTCTCCTCCTTCTCACCCTCTCCCTTTGTCTCTCTGTAACTCTGACTTTCAAATAAATAAATCTTTTTAAAAATTGGCATGTTTAGAGAGGGAAAGTCTCAATTTCCTGAGGACTTTACATCGACACTGATCAATATAGAGAAAAGTAATCAGAATATCAGCAGCATTTTTCTGGTAATTTGATAAAAGATTTTAAAAGTAAAGTTCATAGGGACAAATGATCAAGAACCATCAACAAAGTGAAGAATTTGGTTTGATCACTCCATATTAAAGATAACAGAGATAGCCAATGTGAGCATTGCAATCCAAAAACCCAGCAACATAGTTACAATATGTGAGACACCTCAAATAAAAGTCATCGTTGATCAGTAATAGAATAAATGATAACTGATTATCCAAAGAAGAAAAAGTAATTTGAATTCCTACACATAGCAACTGCTATCATACAGATGCATTTGGTCCTCTATGGATTCATGAGTTGGGAGCTTGGTGTCCCATGTGACAGTACTGAGAGATGGAAGATCTTTTAAGAATCAAAGCCTGGTGGCTGGTGCTGCGGCTCACTAGGCTAATCCTCCACCTGTGGCGCCGGCACCCTGGGTTCTAGTACTGTTTCGGGCACCAGATTCTGTCCCGGTTGCTCCTCTTCCAGCCCAGCTCTCTGCTGTGGCCTGGGAGTGCAGTGGAAGATGGCCCAAGTGTTTGGGCCCTGCAACAGCATGGGAGACCAGGAGGAAGCACCTGGCTCCTGGCTTCGGATCGGCGCAGGGCGCCAGCCGTAGCGGTCATTTGGAGGGTGAGCCAACGGAAGGAAAACCTTTCTCTCTGTTTCTCTCTCACTATCTATATCTCTACCTGTCAAATTAAAAAAAAAAAATCAAGGCCTGGTGGAAAGTGATATATGTAGTTCTGGACGATAGGGTAGTACTAATGAGAGTGAGTTGTCATAAGAAAGCAAGCCTATCCCTTCCCCACTCTGCTGCTGCTTCCTCACCACCCTTTCCCCTCCCCTGCCATGTTGCAACATGGCCAGATGGTGGCACTATATTGTTGGGACCTTCCAGCCAGCAGAATGGTGAGCCAAAAAAAAACCTGCTTTGTATGATATCCTTGTGTTAGAGCAACACAAAACAAACTAAGACAACAACCAAACAAAAACAAACAGAAGAATCGAAAGAGAAGCTGTGATGCTGGTTATTTGATTGGGCACTGGTGGTATCACTGTGGGGACCGGGAGCTGCTCTCAGGAGCCAGCCCAGATTATTTGTCAGCAATACACATTGGCTGAAGTCTGTTTTTATTTCAAGATGTTTTCTTCCTGTGGGTTTCTGGCATAGGATGTCAGAGACCCAAGAGCAGCGAACAGTGCACAACAGTGTGTGTTCAGGACCATTGTGTTCAGAATGAGGGCTCCTGGAATTCTTTTGTGGATTATAAGATACTGTTTTTTAAAAAAAGATTTATTTATTTGAAAGTCAGAGTTACACAGAGAGAGGAGAGGCGGAGATAAAGAGAGGTCTTCCATCTGCTGGTTCACTCTCCAATTGGCTGCAATAGCTGGAGCTGTGCTGATCAAAAGCCAGGAGCTTCTTCCAGGTCTCCCACGTGAGTGCAGGGGCCCAAGGACTTGAGACATCTTCTACTGCTTTCCTAGGCCATAGCAGAGAGCTGGATCGGAAGTGGAGCAACCAGGATTTGAACCGGTAGCCATATGGGATGCCAGCACTGCAGGCGGCAGCTTTACCTGCTACGCTACTGCGCCTGCCCCATTTTTCATACAATATAAAGGCATTTACTCCTGAGACTTCCTGTGTGCAGCACTGCTACCCTGAGTCTGTGTGGCTGAGAAAGCAGCTACAGAGAAACAATGGTTTGGTGCATGGACTTGGACTTCCTGGGGAGTCGACCATGGTTGGCACGGTTGTGGCTGCTTTACTTCTGATCTAGCTTTTTGCTGATGCATCCTGGTAGGCAGCAGATGATGGTCCAAGTATATAACGTATGAAGAATGTTAACATATTCATGATGACTTTTAATAACTCTAGCAGATATGTTTAACTTCATAATATTATATAGTTTGGGAGACTTGATTTTTATTTTATTTCCTTCATTAAATGTTCTTTTGAGTAAATGGCTTTATCTCCTTGGATCTTTGTTTCCCAATGATCCATTAAGATGTTGGACACAGTTGTCTGGGGCATATTTTATAATTCTTCTATTCTTGGCTGGAATGCCATTTCATGAATATGGATCAAGAGGTCTTCTGGAAAACAGATCACGTTTAAATCGTGATCTTCGGGAAGACTGCTTTCTAGTCTACTTGCATCAGAGAGATCATTTTTAAGTAAGTTTTGGAAAAAGCAAACTATCATAAAACCTATCTGAAAAGAGAAGAGTATTTTTCTTAAAGGACTTAAAATGGCAACTTGTGTGTATGTGTGCATATATATAAATGTGTGTGTGTATAAATGCATATAAATTACTAGGGAATCTTAAGATTAATAAAGGGCCATATTTTTTTTAGAAACTTTAAAAATTAATTGAGCTTGTGGGTACTCTCTGTGTCTAGTTTCTTCTTACTCTAGAGCCTAATTTGAATCCAGTGGGAATACTGAGCTAGTGGGAGACATAGTGATTGAGAGTCTGGGTTTTAAGATCAGGCAGATGCATGTGATAGGGTTCTGGGAATTAAATAATATATGGACATCATTAAGTATTATTGTTGGTGAGCCAATGTAATCACACAGTAAGAACTAATATTATCTTCAGTGCCTGGTATTTCTGTAATAGACGGTCAATAGTTTTCAGTGGAAAGACAGACATGTGAAGTGTAGATGGAGTTTGTAGGGAAGTGATACCTCTGAATCATTTCTGTAGTTTTCCTGTCAGTTATGATCATTTAAAAAGGCTTTAAATGATTTACGCAACTTGGATATTCTTAAGGTTTGTTTCAAGTTCCTCACCTTCAGTTTGTACGTGTGACCTGTGGATGGTATACTTTTTTTAAAATAAAGATTTGTATTTTTTATTTGAAAGGCAGAGTTAGAAAAAGTGACAGATCTTCTTTCTGTTGGTTCACTTCGCAAATGGCCACAATGGTCAGGAATGGGCCAGGCCAAAGCCAAGAGCTTCTTTCAGGTCTCCCACTTGGGTGCAGGTGCTGAAGCACTTGAGCCATCTTCTGCTGGTTTCCTCGGAGCATTGGTAGGGAGTTGGATTGGAAGTAGAGCAGCTGGGGGTTCTCCAACTGGCACCCATATGGGATGCTGACATGGAAAGCAGAGGCTTAACCTGCTATGTCACAATGCCAGCCCCACATGTTGTACTTTTTAAAAGAAAATTTAAAATTTGTGTGTGTGAGCAAGATAGAGATAGGGAAACCTTCTGTCTTCTGATTAAATCCCCATATAACCTCAATGGCTTGCCAGGACTGGGCTGGGACAAAACGAGGAGCTGGGAACTCAATCCAGGTTTCTCAAGTGGGTGGCAGGAACTCAACCATTTGAGTCATCACTACCTAATTCCAGGTCTGCATTAGTGGGAGCCTGGAATTAGGAGCTGGAGCTGGGTTTCGAACATAGGCACTCAGATGTGGGCATCCTCATTGGTGATTAAAAAAAAAAATCTTTAAAGACTTACTTTATTCATTTGAAAGGCAGAGTTAGACAGACAGAACTTTCCAAATGGCTACAATGGCTGGACTTGGTTAAAGCCAGGAGCCTGGACCACCCTCTGGGTCTCCCAGGTGAGTGGCAGAGACCTAAGAATTTGGACAGTCTTCTGTTTTTACAGGTACATTAGCAGGGAGCTATATCAGAAGTGAAGCAGCAGAGTCTTGAATGGGCACTTAAATGGGACACTGGCATTGGCAGCTTAACCTGCTATGCTACACCAATGGCCACAAACTTGTGTCTTTATACTTATATTCTGAATACATACCCAAGTTGCAATAATTTAATCTTTTCTTTAAGCATTTACTATGGTCCCTAGGGGGTATCAAGTAATCAATGCTTGTCTAATCTTTCTCATTCTCTGTGCTCAAGTGCAACAAAACTCTTCTTCTTCTTGAAAAGTTACTAAGTTAAGAAATAATTTTACTTGGGACCAGCGCTGTGGTGTAGCGGGAAAAGCCACCACCTGCAGTGCTGGCATCCCATATGGGGGCCAGTTCGAGTCCTGGCTGCTCCACTTCTGATCCAGCTCTCTGATATGGCTTGAGAAAGCAGTAGAAGATGGCCCAAGTCCTTGGGCCTCTGCACCCGCATGGGAGACCTGGAAGAAGCTCCTGGCTCCTGGCTTTGGATTGGTGCAGCTCCAGCCATTGTGGTCATCTGGGGAGTGAACTAGCAGATGGAAGCCCTCTAGCTCGCTAGCTCTCTCTGCCTCTCCTCTTTCTGTGTACTCTGATTTTCAAGTAAATAAATTTTTAAAAAAAGCAATAATTTTACTCATAAATACAGTGTGATCAGAGAATTGACAAATTCACTTAGAAGCTTATTGCGTATCTACAGCTTATTCATGATTTTGTACCAGGCACTCTGCTAAGAACCCTTTGTAAATTATAATATTTAACATTGTTGTGAGACAACTATGTTTACCCTCATTTTTTTCTTTTTTTTTAAGATCTATTTATTTATTCGAAAGTCAGAGTTACACAGAAAGAGGAAAGGCAGAGAAAGAGGTCTTCTGTCCAATGGTTCACTCCTCAGTTGGCTGCAACGGCCGGAGCAGCACCGATCTGAAGCCAGGAGCCAGGAGCTTCTTCCAGGTCTCTCATGTGGGTGCAGGGGCCCAAGGACTTGGGCCATCTTCTACTTCTTTCCTAGGCCACAGCAGAGAGCTGGATTGGAAGAGGAGCAGCCGGGAGTTGAACCAGTGCCCATATGGGATGCTGGTGCTTCAGGCCAGGGCGTTAACCCACTGGGCTACAGTGCCAGCCCCATACCCTCAGTTTTCAAGAAGGGAATGAAAATTTGGAGAGGTTGAATAACTTTGTCATGGTTTCACAAAAGTAACACCAAATACCAAAGCAATTCTCCTTACCGTTGCTACAGGTTTCATCTGGAGGGAAGATATTGGGAAATAAAAAAAGAAATAGAGTATTGGACTCTGCAAGGACACTTACTTCTACATCATGAGAAAGGAAATGTTTTTTCTAAGTATTCAATTTACCTTTGGTATGGATCTGACATTTAGAAGACCTCAGTTCAGAAAATCGGATTTCTGTTATACATAGAAGGGATTATAAACACCAGGGAAGTTTTGTGACAAATACCCAAGTCTGCTTATTTTCTAAGCCATATTAACCTAATGGATTCTGAGAAGAATAATATACTCAGTGGAGTTATCAGATTCTGTTTAGTTAGAGAAAAAAAACCATCAGTCCATTTTTTCTAGAAAAGAACTGATACTATTCTTGTTCTACCTATACTGACTTATCCATAAACTGCAAGTGCCAATTTTTCTGTTACTTAGATAATTAATGTCAATAATGTTATTATTATGCTCAAAACCATGTTGTAAGGCAGAGCAGGTGTGAATTAACTGTAAATTGCAATGAAGAAATTCTGTAGCAGAGAGGGCGCCCGACTTAGTCTGTTATGTTGCACATTAGTGATTAGTCAGGATGTAGAAATGACTTTTACCCCTGAATTCCTCCTTCTTTATTTTAGGTGCCACACTACATATCTCAGTTAACACCCATTCAGCATTTAGCAACAGTGAGTTAAATTCTGAAAAGAGCCAACTAATTACTCTCTGAATTTGTAGCTTTTGGAAATATTGCACCCCCGTTGATGGGCTTTTTAATTTTAGAGCATCTTATTTGTTTTTTGCTAATGGAATTTTCAGCAGGCGATTGGTTAATTACCTTTTGTAAGCCTCATGTTGAGCGAAGTGTCATTTCATACATAGATATTTACTTTGTGGAACATTCGTCTAATTAATTTTTTTAAAGATTTATTTTATTTATTTGAAAGAGTTACAGAGAGAGGCAGAGCCAGAGAGAGAGAGAGGTCTTCCATTCCGCTGGTTCACTCCCCAAATGACTGCAACTGCCAGAGCTGAGCTGATCTGAAGCTAGCAGCCAGGAGCTTCTTCCAGGTATCCCAAAGAGTTGGGACATCTTTGACTGCTTTCCCAGGCCATAGCAGAGAGCTGGATCAGAAGAGGAGCAGCTGGGACTCGAACCGGCAACCTTATGGGATGCCAGTGCTGCAGGCTGGGGTTTTAACCCACTGGGCCACAGTGCTGGCCCCAGTCTTTGAAAGCAAATAAAATTGTACTATCATCCTTGTCTATAGATGGACTATGAGACTTTATAAGTCACCGGGATTTCTACAGTATGTGTAGATGCCCTTGTATGTTTACTTAGGTGAACATGCTTGTGAACATAGGTTTAGAACTGTGTTTTTGCTTTGTGAACATTCACATGTGTTTTAAGAGTTTTTAGATGGTATCTTTTTTCATAATTGTTTCATCTTTAGGAGGTATAAGAGCTTACTTTCAGAATATTCTGGGAATCCCTCTGAAGTGGGGAAACAAGACAATGATGGTACTTAAAGGGCAGAAAAAAACACTGTTTAAGAGGAAACCCTTCAAAATCCAAAACAATAAATCCATAGGATGGGTATGAATCAAAATCTATTAGATACAGATTTTGTCAATGAAGGGGATAGATTGAAGATACATGTGAAGCTTGGGACCTGCAGTGGTTTTAAGCCTCAGGAATTGGTGCTCCATTGAGCAATCTCAGATAGTACAAGGAAGGATCAGTCTTGGGGTAAGATATCAGTCACAAACAGGCAGATTTTCAGAACTAGACTAGGTTCCTTTGCAAAACTCAAAAGTAAGTTATCAAACCAAGGCTAAATGTCATGCTAGCTGAGTAGGCTAATAAAGGATGGACAAGAATTATTTGTCTCAAGGGTGTGAGGGATTTGAGGGTTTACCCTAAGAGTTACCCTTTCTTGTTCCAGAGTATGACATGAGAAACTGGTGAGACCAGTGATGATAAAAAACTTTGACAAACTTTGATGTGACCATGAGAAAGCATATGGATTCTATTAACATTGTTCTTTTCTTTTTTTAAAAAAATATTTATTTGAAAGGCAGAGAAAGAGAGAGAGAGACAGAGACAGAGACAGATCTTCTATCCACATGTTCACTTCCCAAATGGTCTATCTAACTGGGGCTGGGTCAGGCCAAAGCTAGGAACCCCGCCCAGATCCCCTTCCTGGGTAGCAGGAGTCCTAGCACTTGGACCATCATTTGTTGCTTTCCCAGAAAGCATTAGCAGCAAGCTGGATTTGAAGTAGAGCAACTGAGATTTGAACTGCCCCTCAGATAAGGGATGCTGGTGTCACAAGTAACAACTTAACCCACTGTGCCAAAGTGGCAGCCCAACCTTTGTCTTACAAAGAGCTATGCATCTCAAGTTTCAGTGTTGATTTTTATGAGGTTACTTGGCTCATAATTTTACACTATTAAAAATAATTTATAATTTTCCAAACAGCTCATGACCCACTCAAGATCAGGAGCAGAACTGAATTTGGCTTCTAATTCCTTCCAAGCAATTTGTTCTATATAAAATTTCAAGTGGAGCTCATTGTGGTGACTATAATGCCTAGTAAATTAAAGGAGGGAAAAGCTCCATTTGCTCCAATTTGCTAAATGGAAATGGCAGAAGGAAGTTGAGTCCTGGTGCTTTGTTCTCTAGCCTCCCGCAGCGTAATGCATCTGGTTTGAAGAAAGTAAAAAATTTGAACCTGTACCCTACCAGTTGGCTCATAGATGAGGGAACTCAATCTTCAGAGAGTAGACATGACTCAACTAAGCTTTCTCCTCTTCAGAGGGTTATGACTCATAGTTCAGCACTACTAATGGAGACTAAAAGATGGTCAGGGACATTTCTTTCAAACAGAGAAGGCAGCAGGAAACTCTCCAGGTGTTTGAATTATTTAGCTGAGCACTTATCTTGGTGTTCTTGGCTTAAGCTTAAGGTAAAAGCACAGTACTTGGAATTAGTGATTATATCCATCAATCACTCCTTTTCCCCTCATAAGCAGCATCCCAGTGATACTCTAAAAATGAGTCTTATTCTTCCTACAGGGGAAGGGCTGGTGGGAAACTAAGTAAATTTGTCTTTCTGGTTATGTATTTTACCCACACTTAAAGTATTAAGGTCCTTTCATTTTCTTCATAAAGTGAAGATTGCGGGGCAGGCATTTGTCTTACTGTTAGATGCCTCTGGAGATGCCCACAACCCATAACAGAGATCTTAGGCCTGGATCTTAGGCCTGGTTCTACTCATGATGTTATGCTGACTTTTTGCCCAGGCACACCCTAGGAAGCAGCAGGTGCTGGGTAGAGTAGTTGACTGCTTGTTATCCATGTGGGAGACTCAGACTAAGTTCCAGGCTCCCAGCTTCAGTCTGGCCAACCCCTTGTTGTAGATATTTGAGGAGTGTATCACTGGATGGGTGCTCTGAATCTATCTCTTTATGCTTCTCGAAAAGTAAACAAGTGAAAATTAAAATTGGAATGCAGCAAGCAGGGTCATGAAGATGATATCTGAAAACAAATTCTGGAAATATTTCCTACTGAAAAGTAACTGCCATAGCTGTGGGGCTGTTGCCTGGGAAAGCAGTCTGATCCACACCAAGTTCCACTCCTAGTGCAGGGAAGAAGAATAAAAAACTGGTGAGTTTGAGGTCAGACATGGATTTAAATTTTAATTCTTTTTTTTCTTTTGAATTTTTTTTCATTTATTAAACTTTTATTTAATGAATATAAATTTCCAAAGTACAGCTATGGATTACAATGGCTTCCCCCCTCCCATAACTTCCCTCCCACCTGCAACCCTCCCCTTTCCCGCTCCCTCTCCCCTTCCATTCACATCAAGATTCATTTTCAATTCTCTTTATATACAGAAGATCAGTTTAGTATATATTAAGTAAAGATTTCATAGTTTCTGGTTATGAAATAGGGAAAATAAGAACTTCTGTATGTCTGTTTCCTTGATAATAAAAGGGAGGCAATATTTGAAGATTGTTCTGATAATCCAAGAAACATTGACCTTCCTGGCAATAGCATGAGGCTAACAAACCTGGCACAAGCCCTTTGGATCTTAACATTCCAAAGTTCACATTCCAATTGACGGTTCTGGTTATATATGTGAATCTAGTTCATGTCATTTTTAAAAGTTATTAATTTATTTATTTGAGAGGTAGAGCCACAGAGGGAAAGACAGACAGAGAGGTCTTCCATTCACTGATTCACTCCCCAAATGGCTGCAATGGCTGAAGCTGGGCTGATCTGAAGCCAGGAGCTGCTTCCTGGTCTCCCATTGGGGTACAGGGGTCCAAGCACTTGGGGCATCCTCCATTGCTCTTCCAGGCCATAGCAGAGAGCTGGATTGGAAGAGGAACAGACAGATGGTGGAGGCTTAGCCTATTACGCCACAGTGCCAGCCCCTAAGTTCATGTCATTTCAACTTTAGTTGGTAATTCTTCTCTCCATAACAATGACATATGCCATCCAGAATCTTTTTTCAGGGTGTATAAATAATTTGCTATTAGCTAAAAGCTCCTGAATCATGACCTATCATCCAACTTTCTGTACCCACTCTTCCTTCCCACACCCTTTTGCCTGTTAAGTGCATGATGCTTATGCTGTACCATTGAGGCCTAGGTTAATGGAGCAGTTCCATGCTCTGCTGCAACTTTGCCCAGCTGAAGCCTGTGCCCAGAGAACTTTGGATTATTTTTTCCCAGACTAATGATTATTGAAAACTTTTAAAGTTATTTGAGAGAAAGATAAACAGACACATACATACACCCAACACTTCTATGTGCTGCTTCAATCCCTAAATACCTAGAACAGTTGAAGCTGGGCCAGGCAAAAGCCAGGAGCCTGGAACTCAATTTCGGTCTCCCACATAGGTAAAAGGACTCAACCACTTGAGCAATGCGTCATCTGCCATCTGCTTCTGCTAGGGTTCACCTTGATAGAAAGCTGGGATCAAGCATGGTGATAGGACCAGAACACAGGCACCTTTATAGGAGATACAGGAGACTTAACTCTAGGTCAAAAACTGCTCCAAAATATTTATTTTTTTTACCTCAGAATTGTATAATCCTCTTTAATTTCTTTGAGGTAAGAATCAAGTAGCATTTCAAACCAAGTGCTAAATTGATAAAACTAGAAAAATAAGAAATATCATTCTTTAAACAAGAACAATCTCAAAGTATACTCAATCTATAAACCATGAAATCTACTCAGGAAAATTTTTTCCCTTTTATCATGTGTGTGTGTTTGTACATTTGGTTATTTGGGGATTTATTAAAGTGGTTTTCTGGATGTTTCAAATGAGCTATACATATGCCACATGACACCAGAGATCTGGGGATAATTCTGCCTAAATTAATGTTAGGTAATAATATTCACTCTGTATTTGTATATCTTGATTTCTGGGGTGTTTTAGAGGGATTTGGAAACAAAATCTTCATTTTCTAATTGTGAGTTTAAATGCAGTCTTTTTTTTTTTTTTTTTTTTTTTGATAGGCAGAGTGGACAGCGAGAGAGAGACAGAGAGAAAGGTCTTCCTTTTTGCCGTTGGTTCACCCTCCAATGGCCGCTGCGGCCTGCGCATCGCACTGATCTGAAGCCAGGAGCCAGGTGCTTCTGGTCTCCCATGCGGGTGCAGGGCCCAAGGACCTGGGCCATCCTCCACTGCCTTCCCGGGCCACAGCAGAGAGCTGGCCTGGAAGAGGAGCAACCGGGATAAAATCCGGCGCCCTGACCGGGACTAGAACCCGGTGTGCCGGTGCCGCAAGGCGGAGGATTAGCCTGTTGAGCCACAGCGCCGGCCAAATGCAGTCTTGGTAGGGATACAAATTTGAATTTCTCTGACCCTTGGCCATCCTTGCTAACATAGAACCTTCTACAGAATCTCCCTTCCTGGCACCTCAAGACCTTCTGCACAGGTTTGTTTGACATGGGTTCGCAGGAAGGTTGCCTGTCAATTTCTGTTGAGAGACTCAGCTAGTTTCCCACAAGGCACCAGCACTGATACACAGTTTATTGGTGAATAATGTCATATCTGATGCTCATGTGATACCACTTGTGGTCTCCTGCTGTGGATAAAACAATGTGTGGGAAGTGGAGGAAGGGAAAATGAATCTCCTTACTTCATACTACACGCAGAGAGGGGATTTCCCAAGAAGTGCCAAGGACTTCTACTGCTTTGGCACCCTTCAGGCGTGAGCCCCACTGCTTGTGTGCATTTCTAAAGAAACCTCTCATTCCATTTCTGCCTAGACACCACGTCTGTCTCTCGTGAGGAGCAGATGGAACTGGACAATGAGGATGAGGTAGGATTCGTGTGGCAATCACCACAGTGCACTCAAGGGCACTCTTGCCATGGCCCAGGCTTTGAGGCAGAGTCAGAATTCTCTGCCTGGTCCCTTCATGGTCAGTGCCTACCCAGGGACTCTGCAGCACTCTCCAGATAAAATTCACATGGACTGAAATAGTCCCAAGTGGATGAGGAGACGTGACTCAAGTACAGACCTGGCTGTCACATTGTGACACTTGGCGAGCTGAAACCAATGACCCATTTTGCATGCTTGCCTTTCTAGTGACATGAATAGAAATTAAAATGCATATAGAGGGGCTGGTGCTGTGGCACAGCAGGTTAAAGCCCTGGCCTGAAGCTCTGGCATCCCATATGGGTGCCAGTTCTAGTCCTGGCTCCTCCTCTTCCGACCAGCTCTCTGCTATAGCCTGGGCCCCAGCACCCATGTGGGAAGCTCCTGGCTCCTGGCTTCAGATTGGCACAGCTCCGGCCATTGCAGCCATCTGGGAAGTGAATCAGCAGATGGAAGACCTCTCTCTCTGTCTCTACTTCTCTCTGTAACTCTTTCAAATGAATAAAAATAAATCTTTAAAAAAATGCACATAGAGCTAAAGATGGCCATACCACAGAGTGTATACCGAAAACCATTGTAATGATATGACTGATGTTTGGTATTTGCAACTCATGTCTTTGGTTCACTTTTTCCCCCATCAATTCCTTACAATATTGATCCAAGGAAAGCTGGAGTCAGATAGATGTTGGTAATTCAAATTTCAATGTGAGGCAACTGAGCCTCAGGGAGGAGACATGACTTCTCCAAGTTCAATCATCTGGTGAGATATAAAGCCCAGTTAGAAACTCACAGTCATATATGCACCTTCAGGAAAATTTTGACTGTGGGAAATACAGATGTTTTTTGGTTTTGGATATTTGTAAGTTTTTGTTTAGAATTCCAAGTGGAAACATAAGACTGAATTTTAGGAACAAGGTAGGTTTACAAGCTCACAATGGAAATGATGATCCCCAAACCCATTGGTGTAGGATGACTAAAATGAAAATTGAAGGGAAGTAGTGAAATGGCCAGACTCTCAGAGTCAATGGAAAGGCATAGAAAACACATGTACCTGCAGAAGCAGTGTTCACCCTCTGGTTTCCCCCATTGGTTTTGTTTTGTTTTGTTTTGTTTTGTTTTGTTGTTGTTGTTCATAAGTCCACCTGCCCATATTTCTCTAAGAATATCTGGACTTTTCATGGGAAATTCTATGTCTTTGTTTTTTAATGTGCCACCATTCCTAGTACAGGGCTGGGTACAGAGGACTTCAAAGTTAAGGGGAAATAGACACTTAGGTATTTCCTTGATCAGTCCCTAAACATTTTCTCTAGATCCAACTTTGTGACATGTAAAACAATGAAAATTTAAAAAGTGGTGTGATTTATTACTCCTGCTATGTTACAAAAAATCCTTACTAAAGAAACAAGAACAGTATAAATGGTAAAAATAGTGTTACCATTTATCAAAAAATATAGGAATACAATGATAAGTCGAGAAGAGACTGGTAAACTCTTCTAGGGAAGAGGTGGGAAAACAATCCCAGATCACTCAACATTGCTATCACTCTGTGCTCAGCTTCAGGCTGCACTTACTTGGCATATTTATTGACCTTTGAAATTACATTTAAACACCTAAATAACTCCTGCACAGCTATTTTGATGAAGCTCTATTTTCAGGGCTTCTTGTTTATCAGCTTTAACCTTTGAGACTCAATTATCCTGGAACCAGAAAAAGACACCTCAACCAAAGGCCATTTACGGGAAGGAAGTCCTAAAGGGGTTTTCTCTTTGCAGAATGCCTTTGCCATAAGATCATTGATTTTTAGGTTTGGAAGATAGTCTGAAGTTCATCCAACTTGATTCTAAGGCCTAGATACCCCCAATAACAGGGAATTCTACTGAGCCAGGAAGTTTGCTCCCTAGCCCCAGCCATTCTGTGGCCTTATACTCTGGGCTCATTCATTATGGTGGGAAAAGATCATAGCCTAGAAGGAGGGAAACAAAAGGATGACTTTGAGGAAAGGGTGGCAACAGCCTAATCTTAGATTCATCACGGTTGGTGTGGGAAGGATGTGGCAGGTTTTCTGGAAAAGGCAAGCAAAGCACATCTCCATTCAGAGTCTGTAACAGCAAGCTGCAAGATGTGAGTAATTAATCTATGCCAAGCTTGGGAAAAAGAAGAAGGTTACAGGTAAAGTAACTTAGTGATCAAATAAGTTTGTTTATCCTGAAAGAGGGACTTAATTATTTTTCATTTGTTACACCAGAGCTTGCGTTAGCAATGGTTTTAGTTCCATTGCCCTGCAGTACCATTTACCAGGCATGGAGAACTCCGAGCCCCCAGAGATGAGATTTCCTTATTTTTCCATCTGTCTCTGTTCCAACATAAAATATGAAAAACTGCTGCAATGGAAACAGAAGTTTAGAAAAGGAAGCATTGTGTTAAAGTTCGCTGAGCTGTCTGAAACCCAAGGCCAGTGTTGTATCAAAAGAGTTGATGTTGTCTTTGGAATTTTATAGAGAGGTCAGATGTTGTAGCTAACAGATTCAGAATCTTTTGCTGCTGCTAGCTGTTTGGTGATGAGTAAATTACTAGCTTTGGTTTTATTTTTTTATTCTTTGTGAGATGGAGCAATGATCCATGTTTTAGATCTTAAGTAACTCTAAAAGTACTTTGAGGCTGGTGCTGCGGCTCACCAGGCTAACCCTCCACCTGCGGCGCTGGCACTCTGGGTTCTAGTCCCGGTTGGGGCGCTGGATTCTGTCCCGGTTGCTCCTCTTCCAGTCCAGCTCTCTACTATGGCCCAGGAAGGCAGTGGAGGATGGCCCAAGTGCTTGGGCCCTGCACCCGTATGGGAGACCAGGAAGAAGCACCTGGCTCCTGGCTTCGGATTGGCTCAGTACGCAGGCCGTGGCGGCCATTTGTGGGAATAACCAACAGAAGGAAGACCTTTATCTCAGTCTCTCTCTTTCTCACTATCTAACTCTGCCTGTCAAAAAATAAATAAATAAAATAAAAGTACTTTGAAGCAGTCCAAATCTGTATCAACATAATATGCCCAAAATGTCATTCCTACATACAATGTAAAAATATAAAAATTAAGGGCTGGTATCGTGGCATAGCAGATTAAACCTCCGGTTACGATGCTGGCATGGGCACTGGTTCAGGACCTGGCTGCTTCACTTCTGATCCAACTCAGTGCAATGTACCTGGGAAAGCAGCAAAAGATGGCCCAAATGCTTGGGCCCCTACACCCAAGAGGGAGATCAGGAATAAGCTTCTGGCTTTGACCTGGCCCAGCTGTGGCCATTGCAGCCATTTGGAGAGTGAACCAGTGGATGGACAATCACTCTCTGTCCCTGAAACTCTGCCTTTCAAATAAATTAAATTAAAAAAATTAATGTAAAATTATTTAAATATTTATAGCTTGTTCATGATCAGTTTATGTGTTACAACTGGTGCACAAATCAATTCAAACTGATCACACTGCAGTTGCTCAGAAGGCATATGTGACTAGTGTTTACGATATTGGACACCACAGCTCCATGTAAGAATAATTGTGCTTTTTGGGTTAGCAGGTGAGGGCCTTAAAAAGAGATGAAAACTGGTCAACATCATGTACATGTTTTAAAAAATTAAAAGGAAATTTGTCCCTTGAGCTGATAAATTCTTAAAATTTATTTATTTGAAAGAGAGAGACAGAGAGGGAGAGAGAGGGAGAGAGAGAGAAATATCCATCGACCATCTGTTGGTTCACTCCCCAAATGGCTGCAACGATCAGAACTGGGCCAGTCTGAAGTCAGAAGCCTGGAGCTTCTTCTGGGTTTCCCATATGGGTGCAAGGGCCCAAGTACTTGGGCCATCCTCGGCTGCTTTCCCAGAAGCATCAGTAGGGAGCTGGATTAGGAGCAGAGCAGCTGAAACTCAAACCAGTGTTCATGTGGGATGCAGGCAGTGGTCTTATCCACTACACCACAGTGCTGGCCCCTAAACTGATAAATTCTATGATAGAATAATTTGCCAGTTCATCTGAGAGGGGAAATATTTTAAGTCATTAGCAGTTGTTAATTCTTTAGGGAAAGGACATCTCAGAACAGCTTCCTAAAATTCAGCCTTGAAGGACAGAAAGGTGGGGGAAATGGAAAATAACTGTAAAACCTTGGGGAAAGGAAAAACCTGGGGTGAAGTGAGCAGGGACAGAAAGGCTGGGTGATCCAGAGGAAGCCTGTTAACATCCCAGTGTAGACCAGAGTTTTGCATTGAGGGCTAGACAACAGGCACCCTCCAAAGACCCAGGACCTGTGACCAACACACGCAAACGCTTCAGGGAACACAGAGAAGGAAGTGAAGAGCTGAGCCTTGGGTGGAGTCCCTGGGCCCCACTGATGCAAATACCTGCCAGACTTGAAACCAATGTCTTTGCTTTCCCAATCATCAGAGGAAGATCCCTGGAGTCTTATCTGCATCTGGGGTCCTGCTTCTTGCTTCTTAACCTCATTTAGATAACGCTTACAGCTGCTTCTCAGGTGATGGCCCCACCCCTCTGAATCTGGATGAAAAATTTCAGAGAAGTTATAAACACAAAAATGTTATTGGGGCCAAGTAGCAAAGTCCATTTTTTTTCAAGGAAATGGAAATCAAGGCAATCAATCAACATGCAAACAATAAAAGGTAGTAATTAATAGTAATTAGGAAGTAATAACATTGTTCAGTGAAGTTCAAACTTCACCTAGCTGAAGTTTAGCAGTGTTGTTGGAATCATGGGTCCAAAAACTCTTGAGCCTAAATGGATCTGCTGGTCTTTCCCTGATTTTTAATCTGTTAATTCTTCAACTGGGAATGATTTAGCACACCCCTCCGCATACAGTTGGTTGTCATGATTCAAGGAGAAAGGTTGGTGGCACTTTGTGGAGGAGATGCTATTGAAAGAAGCCGTAAATATTAAGAAGAAAACAGACATCCAAAATGGATAGGGAGGGAAGTTTTCCCAAGCAGAAGGGCATCAAGAGTACAAGCAGGTCTGTGCAGGGGTCAACAAGCTGTCTGGTGAAGCGTCTGTATAAAAATGAGGAAAGAGAAACTTGGATCATTTTCCAATCAGGGTACCTCAGACTTCTCAAGTTCCATTTAAATCTGGTTCAATTACATCCCAACTGTATCATTTATGATTCCTGTGTACCTACTCCTGTGGGAAAATGCCCATATGAGATGTGATTTTTGCTTTCAGATACTCTGAGCACACACAGTCAAGATGAGCTGAGCTGACCAGACTGTTTTCTCCACCACCTACAAGGCTGCAGCCACACTGACAGTTGATGGAATTTGACCTCACCTGAGGAGTTCTGCCATTGCTGTTCCATAACTTGGAGCACAATTTTCTTGAGTTTTGCTCATTCCTTCTCTATCTAGATATCACCACCTTAGCAAAGCTTCTCTCCACCTTCCCATAAAATTTCCCACTATTCTTTCTGCCTACTACATGTTGCTGTCATGATACTACATGCTCATATATATTTAATGCTTTTATGTATTTATATTCTCATAAATGTCCCAAATATTTAGTAGAAACAAAACATTTATGACCCAAGTGCTCATGACTTTTTCCATATCTTCCTACCCACATTGAATGCATACATTTTCTAACTAAGATTTTACTTATACTCAACAAAATATTTTTATTACCAAAGCCTTGCAGGGGCTGGCACTGTGGCACGGTGTGTTAAGTCCCCACTGTCAGCTCCAGCATCCCTTATGGGTGCAGCTGGATTCTCGGTTGATCCACTTCCAATCCAGCTCCCTACTAATGCACCTGGGAAAGCGGCAGAAGATGGCCCAAGTGCTTGGACCCCTGCCA